>NC_049232.1:2042858-2346691 GCF_011100685.1 Canis lupus familiaris
GATCGAGTCCCACGTCGGGCTCCCGGTGCATGGAGCCTGCTTCTCCCTCTGCCTGTGTCTCTGCCTCTCTGTGTGTGTGTGTGTGTGTGTGTGACTATCATAAATAAATAAAAAAGGCAAGTCATCTGGGTGAAAATATTTGCAGACCATGTCTGACAGAGGAGTTGTTTCTAGAATATATATTAAATATATATATGTATACATATATATATATTTAAATTCTTACAGCTCAATGATATGAAGACAACCCAATTTTTTAAATGAGCAAGAGATTTTACCAAAACACTTCATAAAAGAAGATAGACAGTTGGCTAATAGGTACTTGAGAGGATGCCCAAGTTCAGGGAAATATATATTTGAAGTACAATGAGATATTCCTGTGCTGGTACTTGAACATCCAAAGTGTCAAAGATTGGCCATCTAAGTACTGGTGAGGATGTGGAGGAACCAGGTCTCCCATACGCTGATTGGGGAACATTTGATGGGTCAAGTATTCTAGAAAAGTAAACATATTCACACAGGCACTCAGGTCCTAGGTATCTACCAAAAAAAAGGAAGCACATGTCCTCACTCAGATTTGTACACAGATTTTCATAGCAGTTCTATTTACAAGAGCAATAGATAATGATATGAGTCTACTTATATAAAATTCTAGAAAGATGCAGCCTCACCTGTGTTTACCTGAGGGTAGAGGTAGTGCAAGAAAAAGAAAAGAACTCCCAGAGAAACCAGGAAACTTTTTGAGGGGCAATGGAGATGTTCACCATCTTGAATCTGGTCATGGTTTGAAATACATACATCTTGAAATACATGTGTTTTGTTGTATGTCAGTTATATGTCAGGAAATCTGTGCAAACAAAGCAGTTGTTCAGAAAAGGAAATGTAAGCACGGCTTTGCTTAGGAGAGCAGAAATAGTCAAATAATGTCAATGCTGAAATTTTTATCAAAATATAATTAGAGTGGGGAATGGAAAGTAGGGGTAGATGTGGCACAGAAGAAGAGTAGGGGAAAGTCTTCATCTTCCATAGTATTAACTCAGCAGATAAAGTCTAACACTCAAAAAAAAAACAAAAAATTAGGAAGGACCAGCTCAGGCATATTGTTTAGAGGTATGGAGGCAGGTACCACAAGAATCAGGTTAAAGTGGCTGTCTTGGGGGGAGGGCCACTGGAGGTTACTGGTCTCAGTTACACGTGTGGAATTAACTATCTAAACCATGTGAGGGGCACCTGGATATCTCAGTCTGTTAAATAACTGACTCTTGGTTTTGGCTCAGGTTATGATCTCGAGGTCCTGGGATCGAGCCCCACGTCAGGCTCCTTGATCAGTACAGAGTCTGCAGGAGATTATCTCCATCTCTCTCTACCCCTGCTTGCATGTACTTTCTATCTTTCTCTCAAATAAAGAGATAAAATATTTTTTAAAATTTTTTTTAAAAACCATGTGAAGGTATAACTCTAATATAAGTAAAAACATTTTAATGCATTATCAGAGCCTCAAAGCCACAACCCCCAATCTGCCCAACGTGCGTGCACACGGTCCGCCCACAGCAGGTATTCAGGAGGGAGGTGGGCAAGGAGGCTCCACAGATTGTGCAGCCCTTAGCAAAAACCTTCACATTTGTAAGTGCAGTCTTTTCAAGGGCACCAGGCAGCTTTTCCTTTGAAAAGCTCCAGTGGTTAGTCTCTTGGGAACACAAACATTGAGATTTACAAGCTTATACTATGCTTAAATTGAGGGATGCCTCCATTCTTTCCATTTGTCTCGTGATAAGAGCCTAAAATGGAGATATTTGAGAAAATGTGATGCCTTGAAGATAACCCGTGTTCTCTCCTCCAAGCTGTGTGGGAAGTGGAGGCATGAGGACTTATTAATTCTGTTTTTTTTTTTTCCTTTCCCCTTTTCCAGGTGGTCACTTCTTTCATCGAAACTCCTTGTCTCCTCGGAGCCTGGTGTATGAAAGTGAATTCTCCACAATCGAACCTTCTTTGGACATGTATGATGAGAACAAAACCTGATTTTTTTCTAAATGGGCTCTGGGGGGTCACCTCTTTTGTGATTTGATTTACAATCACCTTTCTTATTTTGTATTCTTCTGTCAGCGTCCATTTTGGAAGAATGGCAGGGTTTTCCAAGCGCGAGTTGGGGCTCAGGGTTAAATTGCAGGGTTCCCCCAAGGTGAGGCTCTGAGGACAGTGTTATTGCCCAGGCAGCCTCGTAGTACTGCAAACCCTCCCAACACTGACACAAGAACATGGGGCCCCAACGACCTGGCTGTTCCCAGAGCCGAGCAGGGGCCCCAGGGGTTAATGTTGTGTTGCAAACATGTCTCTGAATATTTACATGCTATTCTGTATCAGGGTGATGTTGGGGTTTTTAAAATACCTTTATGCTTCCCACTCACAATGCATACTAAAGCTTACAGGTGCCGCTTCTTACTAATGTGAGGCACAAGCTGCTGCAACATGGCCAGCTCTGTGTTTTTCTGTCTCTTATTCTACTTTCTGTTAAAGAGGATCTTTCTAAAGGTCCCAGAGAGAAAAGTTTGCCTTTTGTCCCTCCTCTGAGACTGACCACCCAGAGCACCGCAGTAGGGCCACAGGCTACACAGGATGGGTGGTCCTTCCCATTGCCACTTCCAGCCTCCCTCCTAGAGCATGATACAGGGGGTGCCGAGTGCTCATGTGACCACAGAAACACTGAAGGCCCCAATCCTGAGGCCTGTAGACTCGTCTGCATGGCATCTGCTGAGGGGTGTGGAGAAGCCGTCCCCGGGAGGCCAGCCTCCTGGTCTTCTCTGGGTCCAGCAATCTCGGGATGATGGCCAGTGGGTGTCAAAATCAGAATGATTCTGAGTACTTTCTTGAGAAGATCAAACCACAGTGTGACTGTTAGAGACCAGATGAGCACCCCTCTGCAGGCTTCCTGATCCAACCCAGTCCCCTCCTACCAGCCTCAGTATTGGCACAAGGAAGGCATGGGAGCTTCCAGAAAAACACATGGTAGCCTGCATGGTGGGCATCAGGGACACACACACTCTTCCCACACACCTGGGATGACATCACGTTAATATCACGAGAAAACATGTACCTGAAGAGTGTAATCCCGACACAGAACCACTATGCGCAAATTCATAAAACAAATGGGCTCACCCTTCTTGCTCAAGGACACACCATAGTTCAGCCTGTTCCTCCTGGCCATAGAAGCTATGAAGAAATGTAGATGCATTCAGGTCCTCAGATCCTTGTTATGAGGATGGAAATGCCGGCCTCCATATTCTAGAGTCAGACCTGGCAGCAAACATGCGGACCTGTGGCCCCCGCCCCCCACCCTGTGGTTTTTATTGACTGTAAAACAGAAGTTGGAGGCTAACACTTACCATATTCCCGTGTGGCTGGCTTCTTGTCTTTAAGTGTCCATTCTCCTTATGTGTTGCTAAGATGCCTCAAACACACTTGTGCCCCTGAGCAAAACTCCTCAAAGAACCATGGTGGTGACAGCCACAGAATGTCGCCTCAGAGTGACCAGCAGCGTTGAATCTATGATCACAGAGGCTGGAGCAGTGCAGAACTTGTAAAGTCTTAGCAGCTTTTTCTCTTTACCTTTAACCAAGGGCTTCTGTTTGGTCCCCCCCCCCCTTTTATTGTCTTTATACTATAAAAATATTTTTGATAAATAGTTTCAAGAGAACAGTGTCCAGAAAGACAGATTTGCCCTGCTGGCTTTGTGATGAGGGGAAAGCATCTCAAGGAGATGAGAACTCCGTGTGCCAGATGTTCCAGACACACACCCAAGCTTTGTTTGGTTTGGCTCATCCAACAGGGAAGACGGCTCAGCTCTGACCACGTTGTCCGTACCACGAGCTTGTTTTCCCACACCAGGGCTGAGATCTCACTTAGAACATTTTCTCCTGGTTTGTACACTTTTGGAAGAGCATATGCATTACATTTCATTCAAGGCAGTCCTTTACTGAAGAGAAATGAAATTGCATGAGAAGAAATTATAGATTCAGGCCCTTAAAAATCCACCTATTAATTTAAGATCTGGATTTCTGGGTAATCTAGGGCACACCTTCACTGTCAAATAACCAAGGAGGCATTTCGTATAAGGGAATTCACTCAGAATTAACGCCCCAGGTCCCAAACTCAACACCTTTTTCCCTAAAAATTGAGGCCACTTTCCTGCTCAGCTGCTTTGTCAGAAGGGACAGTAACTTCTGTGTGGAGGTCATATTCTCCATGAGTAGCAATATTTGCCCCAAATAACCACCTCTTTGCTGGCAGTGGTGCTGGAAACTGCTCTGGGGAGCTTCACCAAGGGCCCTGGATAGTGGGGAAGCTGAGTGAGATCAAAGTTCTCATTCAGTACCCCTGCCTCTGAGAGAAGTTCAGGATTTGGGAGCAGTTCATTGGTCTGGTTGGGATTATGGAGAGACACTTCTTCTCCACCATATGAGCATCTCAGTTGTTGCAAGTCTTAACAGCCAGGAAGTATAGATAAGTTCTGATATGGGAGGGGGGGTTGGGGGTCAGGTTACTATCTGAAGGACAGAAGGGGCAGAGAAACAAGCTGCTTATACCATAAACCCTCTATCCCTCTTGTGGACTGCCCGAGCTGGGCCTGGCTCTAGCCTCTTCCTCCTGCCATGGCCTCCACCCTGTTCTCAGCCAAGCTGGGTGCAGATCTCTCAGCATGCACCACAGAATACCTGTGGATGAGGTCTGGAGCCAAAATAACCATCACCCAATCCACTAGAAAGTGGGTTAAATTGGGTTAAAATGCCAACACTTAAAGTTTGGTTATTTTTAACTTCCTACATGAAGAACTGCCCATCACCCTCCTTTGCTGATCTGTCAGGAAGAGGGAAGAAGCTCCTGGCCAGTAAAACAATAGGAAGGCCAGGCACAGAGTAACCCGGTGGTGGTGGTGGTGGTAGTGGTGGTGGTGGTAGGTGCACTAGGCAGCGTGTCTGTTTAGGGCTGCCTGCCCCTGTCCCCCACCACAGGACAAGACAAGCTCTAGACACCTCAGCAAGTCTCATGAGCTGAGCCTTGCTTTTGAAGGAAGGCTCCATCTTCCTGGCCCCTCCTGAGGCCTGGATCAGAGGAACTTCCAAGAGGCACTGCCCTGAGCACCCATTTGTACCCACAGCTGAGCCTGCACTGCCGGCCACCCTGATGCACCCAGCAACCCAGCTTCTAAAACCTGAGGCTGCAGAGGGTTTAAACAAAATAAGATTACTGATTTTGACTGGCCTAATTTTTCCTATGGGCCTTAGGAACTCTTCTTGTATTTTTGTGACCCCTCACACCCAGAGCTTTCCATAAGCGAAATGGGCTTTCATTGAGGGAAAACCAAAATGCTGTCTCACTGTTAACCTTTATTACTTAGGCTCTGGTTTGGCTACAGGAAAACAAGGTGGTGTTACTGTCAGGTCACCTTGTCAAGCTGTGGCTATTCATAAATGCCATGCCACAAAAAAACACCGATTTCCAGGAAGTTGAATTTAGAAGGAAAAAGGTAGGATTGTGAGGCTAAAGAACCTTCATTAAGTTCTTGCTATATGCTAGACACATTTGCTCCAGGTTAAGGAAACCCCCACAATCTTAAAACTTGGGCTGTGATAGAAAGCTGGCACATTAACAGCCAACTGCATTGGAAGACCTGCAGCCATAAGGGTGAGTGATGAAGGGGGAGCCTTGGGGGGCAGGGTGTGGAAGGAGGGGCACAGTGCAGCCTGGAGAGCGACCCTCCCTCAGAAAGGAAAGGCAGTGAGGGGAGCATGAGACTGGCAAGGGCATGGGTCTCACTGCCCAGGGTTTAGGGGAAGAGTAGGAGCAAGAACGAGCAGGGGCAGGGGTGGCTGTGGACCAGAGAGGCTGCCCAGGGCAGAGGGAGGACTTCAGTTAAGCCTAACCCTGACACGGGGGTCCCACTGGAAGCAGAAAAGGAGGGTGCCACGAGATGAAGCGAAGCCCAGGCTGGCGGTCTTAGTGACCCAGGGTGGGGGCGGTGTTGGTGGAACCCAGAGACAGCCCCTGTGGGGAGGCAGAGAGAGGCCTGGAAGTCAGCTCTGGGTCTCAGGCAGAGGTTTGGTGGGGACAGGGTGGTCAGCGGAGGGGCCCTCCCTCTGCATGAACATCCCTGGGAAGCTGTGTTTTAAATGAGCTTGTCACCCAGACCTACCAAAGTAGGCCCCATGTAATCAAAGTCCCTCCAATGCCCCAAACCTTCTGTCTCCCCCTGCCTCCCTCCCTACACCCCTACACACACCTACACACACACACACACAGGTGTGTACACAAGGCACATGCACTCTTATGGGCACACATGCTCACAGGAGCTAGAATCCCCAAGAGTGGGTATCCACCTGGGCCTGGTATTCCCTTAACTTCAGATGATGGTAGAAGCCAGAATGGGGCCCAGATTGCCCGGTGCCAGGAGAACCAGGCTTAGGGAAAAGCCCTGGGGACACCAACACTTAGGGTCTGAGCAGAGGGAGCTCCTAACAGCAACCGTTTAGAAAAACCACTGAATGTCACTTCCCTCTTGAAGAAAAAGACATTGGCCTGGCTGCGGTGCTAGAGGCACAGGGGCCAGCCCTCACTTGCATGCAGACAGAGTTTGGGGTGATTCAACTGAGCATTCACTCCCAACCCTGCACCCAAGTCAGGGATCATCATCCCAGGAGACCCTTGTGACACCCGCAGCTTAAAAGAAGTGTCTTCCCTGCTAAGGGCAATTGTGCCTTTTCTGTGGTCACATCAGTAAATCATTCCAGAGCCCACTGAGAAAAGGTCAAAACGAGTCCATATGTTCACATAACATCCAAGGAGATTTCAGCAGGACTGGGAAACATACGAAGGAAGGATAAGGAGGGGAGTCGCCAGCGTTGGCTGCGTGGGTTTGCTTTCCTTACTGTCAGGAAAACAGCAGGAAGCGCCAGACGTGGCAAAGGGGGAAAGGTTTCTCCCCCGGGGGGGTTCCTCTGGGGTGCAGGTCAAGTCAGGAGGTTTGCCATCTTTCTTAGGGGTGCCTTGCAAGAGCCCAACAAACTGAGCCTTAAAGAAGAGAGGCTGGCGAGTTCCTTGCAGGAAAGAAATGACAGTAGCCACCTGTGTTCCCCACTGGCCCCCAGTGACTGTGGGAGGTCGGAGCTCCAGGGGCCACATGCCTATCCCCAGGACTTGGCTCCTAAGCTCTAACAAGGCTCTGTGGAGGCCCCAAGTCCAAGGCCGAGGACTTGTCTGGGCTTTTACCTCTTGCAGGTCACTCTAGTTGAAGCCATTTGTTGTTTTCTTCACTCTGACGTGAGACTTTAAGATAAAAAAGAAAACAAAACTTTTTTAACTTTGGACTATATGCAAACTTGAGTATTAAACTTTCAGAAGGATTCAGTGCTGCTGGAATCACCCAGACCTCCATACTGGGCCTTCCTACTTCCTCCCTTTGAATCTTCTACATGGATGTACCACAAAAGACAGAGGTTCCAGGGCGGCATGGACCTGGCTTGGCATCACAAAATAAATGACTTTCTCTGGAACAGCAGGCCTAGGGAGTGTGGCTGGGGGCCCAGACACAGCTGCCAGAGCTCTAGTGCACCAGCCCAGGGTGGTAGTCAAGATCAGGGTAAGCACCATTTACAAACCACACACATCCTCCTTAGGTGGAAAAGCTGAGCACTGGAGGATGTCATTAGCACCCTTTCCTCTGCTGCAGTGGATCTTTAATCCTCTGGGACACAGCCTCAGGGGTTCCTTCCCAGCAGAATGCTGGCCTGAAATGGTTATCTCCCACCAGTATGCTGTTATCTACTTGGGTGGGCATGGGTGCTGGGAAGATCCCCGTAGGTTGCTCATCTGCAAGCCCGGCTGGCCTTCAGCAGCAGCCTACCCCTCCTCGGATGATCGCCTTCTCTGTCCAGCTCTCTGTAGAGCCACTGGCAACTGTCAAAAGCTACAGATGATGGTTCTGAGCTATATTTTCACAAATGTAACTCAACACTAAGTGAATCCTAATTTGTTTTCAGAATTATCATTCATCCACAACTATGCCCCAGTGTATTTACACTGTGTGCTATTAAAGGACTATTATAGTGATGGGTAGATATTGAGCAGAGATGTCTGTAAAAACAAAAGGTGGGGTTGGGGTAGGTAGACTCTAATACCGAGGCCATTTCTTTCCCTTCACTCAAGTAAGCTGTTCCTAAGCAGGTTAACTGCCTACGGACTGCCAGCATGCTGTGTGGACTAAGTCACCAGCTGTGGCCAGTGCCAGCATCCCAGCACCTATAATGGGTGCCCCACGTGAAATGACACATGCCATCCTGTGTCCTTCATCCCCCTGGCTTGCTGGCCTAGGTGGAAGAGGGGCCTCCTTGGCAGGTGCTTGGGGCCAGAATCGAAAGCTGAGTCTCAAAGTGAGAATAAGAAGCAAGGTTGCCTCCCAAGTGGCCATGGCTCTGTCTAAGAAACTTGACCAGTTTGATCACAGAAACAGGAAAAGACTCCAACCTAGGAAATGCTATTTGGGGTACAGGGAATGGCCTCACCTGCTAGAACAGTCCTGTTACTGCACAAGAAAAGGAGTTGGTCCAGACTGTAGGCTACATATGTCACAGTTGCTTTTTACCCTCAGTAGCTTTTATACTCATAGAAAATATTAAAGTTACCCCTTTCATATTTGGATCATTCACAGAGCTCCTCTTATCCTGAGTTCCTGATAACTATGCACAACATCTCAGAGGATGGCATACAAAACTATTTTTCTAACTAGCACAGGTAATCTGGGGTGGGGGAGGCTTGGGATATACTTAAATGTGGCAAATGACTTCCCTTCCACCTCGAGGAATGAAAGGGAGACTATGCACTTGAATTTTAATTCACCAATGGATAGCTTCTGCCAGAAAGAACACACATCAAATAGCCAAAAAGTAAAATCAATCATTTGCTTAATTTGGGGGCTCACAGTAGGGGGATTTACCTTGTCTAGAACATAGATACCTGCAAGTAGAATGTGAGCTGATTTCTTGGCAATCAGATCTTATAAGCCCTTTGAAATCTCCTGGGCAGCACAGTGCCTAGGTCTGTATGGTTAATGTAAGTATAAATAAGTAGTGAAATGGTATGGTATATACCTACATGCCGATAGTGTATACCTGTATGTGTGGGATTTGCTAATATAACCATTTCAATAAAAACCTATTTAAAAAGCTGCTTTGGCCACATGGTAATCTGTATCAGTGAGGACTCTCTTGGTTGCAAGTGACAGACACCACCACCAAAACTGGCTTGAGCAAAAGGCTCATGGTGGCTCACAAAAGCTAAAATGCCAGGGGTTATGCTCATGTCCCTTGTGGCATGGTTTGGCCCTCAAACACTGACACCAGTTCACATTTGCTAGCTGTGCTTCCTCTGGGGAAATGCCAGGCTTGGGCTCAGAGTGGTGGTAGCAGCCCCATCCGCATGAGAGCTGGTCTACTTCCCGAGAAGGTAGCACAGACCAGAATGGCATCTCTTTGAGCCTGACTAGCTTGGTTGGAGATCCATGGCCACCACTGAAACAGCCACTGTGGCCTCAAGGATGGCATGTGCCAATGGCCAAGGCCAGCGTGGGTTGCTCTTCTGCAGCCACAGAGTGCATATGGCTTCACCAGAAAGGCGGGAGTTGAGAGTTCTAAGATGTGATTCTCCTCAACAAAGTCATGATGCTGCACAGAAAGAAGCAGATGTTAGGACAAAGGCACCAAATGTCCAACATGTGTAGAAAAGAGTTGGTACCCAAAAAGGTATGGACATCAGTACCACCTCTGCCACTTACTAGTACGAATTCGGTAAGGAATTTCTTCTGTCTGGATTTCAGTTTTATTGTCTCCATCACAGGGGTCATAAAATACCTCATAGGGTTAACATGGGGAAACTAGATTTTAAATAATGTAAGAATTAGGCTTGATATCATTTAGCCAATAACAGTCTAATATTTAGAATATACAAATAATCTTACAATTCAAAAATAAAAAGACAACCCAGTTTTTAAAAGGGCAAAGGATATGAATAGGCATTTCTCCAATAAAGATACTCAAATGACCATCAAGTATAAATCATTAGGGAAATGCAGATCCAAACTACATGAGATACTACTTCATACCCACTAAGGTGGCTACAATAAAAAAGACAGACAATAACAAATGTTGAGGAGATATGGAGAAACTCTAACCCTCACACATCACTATGGGAATGTGAAATGGTGCAGCGGTTTTTAAGAACAGTTTGGTAGTTCCTCAAGAAGTTAAACATGGGGGCACCTGGGTGGCTCAGTTAAGCATCTGACTCTTGATCTCAGCTCATGTCTTGATCTCAGGGTTGTGAGTTCAAGCCCCACACTGGGCTAGGCATGAAGCTTACTTAAAAAAAAAAAAAAAAAAGGGCAGCTCCAGTGGCCCAGCGGTTGAGCCCCACCTTCAGCAAAAGGTGTGATCCTGGAGACCCTGGGGTCGAGTCCCACGCCGGTCTCCCTGCATGGAGCCTGCTTCTCCTTCTGCCTGTGTCTCTCTCTCTCTATGTCTGTCATGAATAAATAAATAAATAAAATCTTTTTAAAAATCAAAAATAAATAAATAAAAAGTTCCAGGACGCCTGGGTGCCTCAGTGGTTGAGCATCTGCCTTTTGCTCAGGGCATGATCCCAGAGCCCTGGGATTGTGTCCCGCATTGGGCTCCCCACAGAGAGCCTACTTCTCCCTCTGCCTGTGTCTCTGCCTCTCTCTGTGCCTCTCATGAGTAAATAAATAAAATATTTTTTAAAAATAAAGCATAGTTATCAAAAGGTGATCTCCACTTCAGCAGCATCAACATCACCTAGGAACCTGCTAGAGATGCAAACACTCTGAGGTGGAGCCCAGCAACCTGTGTTTTAACAAGCCTCACAGGTGATTCTTTTTTTTTTAAGATTTTATTTATTCATGAGAGACACAAAGAGAGAGAAAGGCAGAGACACAGGCAGAGGGAGAAGCAGGCTCCATGCAGGTAGCCCGATGTGGGATTCAATCCCAGGTCTTCAGGATCACACCCCAGGCCAAAGGCAGTGCTAAACCGCCGAGCCACGCCCGCTGCCCCTTGCAGGTGATTCTGATGCATGCTCAAGCTTGAGAACCACTGGCAGGAGGAAACAAAATAACTTTTTGTGGCCTCTCAGGGTGTTAACAATTATTCCAAATTCCCGCGGTAGATTACTCCCCAGAGAGCACAGTATCAGTTTAAGCTTCCAAGGTCTTCAAGAATGATGGCCTCTGCATTTTGATTCAATCTCAGCGACATTTTAGAAGACTTTTGATCACCCTGGCTGCCAACCACGGAAGTGCCTACTTGACCTACATCCATCATATTGGATTCTTGAATGCCAGTGACAGAAACCCAATTGGCAACCGGCTTAGGCCTCCCAGGATGATCCCATAGTTCCCCCTTCCCTTTGCCTTCCAGTAGGATCCTGCTGCTGGCCTGAGCCACCAGCAGGATCCTGCAACCCAAGTGACACTGGACATTCTGGATTGCCCGAGATGGAGTTCACAGCACTCCCTTTCACTCAAAAACAGTGCTTGAACTGTAAGAGGTCGTCCCCTACAGGCCAGCACTGGGAGAGCAGGGATGCACATCCCCTGCCCATCGCGCTGCTGCCCACGGCTAGGAGGAAAACCTCAATGTCCCAGGCCCAGCCCTGTCCGTGAACCCTAGACCTCCAGCCTTGTCTGTGAATCCTAGACCTGCAGCCGTGTCCGTGTACCCTAGACCTGCAGCCCTGTCCCTAAACCTTAGACCTCCAGCCCTGTCCCTGAACCCTACACCAGCAGCCCTGTCCCCATCTGTCAGGTGCGTAGACTGCACGGATTTCCGAGGATCCTGCCAGGGCTTTCTGACAACCTGTCCTCGGCTCCGGGCTCCCGGAGGTTCTCCTAGCCTCGGCCCGAGGGTCCGAATTCTGCGAATGACGACAGTCGTCTCTAACCCTTTCCAGCCGCCGTCCGCTCCGTCAACCCGCCCTGGGGCGCGCTGCACCCGCGGCCCAAAGTGTATTTGCCGGCGCTTTGTCTTCGCACCGATCCCTGCCAAAATCCTGTCCAGGTTTTCGCAAAACGCCAGGGGCCGACTCTCCGCACCACCGGTTCCTCCAGCCTGGGCACTCGGGCTTCCCGGCCGGAGGCTCGCGTCCCCGGGGCTGGCCCGCGGCCCCTACCGGAGTCCGCCGCGCCGGGCCCGAGCAGAAGGCGGAGACCCGAGGCCGAGGGCGGGGCGGGCGCCGCCCGGGAGCTGCGCGCGCCCGGCGCTCCCGGAGCCCGCGTGTGCTGGTCCGCGCGCCCGCCAGGGGGCGCCCGCCCGCCCGCCCGGCCCGGCCCGCCCCGCCCCGCCCCGGCCCGCCCCGCCCCGCCCCGCCCGCTCCGCCCCGCCCGCTCGCTCCGGCGCGGCGGCGGCGGTGGCGGCGACGGTGGCGCTTCCGCCTGGCGGGCCTCGGCCCGGTGCGAGCGGCCCCACGATGTGGCTGGGCCCCGAGGAGGTGCTGGTGGCCAACGCGCTGTGGGTGACGGAGCGGGCCAACCCCTTCTTCGTGCTGCAGCGGCGCCGCGGCCACGGCAAGGGCGGCGGCCTCACGGGTGAGGGCGAGCGGCGGCCGGGCCTGGGGACGCGGCGGCCTGCGCGGGGCGGGGCGGGCGGGCGGGCGGCAGCTGCGGGCGCGGGGGCCGGCGGGGGCGGGGGCGGGGGCGGGCGCGGGCCTCAGGAGGCTGGTCCGACGGGCCGGCCTGGGGCGGCCTCTGCCCCGACGCGCTGCCGGGAGCCCCGGGGGCTTCGCCGGGCGTGCGCAGCCTCCCAGCCTGGGAGTCAGAGCTGAAAGTCGGCGACACCGCCTGGCCCCTGGCCTCTGCCTCAGTTTCTCCAGGTGCCTCCGAGGAGCCAAACGACACACGTTTTCTTTTGCGTCTTCCCCCCCCCCCCCCCGAACTACCCTTGTAGCCACTCCGACGCCCTGGCCTCGGCCCCCCCCCCCCCCCCGGTTCCTCCCCGCCCACCTTTCCTGCCTCCTGGCGCCCCGGAGCCGAGCCGCACACGGAGGCTGCACCTGATTACCTGTAAGGCTGTTCGGAGGAGCCAGCAGGGTGCCTCGTCGTCCGTCCGGGCAGCACCTCCTGGAGTTGTGTGGCATGTGGCATCCCCGACGAGCCGGCTGGGCCTACCCCCTGCAGGCGTCTTCCGAGGTCCCTCGTGCTCTAAGCCCGCGTGGTCACTGCCCGCCCAGCTCGGGCAGGCTCGGGGCTGGACCAGTGTCTGTGCTTCTCACAAGTTATCAACAGAAATTTCCTTGAAACATCCTGATTGTAAACATGTGCGGCGAAAACGGCCCTGCCAGATGCAGGCAGAAGTTTCCTCCGCGGCCACCCTCTCCTGCGCCACACCTCCTAGTGTGGAAGACGCTGTGCCTTTCCTAAGAAAATTGTGTTCCCTTCAGTGCCTGGGGTGCCGCCCACAGCCTCAGGAATCACAGGAGCCGGTCCTGGACCCTTGTCCTGGGCTAGCGGTTCACTGGAGGTCAGATAACAGCCCCTCCGGGTATCCTGAGCCATGGTGAGCCTCCGAAACTAGCTGCAAGCGCATGTAGGAAGGCAAGGCACGGTGCCCAGTACCTTCTGTTGCATACCGGTGTATCCAATTTGGCCGGTGCACTTCCACTCTTGTTCTGTGCTCTGTGCTTCTAAACATCAGCTCAGAGGGCGGGTGGGACCCTCTGTGCTCCACTCTGCCTTCCTTTGCACAGAAGGCCCTTTCCACCTCACCCATCTCCCTCCCTCCCAGAACCACTCCTTCAGCTCCCTGTTCCGTGGCCCCTGGCAGGGCCTTCCCTGTGCCATCGTAGACACCGTGGCCTCCTGAACCCTGCCTCCCCAAGGGAGGAACAGTTAGTGATGTGGTTTTGTTCAAGCTGGCTTTTAAAAACACCTGCCAGCCTGGATCCTTCATTGAAGAGTCTGAGTATGATGAGATGGTCTGCCCGTGAAAAAGCTTTCAGGTCTCGAAACATGGATATGCCAACAGAATAAGCATTAAAATAAGGTTTCCAAGACCAGAAGAGAAGCTTCATCAGGGACTATGAAGAAAAGTTTATTCCAAACACTGATAAAGCTTGAATATGCCACTTTTTTTTTTTAATATTCATGAGAGACACAGGAGAGAGAGAGAGAGAGAGAGAGAGAGAGGCACAGGCAGAGGGAGAAGCAGGCTCCATGCAGGGAGCCCAACACGGGACTGGATCCCAGGTCTCCAGGATCATGCCCCGGGCTGTAGGTGGCGCTAAACTGTGGAGCCACCCAGGCTGCCCTTGAATATGCCACTTTAACTGCAATTTAGAGCGACATTTTAGAACATTTTAATAAAACAAGAGATCACAGACTCATAACTTGGATGTATGTGACGAGTACTTTCTTTTGTAATCAGTAATTTTATTTGTTAAAGGATTGAGGAGGAGAGATGCCTGGATGGCTCAGTGGTTGAGTATCTGCCTTCAGCTCAGGTCATGATCCCCTGGTCCTGGGATTGAGTCCTGCATCAGGCTCCTTGCAGGAAGCCTGCTTCTCCCTCTGCCTACATCTCTGCCACTCTGTGTGTGTCTCTCATGAATAAATAAAATCTTTTTTAAAAGATTGAGGAGGGAAAAAATGATTAAAAATGGAATATGAGGGGCAGCCCCGGTGGCGCAGCGGTTTGGCACTGCCTGCGGCCTTGGTGTGTGATCCTGGAGACCTGGGATCAAGTCCCGCATCGAGCTCCCTGCATGGAGCCTGCTTCTCCCTCTGCCTGTGTCTCTGCCTCTCTCTCTCTCTGTGTCTTTGAATAAATAAATAAAATCTTTTAAAAAAAATGGAATATGAGGACAGCCCCAGTGGCACAGCGGTTTAGCGCTGCCTGCATCCCGGGGTTTGATCCTGGGGACCCTGGATCGAGTCCCACGTCAGGCTTCCTGCATGGAGCCTGCTTCTCCCTCTTCCTGTGCCTCTGCCTCTCTCTGTGTGTCTCTGTGAATAAATAAAATTCTTTTTAAAAATGGAATATGAAACAAAAGTGTTAAAGTCAAGTTAATCAGTAGAAATTATTCTGGCATCAGCAGGAAAGTGGTAACAAACTATTTCCAGATCACACCAAAAGCAGCAATTCATTAAAAAGGAAAACATAAATTCCAATTAGGAACAGTGAACAGATTTTTAGGTAGTTTGATAATTCAATTAATAAAGGGGAGAATCAAACAGCGGTAGAAGGTGGACATTTCCTCTGATTTGTCGGGGAAGTAGTGTCATTGACAAAGGCTGTATGTGATGACAAGTAAAATTTGGAATGCCCTAAAATGCTTCAGTTCAAGATGGAAAAAATTGGATCAGTGTTTTCCCAAATTGAACGGTTCTAAAAATTGCCATGTCGTCTTCAGTCATGATTTCTGTAGCCACAAGGAGCTTCTTTAAACTTCCCAGAGTAAGAATGTGTGATTACTTGGCAGAGGAAAGACTACATTATCTCCCTGTTGTTGATAATGGAAAGTAATATTACAAAAACCATCGTTGTCCTTTTTTTTTTTTTTTTAAGATTTTATTTATTTATGAGAGACATAGAGAGAGAGAGGCAGAGACACAGGCAGAGGGAGAAGCAGGCTCCATGCAGGAACCTTGATGTGGGACTCGATCCCGGGTCTCCAGGACCACGCCCCAGGCGAAGGTGGTGCTAAACCACTGAGCCACCCCGGGACCACCTCCCCCCCTTTTTTTAAGCCAGCAGAATACATGGCCAGAAATATCAGGGGAAAATATATCTTAAGAGATGTGTCTGGCAGTTAATAAAACATACTGTACTGTTATTCTGGATTTGTGATATTTGTAGTATTGTCTTTGTTTTTTAATTTGTGATGGTTGTACTTTTTCATTCTAAACACGTACTTGTCTTCAAATCTAATTTTGTATTTTTCCTAAAGAGGGCCTCCCAGAATTGTTTAAGCTTTTGTTTAAACAAAATCGTTTAAGAGAGCCCATAACACCTGCATCAGCCCCTGCCTGCAAGCATTTGTGAGTCTGGAGAATACACGGAAGCTTCTAGGAAGAAGTGGGAGGAGATTTTTTTGATAGGGATCAAATACAGCTGAAGACCTTTGAGGAAAAAGAAGTCATTTGGTAGATGAGGGGGATGCCAGATGTGTCTCCATCTGAGCTGTGCAGGGAAGGCATTGCTACCATTCTGGCTGCCTCTAGGGGTTAGCCCTCACCCTCGTCTCTCTGCCCTGCTCCCAGGTCTTCTTGTGGGTACCCTGGACGTGGTGTTGGACTCCAGTGCCCGCGTGGCCCCTTACCGAATCCTGCACCAGACCCAGGACTCGCAGGTCTACTGGACGGTGGCATGTGGTAGGTGCTGGCCGGTCCTGCCCTAGAGGAGCAGGGCCCCCAGGAGGGAGGGGACACAACCTGCATTCCCGGGCTGGATGTTTCCTATGGAGAACCTGGTGCTACCTTTTGTTCAGACCACACAACCCAGGGCTGCATCTAGCTTAGGATGACAGCCCAGATGTTCACGGGTGCTCAGTACTGCATTGGGATCATCTGTGGACGTGTGTGGAAATGCCCACGTGCAGAGCAATGAAAATTTTGAGATTCCCAGCCAAAGTGGGACAAGGTGTCCCCTTGCCTCCTTTTGTCAGCTGGCAAACTGTAAACAAGGGTCCTTTATGCGGTCTAAGTGCCATATTTTGGGCATTTTTGTCTCTTTTGTTGGTGACTTTGCTATCAAAAATGGCCCTACAAAGGAAAGAAAGAAAGAAAGAAAGAAAGAAAGAAAGAAAGAAAGAAAGAAAGAAAGAAAGAAAGAAAGAAAGAAAGAAAAGAAAGAAAATGGCCCTACGTATGGTTGCCGACATGCTGGCGGTGCTTCCAAGCACAAAAACGGTGATGTGTCTCATGGTGAGAGAATGTGTGTTTAAAGGAGCTTTGTTCAGGCCTTAGTTACTTGTGCTGCTGCTGGCCATGAGTATGATGTTTGGGAATTAATGTATAGGAAATACGGTGCTTTTAAACAGAAAGCTGCATAAAACAGTCATGTATTGATCGGTTGATGAATACGTTGTGACCACAGGTTTACAGGAGCTTAGCCCTCCCTGTAGCTCCCCTGGGATCAGTCTTGGCGAATTCCATGTTCCAGGACGCTTGATAGAACCTGATTGCTGCCAGTAATGGCAATGGGCTGTAGCTGTCCTCCCAGGAGGAGACATGCCCACCCCTCCCAAGAGTCTGGGAGGAGGTCCCTTTCAGTGGATACCAGCCTGGCTGAGGTCACTTCGATACATCAGTGGTCACAGCCAGCACTCAGCACTTCCTGCAGGCCAGGCAAACCTCCCAAGAACTCCAGAAGGTGGAACTTTGGGTTCTTTTGTTTTGGGGGGTCTTTTTCTATGTTGAATTTAAGGAAGCAGTGGCCCAGAGTGGGTTAGGGGGCCTGAGAAAGGTAATGAGAGCATTCACAACTGAGACCCTGGCTTGAGAAGTCCTCTTCCCCCCTGGTGCCTTGACAGAGGTGCCCCTGTGTGAATCCATAGACCAAGTCCTCAAAGTCCTGGTTTTCCCAACGCCGAGTGGGGCGTGGTAGGACCCCAGCCCTCCTGGTTCCAGAGCATGCAGGAGAGAGGGGGCTTCCATGGAGTAGAGCTCAGGGAGGTTGGTGTGTGCCTGGGCTACAGGGAGACACAGTACTCTGAAATGGGCCCTCGAGACTTTCCTCTGTTTCAGCGATGTTCTTTCTCAGGGAGCAGATGGGGAAGAGGCAGGCAGAAGCAGCGAGGGAGGAGGGTGGCCACACTTCTGGTAGCGTGGGAACCCCTTTGGTGGCAGCAGGGCCTGGTGCTGGGGAGGAGCCTGGGGGTGCTGGGGAGCCTTAGTCCTTAGCTTTGGGCCACATGTGCTGAGCTGCTTCAGCTTCTGCCAGACCTCCCAACACAGCCTGACCTCTGCTGGGCCCCATCCACCTCCCCTCAGCTCTATAAAACCAGACGAAGTCATGCCGAGACCTGCCCAGTGAATCCTGCCTCCTAAGCCTGCCACTGAAGGACTTTTGGGGTCCGCCCATCTCCATTCCTGTCCTCCTCTCAGCTCACACCTGGCCCTCGGCCAGACCAGACACTTGCAGGGCCTGAATTCCCAACCACACCTGTCCTGGACAGTGTTCATGGTGTCCCCCCATATCCACCTAACATCCTCCTCTGTCGAGAACCTGCTCGGGTGTCTGCTTCTATAGAAAACCAGATTCCCCAGACCCAGGCATCTACCTTTTCTTCTTGCTCCTCTAGACTTGCCATGTCTTTACCAGCAGTTTGCAATGAAGGTTCATTGGCTGTCCCACTAGGCCGGCAGCTCCCAAAGAGGGTGAGGATAGGGTCTGCAGCCAGGCAGCCTGGGTTAGGATCATGGTTTGGTTACTTCCCAGCTGTGTGACACTGGGCGACTTACTTAACCTCTCTGTGCCTCAGCTTCCTCCTATGAAATGAAAAGAATGGTACTGTCTCCAAGGTTCTCTGAGAAGTAAATAAGATACTCCACGAAAAGGTCTGAAAACAGAAATAGCACTTGGTGCCATATTTTGGGCATTTTAGCTGTTACAGCAATTAGCTGTTACATTTTTTATTCCCTGAACCTAATATAAAGGTGGCATAGTTTGTGTTTACTTAGTGCTAAATGTAGACTGACATCTAGCTAATCATTCTTTTAAATGCATGTATGTAAATATTGACAATCACAGTGCACACAGACCCACACAGGCAGTGTGGACAAGATTTCTTCTGTTTGAGGTTGCCAGGAGTACTTGTCAGAGGGGATGACACCCTTGAGTTGCATTACTTGTAGGTTTAACTTCCAAATTCAAATGTGGGTTCTTGGCAAAAAAGAGAGAGAAATCCCTTCTCCTACTAGCTAAGTGGTGGCCTCTGTACACCAGGGAAAGGAGGCCACATGAGAAGCCCAAAGAAAAGTGGGGAAAGAAAGACTTGTGTCTTTGCCTGGGCTCCCCTATGCCCAGTGTGCAGACATTCTCATGGGTCACAGCCTCCCAAGAGGCTGGGCCTTGTGGATACTCGCAGTCCACCCCAGATCAGCTGGAAGCAGGCAGGGCCTTCCCCCTTCTTCTCTGTTCATTCGTTCAGAAAACAGCTCTTGAGAGCAGACCCCCTGCCAGGCACAAGAAAAACCCCAGAGAGGCAGGGGAAGCCAAGCCAGGCAGACGTCCCTCACCCCTTTGCTTCTCCTTCGGGGCCCGTTTCCCAGCTCTTTGAGGGGTGGGCAGAGAAAACAGCCACCCTGCACTTTGAGAATGGTGGTGCACTGACTGCCTTCTCAAAGTTTTTCTGCTGCCTCTGGACCCCCCTCCCCGCCCCCCTGAGAAGCATAGGGACCACTTACAGAGGAGGGGCAGACACCGGGGGTCCAGCCAAAAGCTGAAGGGGTCAGGCAGAGGTTCCCCCAGGAGGCAGGAGCAGGGCTGGGATGTGAGCAGAGATGGGGAACAGCGGCCTGCAGGCAAAGACCTGGGTGGGTGCGTCTGGCTGCACAGAGAGCCAGAGCCTCTGGCGGTCCCAGCAGGAGACCAGCCAGCCTGGGGCCTGGAGCTCTCCAGGATGCTCCAGCTGATGTCTGTGGACACCTGAATCCCCCGGAGGACTGCAGTCACTTATACCAAGTCTGACTGTGTCTGGTTTGTCTTCTCTTTATCCCGAAGGAAAACTGTTGTAACTCAGCAAACCCGCAGATCTCTAGACTATTTCTGGAAGGGCATGTGTGTAACTGGCATTAGGGAATGTGGAGGCTCTGTCTTCTGCATGACTCTCTGCGATTCTCCCTGAATTATTTTTCGTGCTCACTGGGACCATCCATGACTGTTGTTATAGATACATATATACATAAAGTTGGAGAAAGAAAAGAGGGAGCAGCCTAAAGACTCTAGTCCCTAGGGTATATACAGTACATCAGGTTACCTGTGTTAGCCTCTGAATTTATGTTTAAGGCCTGCTGACTGTACTGACTTTCCTCCTCTTTACTCCACCAAACCTCCCCCAGGTTCTTCCCGCAAAGAGATCACAAAGCACTGGGAATGGCTGGAGAATAACTTACTCCAGACGCTGTCCATCTTTGACAACGAGGAAGATATCACCACCTTTGTCAAGGGCAAGATACATGTAAGGTTCCCCTTCTGCTTCCAGTGCCCACTCCCCGCTCAGGGATGGCGGTGTTCCCCTGTGTCATCTAGTTTACTCTTCAGTGTGGTCTAGCCTCTTCTCCCTTAACAGAGGTCAAAAGCATGTATGTGCTCCCATCCTCCTGGTCTCAAGAGGGGCATCTTGGGCAGCCCTGGTGGCGCAGCGGTTTAGCACCGCCTGCAGCCAAGGGCGTGATCCTGGAGACCCTGGATCGAGTCCCACGTCTGGCTCTCTGCGTGGAGCCTGCTTCTCCCTCTGCCTGTGTCTCTGCCTCTCTCTCTCTCTCTCTCTCTCTCTCTCTCTCTCTCTCTCTGCATCTCTATGAATAAATAAATAAATAAATCTTTAAAAAAAAAAAAAAAGAGGGGCATCTTAACTCACTGCTGAGCGGGTCTCCGCTTCTGGCTACCCCTGGGGGAGATCTGACCAGCCTCAGCCAGGACTTCCTGCTCCCTGCAAAGAGCCTTAGAGCAACAAATACACAGGCACACCACTCTGCTGGCCCACTTCTCGGCTGACATACAGGAAAAGGCTAGAAGTGATAGACTAGTTGGAGGAATGTTTTATTTAAATACGTTTGCGGAAAAAAAATAAAAATAATAAAAATAAAAACGTTTGCGGGCAGCCCCGGTGGCGCAGTGGTTTAGCACCGCCTGCAGCCTGGGGTGTGATCCTGGAGACCCGGGATCGAGTCCCACATCAGGCTTCCTGCATGGGGCCTGCTTCTCCCTCTGCCTCTCTCTCTCTCTCTCTCTCTCTCTCTCTCTCTCTCTCTCTCTCTGTGTCTCTATGAATAAATTAACAAAATCTTTAAAAAAAAAAAAAAGTTTGCACCCTCTGACGAAATACTTCCTTCCCCTGGCATTCATTGTACAGTGTAGGCACATGTGCCGAGCAACATGTAGGCCTCAGGATGTTCCCTGCAGTGCTGTCAGCAAAAAGGCTGAAGAGAGCACCTTCAGTCTGAGAGCAGGAGGAGAAGCAGCCACGGTTTGATCCGCAGAGTGAGAGGGGTGCTACTTCCCAGCATGGCCTTTATCAACACTTCCTAAGTCCTCTGCCAAGGCCTTTACGTTCAGGGCACTTGTGAAGTCATACGCGGTGTATGTAATGGTGTGTTTTATAGCTCTGAAAACTGCAGCCATGTGTCAAAACTGACCTCATAGTGATGCTTCACCTTCTCCTCTTCGGGGGAATAATTCACACCGTAATGAGCATATACCTAGCACATACGCATGTGTGTCTTCTTTCTGTTTGCTGATTTTACCTTAAATTAGATTTATTGGATGGCTCTTTTTGGGTCAGAGTTTAGCGGTGCAGGATTGCTTTGGGCAGGCCCCTGTGACTTCATTATGCCAGAACTTTCTAGACCTAGGCAGACGGCACCAAGAGATCCTCAGCTCCTCTCTAGATGTTTTGACGGTCTGAGCAGGACCTGGATTGCCTTTCTAGCTCCACAAGAAAAGGCAAGGAGAGCAGAGGCAAGTCTCTACTCTCCCAGTGTGCAAGCTGGGCAATGATAGTAATAATAATAATGAAGCAACATTATTGAATGCTTCCTACATGCCAGACCAAACAAACTAATAAAACAGAACAAAAATTTCTCCATTGATGCTTGGGTTAAAGAAGAAATGTGCATTAGAAAAATACTTAGAACTGAATGGTCATCAGAATGCCACTACATATCTGCATTTGGGGGCTGCAGCCAAAGCCATATGCAGAAGGAAATTTGAAGCCTCAAATCTGATGATATGAGGAGAAAAAGAAAGGGTGGAAATTAATGAGCTAAGCGTCTAATTCAGCAAGTTAGCATGTCTAACCCCAGAAATCAGGAAATCAAATGGAAATGATAAAAAGAGGAAGTTAACCCCAGAGAAAACAAGAGGACAATGCAGAAAGGCAACAGGGCCAGGAAACAATTTAAGATATAAACAAACCTGTGGCAAAGTGGCTCTAGGACCGAAGTGGGAAGCCTCACATAAGCAGGGTTGGGAAAGAACTATGGGAAGCACCTATAAAAAAGCAGAGTTGAAGGAAGAAGGAAGGAAGGAAGGCAGGCAAGCCATAAACAGCTTTGAACCAATAAGAGTTTAGACAATCATCAAAATAGGATGTCTTTACTTCCATCACCACTGCAACAAGTTTCCATAAACTTAGTGGCCTTGCACAGGTTCATTACCTGGGAGTTCTGGAAGTCCCCAGCCCACAGTGGGTCTCACGGGCTGAACACCTTGGTGTGGGCAGGCTGTGCTCCTTCTGGAGGCTTGGCAGGGAGGACCTGTTTCCTCTCCGTTTCCAGCTTTTAGGGGCCACTGGTCTTCCTCACTCCTGGGCCCCTTCCTTCATCCTTCATCTTTAGTGCTAGCAGCATGGTATCTTCACATCACGCCATCAGTCTCCCCATTCCTGTCCTCTCATTCCCTTTGTGGTTCTGACCCTCTTGTCTCCTCTTTACAAGGACCCTTGTGATTATATATTGGGCTCAGCCGAATAATCCGGGACCCTCTTCCCAGGTCAGAATCCGTACTCTATCCCATCTGCAGAGTGCCTTTTGTCATGTGAGGTAACCTATTCCCAGGTTCTGGGGTTTGGGATTTGGACATCTTTGGGGGTGGGAGGCTTTTATTTGGCCTACCACAAAATATAACTCAAACCGGAACTCAGGAAGAGATAAGAAACCTGAATATGCCTCAAACTATTAAATGGGATTTGTCATTTAAAATCTGCCCGGTAATTTTTATGGTCCTGTTCTGTGGGCCAACAAACCAAATCTCAACCCTGTGAGCCAGGCCAGCCCCTTCCCATTGCTAGGGACCATTCCTCCTGCAGCACTGTCATAAAGGGCAGGGCATTGGGAAGGGGGACCCCAAGAGAATGCAGAGGGAGATGCCGAGCAGATGTCAGCCCCTCTACTCCCGGCTTGGGACTCCCCAGGGTTCAGCTGCAGGGAGCAGGGAAAGGAGGCTTCTGGCTGAGACCCAGGAAGGGGACTGGTAGGGCACGGCATGGGTGATGGCCTCCCAGTGGGTGGAGCTGAGGGCAGCAGAAGACACAGATGTGGCCTTAGTATTGAGGCAGGCACTCTGCCAGAGCCTTTTTCCCAGATGGGAGAGCTGCTTCCTACAGGAACATTTGGGAGACACAAGGGGCAGCTTGAGAGAAAGATGTTGAAGTCTCAGCTACAGCATCAGAGCACACCCTACCTCTGGTCCTTATCCAGGCTCCTGGCTGTCCTCCCTGCCCCTGGATGGAGCTCCCCTCAATGGGAGCAGTAGACCAGGCCCCAAATGCTAGTCTTGAAGTACCTTAGTTTATTGAATCATCCTCCTGGATAAATGCATGTTTAGAGCCAAGGGTGCTAAGAACCTCTTTTACCCGAAGAGCTGGGGCAGCTCTGTGGCCCAGGATGATGTCTCTGGGCATCCTGAGCCTAGTGAAGACGCTGGAGAACACAGCATGGACATGACCTAGGCTGAGAGGGGCTGCAGCTGGTGTGAGAGCCTTGAGCTAGGAGGGGCTACAACTGGTGGGTGCACCTGAGCTGGGAGGGGCCTGCAGCTGGGAGGGGCTGTAGCTGGTGGGTGCACCCTGAGCTAGGAGGGACTGCAGCTGGTGGGAGCGCTCTGAGCTGGGAAGGGCCTGCAACTGGGAAGGGCTGCAGCTGGGAGGGGCTGCATCTGGTGGGAGGGCCCTAAGCTGGGGGCGGGGGGGGGGGGGGGGGGCCTGAGCTGGGAAGGGCTGCAGCTGGGAGGGGCTGCAGCTGATGGGAGGGCCCTGAACTGGGAAGGGCTACAGCTGGGAGGGGCTACAGTTGGTGGGGGCTGAGCTGGGAAGGGCTGCAGCTGGGAGGGGCCGCAGCTGGTGGGAGGGTAGGCTCAAGAAGCTGGAGCCCCCTGGTATATTGACGTGAGGGGGATTCAAATTTAAACGTCTTTGTCATGAGAAAAGCACTGCACAAAACATTGCCACAGCTGGAAGCCGTTTGGGTAAAGAAAAAGGGAAAGAGAAAACCATGTGTTTCCTTAAAGGTCCATCAGTGTCTCCTTGCCTGGGGGAAACCAGCAGTGGCTACAGTGTGCAAGAGGGAGATTCTTACTGAATACACTTTCTACTCTATGATTTTTGTTTACCACGTTTATTATATTTTCCAGAAATTTTGCATGGAAGTAAATGTTTATTTTGAAAGTCACTACTTCCAGCCAGCCATGCTTGAAGTATTGTTCGTTCAGGGAGTTGAGGGAACCTGCCTGGCATCTGTCCAGCCGTGTGCCTCAGCTTCCCAGCTGGTCCTCCCGTGCTTCTGGCCCTAGGGCCAGCACCCAGGAGTCCTGGATTGAACACCGGGGCCCTCCAGGCCTGCCAGGAATCAGGGATCCCTGGGTGGCGCAGTGGTTTAGCGCCTGCCTTTAGCCCAGGGCGCGATCCTGGAGACCCGGGATCGAATCCCACGTCAGGCTCCCGGTGCATGGAGCCTGCTTCTCCCTCTGCCTGTGTCTCTGCCTCTCTCTCTCTCTCTCTCTGTGACTATCATAAATAAATAAAAATTAAAAAAAAAAATTAAAAAAAAAAAAAAAAAAGGAATCAGTCCCCTATCCTCCTACAGGGCATCATCGCAGAAGAGAACAAAAACCTGCAGCCCCAGGGAGATGAGGACCCGGGGAAATTCAAGGAGGCCGAGTTGAAGATGAGGAAGCAATTCGGGATGCCTGACGGGGAGAAGCTGGTCAACTACTATTCCTGCAGCTATTGGAAGGGCCGCGTGCCCCGGCAGGGCTGGCTCTACCTGACCGTCAACCACCTGTGCTTCTACTCTTTCCTGCTGGGGAAGGAAGGTGAGTGGCCCCCAGGGCCCCCGGCTGGTCTTGTCATCCTGTACCCACCCCTCAGGACACTCACCACCTCTCCATACCAACAGAGTTCTTGAGTGGCTTCTTTCCTTGTGGCCCCAAGATATTCTGTCCCCACACACCCATTGGAAGGTCTCCCCGAAACCCAGGGCACCTCAGCAGTTGGAGGCAAGGTGGCCCAGACTTGAGCCAGGCTCATACCTGGCTCTCAGGGGGCCCTGGCCCACCTGTATCCGCCAACATGATTCTTCACAGAGTGATAGCTCAGAGTGATAGCTTCTTTCCTTTAAATCAAATATTCTGGGGGACACATGCCATCTCTGAGTGGCTCTAGGCCATGTGGTGCCCTGGAGCTGCAGATCCCTCCCTGTGGGAAGCCCTGGCCTCTGGTCACAAGGCAGACGCCCCAGTGGCAGCCAGCACCCTCTGCTGCTGCACCACCCCCAGAAAGAGCTCCCAGGGCTTTGGCGCTTCTGAGCATAGCAAGCCCTTGTCCTGTTTAGCAGGCATCTGCCACGCCCTTCCCCCAGCCCTGCCTCCACCCTGGCACCTCCTCACCAGGCAGGAGCTGTGTGCTCTCTTCCCACATCCATGTAGTCCCACTTGGGGGCCCCTCGGGGCCAGGGTCTCGGCTAGCTCATCTCCCCACGTTTATTCTTGTCTCCCCTCAGCCATTTGTGGGGTTAATATTCACCCAAGATATTCTCAAGGCAGGGTGCTGGGTTGGCCTGGGGTGCAGTGGAGACCCCCACAGCCCAGGCCCTCCTCATGGGGCACATGTTCCAGCACAGCCAGGCTCAGGCATGAGGGACGTACAGTCAGTGACACCTGCAGGGAGCGGCTCTCCCAGTGGGTTTTGGGTGCATGTGCTGTACAGCCCTCTGGCGCATTTGACCCACTGCTGTGTATGTCCCTGCTGGCATCCAGTGAGCCTGGTGGTGCAGTGGGTGGATGTCACGAGGCTGGAGAAGAATGCCACGCTGCTCTTCCCTGAGAGCATCCGTGTGGACACCCGGGACCAGGAGCTCTTCTTCTCCATGTTCCTGAACATCGGCGAGACCTTCAAGCTCATGGAGCAGCTGGCCAACCTGGCCATGCGGCAGCTGCTGGACAGTGAGGGCTTCCTGGAGGACAAGGCGCTGCCCCGGCCTGCTCGGCCACACAGGAACATCTCAGCTCTGAAGCGGTGCGCAGCCCCCTGGGGTGGGAGGGACCTGCCTTCCTTGCCCTTCACGGGTTCTCCACAGGAAGAAAGCCCGAGAAAGGGCTGCTTGCAGATAGTTACAGGAGGGGAGCAAGAGATCTGCAGGGGTACCATCCAAAAATACCTCCTGCTGCCTGTAGAGAATCCTTTCTCAGAGCCCGGTGAGGCAGAGTGCTCCTGTGCTGGGGACTGGTGCTCAGTAATGGTGGCCAGCATTTGTTTGTGTTCCTCGGAGCAATTCCATGTTCCTTGATGGTAGCTTTGAAGGAAACCCGCAAGGCCGGCTGGGAGCTCAGAGGTTCCTGGATTCATACCTGTATCCTGAGACCTCATCCCCACCAGGCTGTTCCCTAGATTGCACCCAGAGACCGTGGCCTGGGCACAGATGCTAGGGTGCGCCTTCAGGACCAGAGCACCGTTCAAGGGTTTCATGCTCCAGTGAGTGACAGGGTCCTTTTGGAACCTTCCAGAAAGGAAACGGGCCAAAGTCAAGACTTGACACTGTCCGTCAGGGTGTGCCCGCCAGGCCCTGCTCAGGCTGACCGCAGCAGCCCCATGGGGCTGGGGTTAGAGATCTTTACACAGAAAGAGCCAGTAAGGGGACAAGGAGCAGGGTGTCAGGGGGCCGCCTCACATAGTCATCAGGCAAGTGTGCCTTTGTATTCATCAACAGCAGCACCGTGTATTTTAGTTCAGGAGGCCCTCATCTGGTGTCTAGCCAGGGCTGGGTCTTTCCTGGAGGAAGCAGCAGTCTCCGGGCAGAGGCGTGCAAGGCAGGTGTGGGAGATGTCTTGGCACTGGGGCACCATCTGCCCTCAGCACCAAGTTAGCAATGCGTCAAACCCTGTCAAGCCTCTGGGTGTCCTCAGGGCTCAAGGGCATGCTGTTTGGTGACCGCTCCTCTGCAGGTCATACAGATCTCTCTCAGGATACCTGGCCATCTGTTTTATTGAACACTCAGATCCCTGGGCATGCCTTACTTATGGGAGGACCCCCAAAGAGTCCAATTCCACATGGAAACCAAGGCTCTGTGGCCCCTTGCAGGCATGCTGGCCCTAACTCTTGTCCCCGTTCCTCCCACCCATACCTTGGTTTCCCAGAGACCTGGATGCCCGAGCGAAGAATGAGTGCTACCGGGCCACATTCCGCCTGCCCAGGGACGAGCGCCTGGACGGCCACACAGGCTGTACCCTGTGGACCCCGTTCAACAAGCTGCACATCCCTGGCCAGATGTTCATCTCCAGCAACTATATCTGCTTCGCCAGCAAAGAGGAGGACGCCTGCCACCTCATCATACCCCTGCGGGAGGTGAGTCCTGAGGCCCCACACCAGCTCTGCCTGACTCATGTGTGGGGGCACATGGTGGGAGTCGCCAGCCCCAGCAGCCCCACAGCATTTGATGGTGGGCACATGGAGGGCACAGTGTGAGTCAGCAGCTTCTCTGACCACCTGCCTTGTGCCAGGCCCCTCCAAGCATGGGGCTAGCTGGATGCTTCCTCAGGGGTCACCTCACCTGGTGGGAGGACAGGGTGGGGTTGGACATGCCAGGACAGCTTACACTGGGATATGAGGTCATGTCATGAAATTTGTCTGCCTCTCCAGTCAGATCCCAGAGGCCTCCTGTGGGGGAGTGTCCCTGAGTCCTGGCTTCCTGGCCCTTCGGGTGGACTTTAGCAAAGTTCTGTGCTTCAACTTGGCTTGGAGGACTTTGACCCCTGACCAGCCCCACTATGTCACTCTCGGAGGCCACTTCACTGTTCCTCTCCTGACCCTTGCCTTGGCTGTGATTCAGGCTCCAGCAGGGCCTCTGGAAGTCCACTCTCACCTGTCAGGGATGGGGACAGCCCTTACCTGTCACAGGTGGGGGGGGGGGTTAGCCCTCACCCATCACAGGTGGGGGTCAGCTCTCACCTGTCAAAGGTATTTTTTTCTCAGGTTTCTTAGGCTTCCACAGTGAGCCTGATGGAAGCAAGGCCATTTGTCCTATCCTGCAGTGAAGGGTGTGGACAGCGTGAGAGATGGAAAGCACTAACCAACACCCCTCCCCACCCCCGCCACTGCCCCCACCACCAGGGTCAGAGCAGGCCCCCGGGCCTACTTTTCCTAGTGGCATAGCAGGGCAGACTGGCTGTTTGACTCTGTGAAGAAAAGTGAGGTTCTTAAGTTAGAACCTAAATCACAGTATCTTGATTTATATTAACAACCTAGAGTAGCGAGACCTCCCTGCATTCACAAAGCCATCCAATTGTAGCTACAGCTGTGAGGGGGGTTCTGTGTGCTGCCTCGTTTCCCCAAGGGAAGTCAGAGGCAAAGGACTCGAAAGAGCCACAGCTCCAGAAGCTCCAGGCTGAGAGCTCAGGTAACCCCTGTTCATGCTGGATTCTGAGTTTGTCCTGGGTCCGAGGCCTGGGGGGAGGGTGCAGAGGTCTCCGTAGGCCTCAGCTCTTTCTCCTGATGATCCTGACGTTTCTGATGGCAGACAGCTCTGGCTGAGGTGGGGAGCAGGACTGTCTCGGGCTCCAGGCATAGGACTGACTCGGCAGCTGGTCAGGACAGAGGTGCTGACCTGGCACCAACTATCCTTAGTGTGCCTGCCAGGGGCCTTCATAGGGCATCCCCCACAGAGCAAGCTGCGTGCCCACCTCCAGCGGGCTCTTGA
Organism: Canis lupus familiaris; assembly: GCF_011100685.1. Lineage (NCBI taxonomy): Eukaryota > Metazoa > Chordata > Mammalia > Carnivora > Canidae > Canis > Canis lupus. The sequence goes on from NC_049232.1 coordinate 2,071,822, forward strand.
CTTTACTTCCCCGAATGCGCTCTTCGTATTGCCACCTCGGGAAGCAGCATTCCTTCTGTCTGTCTGCTCTGCTGAAAAGAGGGGGTGGCCTTGATCCTGACCTGGCCTTGTTCCCACGTTCCAACTGTAGCACGGCTCTTTCTCTCCACGGCGCTACCACACTGCAAAAAGTGCCGCCTACACCTAAGCCCTATAGGCCCCTCCCCCCACGGCAGCCAGTGGACCTCAGAATGCCCATCAGTGTAGTCAGTGCCCCACCCGGACTCCTCCAGCATTGGGGATGAGAAGAAGCTCCAACTGCCTGCTGTGACCTATGGGACCTTCAGGGAACTGCTCTCCCCTTCTTAGATCTTAACTCATGTACATGTAGGTGTGTACATACAAGTGTGCACACACACACACATGCTCATGTGCATCTGCACACATACACATATACACTAATCCACATATACATATACACACACCACACACTCACACGTCTGTGCACACACCACACACACGCTCACATGCATCTGCAAACACATGTACACTCATCCACATACACATACTACACACATGCTCGCGTGCATCTACACACATAGAGACATGCATACACATACCAGCCATGCGTGAGCTTGCATACACACACACACACACACACACACACACCATAACACATATATACTTGCCCCAGCTTCTCTACCCTTTCCTCGTGTGTCAGGCCAATCCCATTCCCTCCTCAGGGTGCTTGCTGGGAACCCTGCCCTGACCCCTGCCTCAGCTGCTGGCCTGACCATACCAGGTCTCAGCTCCAGTAGCTGGCCTCCCTGGAAGTGCCATCAGAATAAACAGCCTGGTGGCCTCCTAGCTCCCCCTGTGGTCACTGCTGACTGTCCCTCCTGCTCAGGGCCGCAGGCTCTGTAAGAGGTGTCCCTTGAGAGCCCATTCTGCACCAACCACACCGATGCCACCGTCCACACACCTCGGGTCAGAGCCGGACCCAGGAGGCACCTTGTTGGCAAGTGTTGTGGGAGCCAGTGCTTAGGATAGCGTGCGGCAGGGCTGCTCACCATGCTTTAGATGGTAGAGTAACTGATCGTCTCAAGGCAGCCAAATGCAGCAGCTGGAGGAGTACTGGCATTCTTCATCCTCATGGTGGTCGTGCTCACTGCCCCATCAGCAGGGCGAAACGAGGCTCACACGGGCACATACCATGCTCAGAGCTCCACAGCAACACATAGTAGGTCAACACAGGAGCACAGCAGGGCCTAGCACCTTCCCCCCGGCCAGAGGAGAGCCATGTGAGCTCACTGGGCCCTCCCAGGCACAGAACCAGTCAGATTTCCATCACCAGATGCTGACGCCCAGTGCTTCATTTACCTTCCCAGGTGACCATTGTTGAGAAAGCTGACAGCTCCAGTGTCCTGCCCAGCCCTCTGTCCATCAGCACCAAGAGCAAAATGACTTTCCTGTTCGCCAACCTGAAGGACCGTGATTTCTTAGTGCAGAGGATCTCTGACTTCCTCCAGAAAATGCCATCCAAGCAGCCAGGTGGCCACGGAGGGGGAAGGAAAGCCAGCACTGCGGACCCGGCCCCAGAGGTGAGAGAGCAGTGGGGTGGTGGCAGCAGTCAGGGCCAGGAGAAAAGCCCAGGCGGCTCTCAGCCTTGATGCAGGAGCCTGACCTCAGGGTGCCTGCTATGGGCCTCAGGTGGGAGGTCCCCCCAGGGTGCAGGACGAGAGCCTCACGTAGCCTGACTTGGGTGTCCCAGCCACACATGTGCTACCTGAGCTAACAGGCCCTTCTGCACCCCACCACACCTCCCCAGTATAACCCACCTGCCTCTAGCCCCATTCCATATAAGAAACTTTCTCTGGCTGGACCAGACAGCCTCATCTGGTCTGTCCAGCTTGGGTTTACTTATTGGTATTTCTCTGGTCGATCTTTAATCTTCCAGGGATTTTTACAGGGAAAAACTTCCTCTTTTTTTTAAGTTTTGTTTTTGGGGTTTTGTGTGTGTGTGTGTGTGTGTGTGTGTGTGTGTGTGTGTAGGAGGGGAAGATTTCCTTTTTAGAGACTTAACTTCAGTATCATCATTACACCAACAAAATTGACAGTAATTCCTTAATATCCAATACAGTTGACCTTTGAACAATGCAAGGGTTAGGGCGCTGACACTGCACATAGTCAAAAATCCTTGTAGAACTTTTGACTCCTCCAAAACTTAACTACTAATAGCCTCCTGTGGGCTGGAAGCCTTATTGATAAGCATAAACAGTTGATTAATGTATATATGTTACATGTACCATATACCACATTCTTACAATAACATAAGAGAAAATGTCATTAAGAAGATCATGAGAAAAGGGAAATATATTTACTGTATTTATCCTAAAGAGTCATGTGTAGTGAGCCTGCACACTCAGAACCTGTTGCTCAATGGTCAACTGTACTTGGATTCACATCTCCCCAAATGCAGACATACGTTTTACCATTTGCATGTTGACACTGAAGTACACATTGATATCTCCTAAATTCCTTTTTATCTGTAAATGTCTGCTCCATCTCTCTTCTTGTAGTATTTTGCTGAAGGAACTGGGTCATTTGTGCTGTAGAGTATCTCACAGGCTGGTAGCCTTATAGCATCCCTCTGGAGGCTTTTACTCTGTTCCTCTGTCCCCTGTCTCCTGTAAGCTGGTCGGTGAAGAGGGAGACCCAGGTCAGAGTCAGGTTCAGTTGTTTGTATGTTTAGGGGGCAGGTCTACCTGGAGGCAGGATTGAGGAGCTAGGTTAACACCAGGAGCCATAGTCAACACCCAGTCATCTTGTCATGTGTTGTTACTGGTCCCTGTGTTGATCCGGTAATTCATCAGGGATTGCAAGGCGGTGGCACTCTACTGCTGTCATTCCTTCTGTTTGTGAGACAGGATACATCCCTAGAAAGAAACCCCCACTCCATCATCTTTGTGAGCTGGGATACATCCCTAGAAAGAAACCCCCCTGGGCAGCCCGGAGGACTCAGCGGTTTAGCACCACCTTCAGCCCAGGGCCTGATCCTGGAGACCCGGGATCGAGTCCCACGTCAGGCTCCCTGCATGGAGCCTGCTTCTCCCTCTGCCTGTGTCTCTGCCTCTCTCTCTCTCTCTGTGTCTCTCATGAATAAATAAATTAAATCTTAAAAACAAAACAAAACAAAAAAAAAAAACGTCCATCATCTACTTAGCTACCTGAGGAACAGTTCACATAGGAAAGGCAGAGGAAATCTTTTATCCTTGCTTCTATTCACCAGTTGTTAAAACAATGAGCTGGATTTCTCCAGATGTGATCGAGTCATTTGTTATGTTTATTTCGTAGTATAATTATGAATTCACAGATTTTGGCAGCTTGATATGTTTCAGTCCATGGCAGTCATTACCTTCATCCATCCTGTCTAGAGGGAGCCTATTGAGGTAGGCACTTGAGTCCTTTTGACACAACCCTGGCCATATTTGTTCACTTCCTGGTATGACAAGAATCTGAGTTTGTGAAAACACTCCATGATTAGAAGAGTCCATATAAAAATCCAGTATCTGGCGTCTCTGGAAAAAGCAGCAGCCCTGGCATTATAGGGCCCACATTCCCATTGGGTGACCTTGGAGCCTGGTGGTGGCACATGCCCTCCAGCTCCCCAGAGCCCTGCCTGGTCTGGCCCACAGAGGCCTTTCTATTTTCCACCCCCACAATTGATGCTCAGTAAGTTATTAGTAGGTAAGGAATGGATGGGAAGGAACCAGACAGGATCTATTCATTGGAGACATTTTAAAAGGTTTCTTAGAGGAAGTTGGGCTTGATCTGGATTTCAGGAGAGAGTGAGGTTGGGTTGCATGAAAAGGGATATAAGCAAGAATTTTGAGCTGCCCTTATGAGGCCCAACACCACAAATGACAGGGCCTGCCAGGCCAGAGTAAGCACAGACCCCGGGCCCCTTCTAAATGTTCACTGTTCACCCAACATGGTTTTTGAGTTTTGTTTTGTTTTTTAAAAGATTTTTTAAATTAATTAACTTATTTATTTAGAAGGAGCCAAAGTGTGAGCAGGGTGTGGAGCAGAGAGAGAGGGACAAACAAACTCCCCACTGAGCAAGGAGCCCAAGGCAGGGCTTGATCCCACAATCCTGAGATCATGACCTGAGCCAAAACCAGGAATCAGATGCTTAACCGACTGAGCCACCCATGCACCCCCCCCCCACAACATATTTTTATTGCCTTTCCATTAGATGCCAGATGTTATCCCAGGCCCTGGGAATAGAGCAGTGAACAGATTAGACAGAATTTATATTCTAGTGAGAGAGCCAGACAATAAGCAAACATCTGAGATATGGCAGGTGATGATAAGATCAATGGATAAAAGTAAATCAGGATAAGGGAACCAGGGGGATAGGAGAGGCTCTGATCCTGTGGCATTTAAGCAGAAGCTTGAAAGAAGTAAGGAGACTTCTTGGCTTGACTTCATGGCCATGAAGTATCTGGGCAAAGGGTGTTGGAAGTACAAGGAATAGCAGGTGCAAAGGTCCAGAGGTAGGATCAGGCTTCACAGAGGCTACAAAGGCAAGTGAAGACCAAGGTAGAAGATGAGGTTAGAGAGGAAGCCTGGAAGCCTTGTAAGCACTTTAGCTTTGACTCTGAGTGAGATGAGAAGCCATTCGAGAGTTCTGAACAGAGGATCTGCACATGTTTTAATAGAATTACTCTGGCCGCTCAGTACAGAAGCCAGACGAAGCTACCGAGCACTTGAAAATGTGGCTATGCCAAACTGAAATGTGCCATAAACTCTGCACCAGAGGTTGAAGATTTACTATGAAAAAAGAGAATGTAAAAGATCTCAATAACTTTGAAATAATCATACATTGGCTATATTAGATTAAATAAAATGTGTGGTTAAGACTAATCTCACCAATTTTTCTCACTTTTTTTTTTAAAGATTTCATTTATTTATTCATGAGAGACACACAGAGAGAGAGGCAGAGACACAGGCAGAGGGAGAAGCAGGCTTCTTGCAAGGAGCCTGATGTGGGACTTGATCCCAGGACCCCGGGATCATGCCCTGAGCCAAAGGCAGACGCTCAACCACTGAGCCACCAGGAGTCGCTCTCTCACGCTTTTTTTTTTTTCTTTTTTTTCTCTTCTCGCTCACGTTTTTAACGTGGCTGCTAGAACATGTTAAATTCCAAATGCGCCTCTCATTCTGTTTCTCTTAGTGCTGGACTAGAGAGCTGCAAGAGTAGAGGCAGACAGGAGTTAGAAGGCTGGAAAAATAATCAGGACATGGAACAATAGAGCCTTGGTTGAGGATAGGAGCAGTGGAACTCGTGAGAAGTGCATTTTTTTAAAAATTGTGGTGAAAGGCACATAACCTAAAATTCACCATCTTAGCCTTTTTGAAGTGTACTGCTCAGTGGCACGAAGTCCATGCACATGTTTTGCAACCATCACCACCCATCCCCAGAACTCTTCCCATCTTACAGAACTGAAATATCAACTCCCCATTCCCCTCCTCACTGCCCCTGAGAACCACCACTCCTCTTTCTGTTTCTATGAATCTGACTGCTCTAGGGGCCTCATAGAAGAAGAATTATAGGGTATTTGTCATTTTGTGATTTTATTAGTATAATGTCCTCAAGGTTCGTCCTCTTGGTAGCATGTGTCAGGATTTCCTTCCTTTTTAAGGCTGAATAATATCCCATTGTATGTGTATACCATATTTGTTTATCAGTTCACCTTTTTTTTTTTTTTTAAGAGAGAGTGCTAGTGGGGAAGTGAGGGCAGAAGGAGAGAGAGAGAAAGGGAGATGGAGCCCAGCGCAGGACTCAGTCTCACAACCCTGAGATCATGACCTGAGCCAAGGAATTGGCCAGAAACCACCACAGAGGGCAGCCCCGGTGGCACAGCGGTTTAGCGCCGCCTGCAGCCCAGGGCGTGATCCTGGAGACCCGGGATCGAGTCCCACGTCAGGCTCTTTGTATGATGCCTGCTTCTCCCTCTGCCTGTGTCTCTGCCTCTCTCTCTCTCTCTCTCTCTCTGTGTCTATCATGAATAAATAAATAAAATCTTTAAAGAAAAAAGAAAAGAAAAGAAACCACCACAGAATACCTCCCACACCCCCGAGTGAGACTGCCCACTGAACAAAGGCCTCAGCAAGTGATGTTGAGGTACAACCAGTGACTTGGGGAGATTTCTCAGGCTCCACTTATGTTGTGTTGAGCCAACACAACATAACCACAGGAATCCACAAATAGGTGAAGGAAGATCAGATGCTCTAGGGCGGCCCACTCCCCTAAGGATCTGAAACACCCACTACAACCCCAAAAGGAAAGAGCCCTCCCTCCCTGAGGAAAATAAGACCTAGGACTGAACAGGGCAGGAACCCCGACGGGGCCTGAGGTGGGTGTGGTAAACAAGACAGAAGCTTCAGACACTAGAGGAGACAAATCAGTAAGTCCTGAGGGGAGGGAACTATACAGAGAGATACAGCAGAAGACAGAACCCACAAATGTTCAGTGCAGAAAGTTCCCCTGACCCACATCTCCCCAACACGTACATCATCCTCCTAAAGTACAGAAGGATTCACATCGTTCAAACATGAGCAACACAAGATTATGATCACACCCTATACAAAGGTATCACTGGGGGAAAAACGCAAACCAAGTGACCTTCCACACATCAGAACAGTATCCCCCAAAGCAGATGAGACCTGTACCCTAATATTTCAAAATGATCTAAAAAGATTAGAGAAATTATAGGAACTACTAAAGAATTATATAAATAAAATTTTTTAGAAAACTCAAACTGGCGCCTGGGTGGCTCAGTCAGTTGAGCATCTGCCTTCAGCTCAGGTCATGATCTCAAGGTCCTGGGATCGAGCCCCACATTGGGCTCCCTGCTCAGTGGAGAGCCTGCCTTTCCTTCTTCTGCCTCTTACCCTGGTTTGTGCTCTCTCTCACTCACTCTTTCTCTCAAATTAATAAATAAATAATCTTAAAAACAAAACTCAGAAACAAAGTGACCAGGCAACAGAAAAGAGAGTTGATAGGACTCAGTAAAGGTTTAGAAAAAACAATACACAAAAGTTTCAGATTCTCTGAGGTAGTCTGTTAAGCATCTGCCTTCGGCTCAGGTCATGATCTCAGGGTTCTGGAATCAAGTCCCACATCAGGCTCCTTGCATGGAGCCTGCTTCTCCCTCTGCCTAAGTCTCTGCCTCTGTGTCATAAATAGATAGATAGATAGATAGATAGATAGATAGATAGATAGATAGATAGATAGATCTTTTTAAAAAGCCACACAAAACAAAAAGAGAAGACATAAAAAGCAGAATAAGCTCACCAATTGCCTCCTTAACGGAGAGTGAAAGTGTATCCCTGTATGTTGGCAGGAAAAACAGGCAGAGGGAGAGAAGGCTTACTCCCTGATTTCAGTATTGCCCAGGGGAGGGAATCCACAGGGTACTAGATATTAGGTTCGAGACCATTATCTAGAACATAGGACTAGATATTAGAACACTTCCCGACAAACTGAGGAAAAAACTTGAGGAGAAAAGGATACATTGAGAATTGTATAAAGGTCAACCGAGAAGAACAGGGCTCACTTTTCAGTTGAAGTTGAGCACATATTCTCTAAAGCACACGGGTCCAACGTGGATGTGTAGCTCAGGGAGCAAGACGTGTGAGCGCTGCCCAGTGGCAGCAAGAAGTAGGCTTATAGGGATGGCGTGGCTTGATCCTGATCCAGTCAGCGGAGTAGGCAGTGGCCCAAGGAAGGTCCTGGAGGTGGAAGGGTGGGATTGGGGGCCAGAATGGAGGGACTGGACCTGTCCTGCGAGGCCACAAATACAGGGAACCTGGCCAATTGTTGTGGCTGTGATGGGCCTCAGCTTGTTCCCCTGGCTCGCTCAAACAGGAAGCCAAAGGTCCTCTTCAGCAGGAAGTGAGGTGGGCAGGTGGTTTGGGAGGTTTGACATGAAAGAATGGGAGGTTCCTGCAAGAACCGAAGGAACTGGCCCTGGGAAGTGCAGGACCCCCAGGCAAGGTGGCCCATGAGCTCACTGTCTCAGATGCATGTCACCCAGGCCACATCCTAGAGTCCATATCCATCTCCGGCACTGACAGTTTGATTCTCTGAGGTGCTCTCTGGCCTCACAAGCCATTTGTGCTCACAAGTCCATTTGTGTCCTGGTCCCTTTTGGGGATCCTCAGGCAGGAAGCAGAATCTGTATATCGGTCTGGGCTGGGGTTGTACCCGTGGATTGAGCAGTTTGTCATGAAAATTTATCATAGTGGACCCAAAATCCACTTCTGAAACATCCCCCAGGGGCAGAGGGATGATGGATGGTGGATGGGACCTAGCAGAGCTCTCTTCCTTTTTTTCTTTCTTTTTCCCCATTTTATTAAAAACCGCATCTCTGAGGTTAGATTGACATAAGCAGTATGCCATATATATTCAAAGAATACAGTTTGGAGGGTGTAACATGTATTCCCTGTGAAACTATCACCACAGCCAAGAAAAGCGTTCTCTTACCAGGAACGCAGAGAAGGTGAGGTCCTGCAGGAAGCCATCCAGTGCCCCTGCCCCTTGGAGGATGGGACCAGGGCCTAGGGCAGGGAGGGCACAGGATCAGAGATGACAGGACCCAGACTGGAGCAACAGGCATAGCATAGCTTACTGGCCCATAGGCCAAGAAGTCCACGCAGTCGGCCTCCCATCATCCCCACCAGACTGGGCTTCTTGCCGAGGGGGCGCTGTCCCAGGAGGTGTGTGGTACCGGGGTGCTGGTGGCAGCCTCTGCATCCTCCTTGGCTCATTCCAGCATTCCCTGCAGAGTCACCCCTGCATTTCCTTGGTGGCAACTGGGTGACATAGTACGTCCAACCCCTCCCTAACCCCAGGGGTAGGAAAAGCTAATCAGACCAGGGCTGTCTTCCTGGTTCTCAGTGGAGCTCCTAGAGTGTGAGGCCAAGATCAGAGAGAAATGTGCCCCCACAGAAAAATAGGGAGTGCTGGCAGAAGGGGAAGTGGATTCTGGGGAGCCAGTGACTGGCGTCCACCTGAGAGCAGTGCTGTTCCTGCCGGTGGGTACTCGAGGAGGGAGCTGAGGGGGGAACAGACAGAATGGGGGCCTGCTCTGTACCCCCTGCCAACCTTGGGCCAGAGGACAGGGTAAGCTCACCTGGAAGTCAGGTCACAGAGACAGGCAAAAAGCAGGGGGCAGATGTCAGGTGTCACCCACACTGTGTCTGAATGTCCACAGCCACCCTGTCAGTGCTTCCCTGAAGAGATGGGTTTGCTAGGGGGAGGGGTTTCAGAAAACCAGGGGAAGAGCCCTGAAAGCCAGGGCTGCCCTGCAGACCCTCGTCTCTGATTCCTCCCTTCCCTTCTGCCAGCCCCATATTGTCCCCCTACCCCGGCACGTTCCCAGAACCATTCTGGGACCCATTTCTCTTGGCTTTTGGCCATCCGTGTGGTGGGAAAGCAGGTGCCTAGACTGCTACCCTGAGGCGGGGGAGATAGCCCATGGCAGGGCTGGTCTATAGGTGGGGACCCTTCCTCATACACTCAGTTCTGGCTGGAGGCCACACCACACTGTCAAGGAGCATCCAGCGTTGAACTGAGATGAGTGTCCAGAGCCAAGAGGTCATGAGGCCACGACAGGGTGCACCACATACCAGACACGTGGACCAGAGGAAGACAGAAACTTGAGTTTTTGGGGCAACAGCCAGCCGTCTGGAGCTCCTTCCTTGAAGGGCCCTTGAGGGCACAGTGGTCAGGTTGCCTGGGGGAGAGAGGACAGGAGAGGGCTCCTTCCCTGGCCCGGCAGTCATCAGGGCTCCCGCAGGACACAGATTACCTCAGTTAGGATTCTGTCCATCTGGAAAGGCCAGGGCAGGCCATCAGGCCAGAGCAGGCCAGGCCATCAGGCTCCAGTGTTGCCTGCCTCTGCTCCACTCTGGGGCTCTGCACTTGGGCTCTGCGGGGCCTGCTGCTCTTTCCTGAGAGTCCCTACCTGAGCCACAGCCTCCTGTGACTGGGGAGCTGTTGGCACCACCAGGCAGACCCAGGGTCTCCTGGCCCTGACATCACTGAGGGAGGACCTGGCAGCATGGGCCTCTGGTCCCATCCCCAAGAGACCAGCCAGTCTGAGTGGGTTGGTGAAGGGAAGAACGTGTTAAGTGGCCAGCCAGCCAGAGAGGAAGTAGGGGTACTGGGCCAGACCAGATACCTCCATGCTGGTTCACTCACTGGGTACATTCCCTTCTGTGTTGTATTTTTCAGCCCTCCCCGACACCTCCAGAGACGTCAGATCAGCTTGCCAGCCCCACCACACCCCTTGGCAGCCGCCAAAGCTCCAGCATACAGGAGGCACCGACCGCCTCCCAGGGTCTGCTTAAACTCTTCCAGGGGAACTCACCCATGGAGGACCTGGGGGCCAGGGGGGTAAGCCCAGAGCACGGACCCCATCAGCACACCTAGGCCTGGGAGGAGGCCAGGGCCAGCCTGTGGCTCCCTGCCCACACACCACCTCAGGTCTTCAGGCCTGCAAAGGGCAGTGTCCAAGGACAGGGGCATCCTGCATGATCTGCTCGGCAGGACCAGTCACCCCAGGCTCCTGGCCTCTGCTCGGGTGCTCGTTTCTCTGATGCCCTGGGGGTGGTGCCCTGCTCCGCCCAGCCTGGGCCCCTGTAAACGTGCAGTGTAGATGGAGGTGGGCCCCGGCACACATTCCCAGACCCTGCTTGCTTCTCCCCCAGGCCAAGGAGAAGATGAAAGAAGAGTCGTGGAACATTCACTTCTTTGAGTATGGACGTGGTGTGTGCATGTACCGCACAGCCAAAACACGGGAGCTGGTGCTGAAAGGCATCCCCGAGAGCCTCCGCGGGGAGCTGTGGCTTCTCTTCTCTGGTGAGTTGCCTGGGCTTTGGCCCAGCACCCCAGGGCCTCTGTGTGAGAACTCCACTGACCCCAGGCTGGCCTGGAGCTGCCAGCCCTTTACAAGGCCAGAATGGGGCCTTCAGCTGTGAGGGGCCCATGCCAGGGTGGGCCACTGTCCTGGGGTGCAGACCTCAAGGGCGGGGCTCTGTCACCCAGATGGTACCTTCCCAGTTGCAATGAGTAGAAAGAAGGGGCCCCCAAGGTATCCTTTCCTCGGGACAGGCTCTGACAACATGCATGCCTTTGGCCATGTGGACAGTTTCACAAGAAAGCCCTTCAAACTTTGGTGGGCGACCCCTTCCAGGAGCAGTCACCAAGGAACCTTTGCCTCACACCTCCTCCTAGACTTGAGGGTCTCACTTCTCTGACATCTCCAGCCTGCCCCTTCACTGTCCCCAAAGTCCCAAAAGGAGGGGAGGAGGAAAGACAGCTGCCAGCTGTGTCTCCACAGGGGCCTGGAATGAGATGGTGACTCACCCCGGCTACTACGCCAACCTGGTAGAGAAGTCCACAGGGAAGTACAGCCTGGCCACGGAGGAGATAGAGCGAGATCTCCACCGCTCTATGCCCGAGCACCCTGCCTTCCAGAATGAGCTCGGGATTGCTGCCCTCCGGCGGGTGCTGACTGCCTATGCCTTCCGAAACCCCACCATCGGCTACTGTCAGGTAAAGGGGGTTAGCCGAGCCTGGAGACCGCATCTCGCACTGGCGGCTCACTCAACAGAGGCCTGAGTTGATGGTGCCCCGTTCCCCCTGGCAAAGCCTGACCACAGAGAGGTGTAACGAGAAATGATATCCACCACTCACTTTGCCCCTTGGCCTGTACTGCCTCCTGAACTGGGGCCTGGAGCCTTTGATTGCCTAGTGCGTCTGGTAAAATAACCATAGCATGCTAGGGTATGGCATGACATGAATGGTCGTGCAGCCATCCCCACGGTCCACCTCCAGAATTCTCATCTCACAAAACGGAAATTCTGTCCCCATTAAACAACTCCCCTGCTACTCCCACTTCTACTTTCCATCTCTCTCAACTTGCCTGCTCTGAGAACCTCATGTCCCCCAGTATTTATCTCTGTGACTGGCTTATTCATTAGTCCAAGGGCCTCAGGGCTCATTCCCATCATGGCACATGTCAGGATTTCTCTCAAGGCTAAAGCATATTCCATTCTGTGTACAAACCATACCTTGTGCACCTGTTTGCCTTCAGCGGGGCGCCTGCACGGCTTCTGCCTTCTGGCTCTTGTGAATAGCACTGCCATGAGCACGCACGTGCAGCATCTGTTCCTGTCTCTACTTGCATTTCTTTTGAGTCTGTACCCAGGACTGAAATTGCTGGATCCTATGGCAATTCAACCTTTAATTTTATTTTTTTTTTTGAAATTGCCATATTGCTTTCCACAGGCACAGCACCATTGTACATTCCCACAAGCAATGCATGCGCAGGGGTTCCACTTCCTCCATATCCTCGCTGCCTTGTTTTCTTGTCTTTGGATGATAGCTAACCTAATAGCGAGAGGGGCCTCTTTATCATGCTTTCAATTTGCATTTCCAGTAGCATTAGGTTTTACATCCAGTGACATTTCACCACCTCCTCCCCCCCTACCCGGCCCAGACAGATGGCTTTCTACTTGCCTGAGACTGCATCTGGATTTCAGAGCAGCAGGCCACCCCCTTCAAGGCCACCCTCGGTACGGCCACTGTTCTGCATGACGAGTTATCAGTGCAGGGAAAGTTAGTGTGCTGGCTTTAGAGAAGTCTTAAGAGCATTTCCACCTTCAAAGCCTTTTTTTGTTTATTCATGAGAGACACAGAGAGAGAGGCAGAGACATAGGCAGACGGAGAAGCAGGCTCCCTACCGGGAGCCCGATGCAGGACTCAATCCCAGTACCCCAGGATCACTCCCTAAGCAGAAGGCAGACACTCAACCACTGAGCCACCCAGGTGCCCCAAAGCTCTTTTTCTTATGAGCCTTGCTATTGGCTGTCACGCAGGACTCACTTACACATCCGCCTGGTCCTGCATCTCAGCCCCCACACCAGAAACCACTCTGAAGAAGAGCCCCATGCTCATCTCCTCCTCAGCTTTCCAAGTGCCCCACTGGCTGGATCTGAGGGATCTGATGATGGGTTTTGTCAAACTGATTTCCTACAAATGGCCTTTTGGCAAATTGTCTGGAATTGGGTGGGATATTTTGCCGTTGTTGGACTTGCTTGTGGAGTGAGCCCTTGGGGGTAGGTTAGGGAGCCTCCCCTTGCTATCTCTGTGCCCACAGGCCATGAACATTGTCACCTCGGTGCTCCTGCTCTATGGCAATGAGGAGGAGGCCTTCTGGCTGCTGGTGGCCCTCTGTGAACGCATGCTGCCTGACTATTACAATACCAGGGTGGTAGGTGAGTGCCTGAGGCCCCGCGGCTCCCCCTGGGGGTGTCGGGCCTCCCTGTGTTGGGCTCTACACCCAGCACACACTCTGAGCTCTCAGGGGCCTTACGGATGTGAAGCAGGCCAAAGACAGTCACGGTTCCCATTCCACAGGTAGATAAGGAGGCCGAAAAATCACCACACAGCTAGAACGTGGAGAACCAAACACAGATCCCCCAGCCACCTTGCTCAGACTTTACGCAGCCTGTTAGTGGGTGCTGGCAGTGACAGAAGATGCTACACATTCAGTGGCCTTTAGAAGCCAGCCTGGGGCCTACATTCTCATCTATCTGACTCTCGAGATTTCCAGCCTCACAGCCCAAGCAGCTCTTACATCCCTGTGTCCCTACTACCCAGCCTTATCTACTGTGAAGCACAGCCAGTAGAGTCTGTGTTAAGTGGAAATGCACTGGCCAATGTATTTAATGACCTGTAATTAAGTCAGCTATTCAAAGATGTCCTACCCCTACCATTTGGTTTTGGGCATCTCCCCTCTTAGGCTCCTTTCATAATCACATCTGTTCACAAGCTTCAGGCCAGGACAAACAACAGCCACCAAGGTTCCTGTTTACTTTCGACACTTCTAGAAGGGAGAAATTTGGATTTCCCCAAAAGCATATCCAAGCACAGTGAAATCAGCTCTTCTTTTCACCTAGTAGTTTTTGGAAGCTGTAGCGTTTTTGTTTCTTATTTTCTCCACCACACACCCCCCACCCCAGCCCTCCATGTAAGCGGAGCTGGCAAGGGATCATCAGGTGGGCTTCCTTGCACTGCACTCAGGACCTGAGCCAGAAGCATGTGCTGACCCTTCACACGCCTTTGTCCTCTCCCTAGGGGCCCTCGTGGACCAAGGCATCTTTGAGGAGCTCACGAGAGACTTCCTACCCCAGCTCTCTGAGAAAATGCAGGACCTGGGAGTGATCTCCAGCATCTCTCTCTCCTGGTTCCTGACCCTCTTCCTCAGCGTCATGCCTTTTGAGAGCTCTGTGGTCATTGTTGACTGCTTCTTCTATGAGGGCATCAAGGTGATCCTGCAGGTGGCTCTGGCCATCCTGGATGCCAACACAGAGCAGCTGCTGGGCTGCAGCGACGAGGGTGAAGCCATGACCGTCTTGGGCAGGTGAGGGAGCCAGATTGCTGACCAGCACCCCCCACGGGTGGCAGAGCTCAGCCCCTCACCAGCCGTGGGCACTCCTCCCAGCAAGCACACTCCAGGGAGGCAGGAGAGAACCTCCTTTCTGCGGGGAGACAAAATGGCCCCAGGTAGTGATAGCTCTGGGAGCAGAGTAAATGGGTGATGGGCCAGAGCATGCTGGACTAAAGCACCCAGGGGGCAAAAGGTGGCTGGAGCAGCACAGCCTCCAGCCTCTAGCAAGGGCTGTATATCTACTCTTCTCTCAGAGCAGTTCCGACTGTGCCGTCCCCAGCTCAGCAACATCACTCCCTCTCACCATCACCTAGATAAAGGGGCCTGTGCTGGGCTTGCTCTGACAGCTGGATGGGCTGATACCTCCCTGTCATCCTGGCTGCCACCTCCGCCCTCAGTCTCCACATCCCATCCTCGCAGACTCTGGGATGCAGCCTCCTTCCACCACCCCCATTGCCTTGGTATTGGTCCACAGTACCCTCCCCACCCTGGGCCCTTGCTGCTTCATCACAGCTTTCCCTGTTCCTGCCAGCAGCATCCCATAGAGCTTATTCTGATCAGAATCTGACCCTGTGACTCCCCATGGCCCTAGTGGTTCTCTGGGCAAAGGAGCCAAGTCCCCCAGCCTGGCCTTCAAGCCCCTTACATACAAGACCCCCACCCTGCCCTGGCCTCACACAGGCCCAGGCTCTGAGCCCTGTACAGTCCTGCTGGCCATGTGTGGGTATTACCCCAGCCTGGAACACTCCTAGCCACCAGGACTGCCATAGGTACTGCCACCTGTCCTCTGAGCCTGCCCAGGACCATGTTATCCCTCCAACTGGGACAGACCTTTCTCTCCTGATATGGTAGGGTCAGGGAACCCCCAGAGGACACCCTGGCTTCCTAGAATTCATGCTCAGGCCTCATGAGGGGCAAGGCCTCTCTGCTACCTCCAGGGGGATCCCTGATTTGCCAGGGCACTGTCTGGGGCACACCTCTGTCCTCTGCCCCTGCAGAGTCCAGGCCTCATCTCCTGCCCTCCTGGAGGATGCTCTGTCCTTGGCACACTCATTTATTGACTGGGGGTCTAGGCAGATTAGGTCCCTCCACATCACTATTAGGACATCCCTATTGATAGTGGGGTTGCTTTAATCCTTCCAGATATCTGGATAATGTGGTCAACAAGCAGAGTGTTTCTCCTCCTATTCCACACCTCCATGCCCTGTTGACTAGTGGAGATGACCCTCCAGCAGAAGTGGACATTTTCGACCTCCTGAAGGTGTCGTATGAGGTCAGCACCCTGTGGGGCTGTCTGGCCAGCCTGCCCCATCTGGGTGTGTGGGTGTGGGTGGCTGTGGCCGGGGTGGGAGGGGGCAGTTCTCTGCTCCGTGGTTCTGCCTTCCTCACTGAATTACCTCTGGCCTGTAGAAATTCAGCAGCCTGAGGGCCGAAGACATCGAACAGATGCGGTTTAAACAGAGGCTGAAAGTGATCCAGTCCTTGGAGGACACGGCCAAGAGGAGCGTGGTATGGATGGGGCTGGCCTCCGGTGGCCTGCCGCAGGTTGGCTGGCGGCTGGCTGGCGGCGGGGTTGGGGTTTGGGGAGGGTGACCTGGGTGGCCTGCAGAGCGCCCCCTAGTGCTGCCTTGTGCAATACTGGAGTCTGGGAGTGAAGGTGTGATTTTGAGTAAGTGGGCGAGGCCCATTCACTGTTTGCTGCTCTTGGGCTGGTCACTGCAAAGCTTCTCTGACACCCCAGGACCTGACGGCCACACGTCACTCTGCCTTGGGCTGAGCCCACCAGCCTGGCTTTGCCTCTGCCCCTCCACCCACCCAGCCCACTGTGCCTCTACCACAAGCTTTTGTCCTCCCCAACTCCGGAGAGAGAATTTACTGGGAAGTTCTAGGATGCCTTCCAAGGAGCAAGACAGCAGTCACTAAATGATTCCCCCTCACCCCAGGTCCCTGACTGGGGCTCAGGGCAGGAAGGCCCCCCGAGCCCTGACCAGGAAGGAACCTAGGCAGTGTGGACTGTGTAGCAGGATGGGTAAGCAGGGAGGTCCACATGTCCTTTCCTGAATGGACTGTCACCATGTGCTTGGTCAGCTGGTCCGTGTTAGCCTTTGTCCACATGGGGACTCTCTTAAAGACCTAGAACTCAAGAATCCATCCATACATGTGGTTTCTCTCTCCTAGGTCCGAGCTATACCTGGGGACATCGGTTTCTCAATTGAAGAACTGGAGGACCTTTACATGGTGTTTAAGGTGATAGCCAAGAGCAAGGGCAGGCCCAGTACCCTATCCTCGTCCCCTATGTGAGTCCTCAGTGCAGCAACCTGCTGCCAGAGGAGAAGTTGATTTAAAAGCATCCTCAGATGCAGGTACCACCAACCTCACATGGTAGAATTTAATCCTTCAGGCAGCTTAGGCTGCCTTAGACATTTTCTTAAGTGGCAGAAAATCCAATCAAGTTAGTTTACACAAGAGGGAATTCCTTGGCTCATGTTACTAGATAGTTTAGGAATTCACAGCTTCAGTCTTGGCTAGATCCAGGTGCTTAAACATCCTGCCAAGCTTCCTACCTCAGATGTCCTCTGGACTTCTCTTCCTACCAGAATGGCAGGAATGTCATCAGCAGTTCCAGGGTTGTCCTGTTCTCTCAGTGGAAAGAGCCTTTTCTTTCCAAGTGGTTTTAACAAAAAGTCCAGGGTTAATTGTTGGACTTAACTCAGATGCTATGGGAACAGGGGGGTGTTTATTGTTAAGCCAAATCTAGGCCCTGCACCCACCCCGTAGCCTGAGGGTGGGACAGAAGGGGCGCTCCAAAAAATTTCAGATATTGTTAGAAGAAGAAGGGGGAAAGGGGTGACAAGCAGGCCGAAACAGTAAAGTCCACACTGCCTTTTCCGTTCTTGTCGGTTCCTGTCTGCCTCTGGTTTGGCACCCAGACCTGAGCCTTGTGGTCAGAACAGCGCAGTCAGGGCCTCTCACCTGCTGGGGCCAGCAGCGGCCAACAGCGGCCAGCAACCCTAGGGCTGTGTCTCAGCTCCCGTGTCTGTAAACATCAGAGGCTGATGGTACCAGTGTGGGAGGTTCTAGGACATGCTGAATCTGGCCCAGTGCTCCCCACCCTGGGATTCTAGGACTCAGAGGAGGAGGAAGGACACACTAACCAGCCTGGCTGTCCTAACGCCACGGGGACTGGGAGGCCTGGCTGTCTCACTGGGCTGTGCCCCCAGCAGGCCAAGCACCTGGCAAGTCAATACTGGGGGAGTGGCCGCCCCACAGCCGTGCGTCGGGACCCCAGCCTGCCCTACCTGGAGCAGTATCGCATTGATGCAGGCCAGTTCCGGGAACTCTTTGCCAGCCTGACACCCTGGGCCTGTGGCACCCACACGCCAGTGTTGGCAGGACGCATGTTCCGGCTCCTGGACGAAAACAAGGACTCTCTGATCAACTTTAAGGAGTTTGTGACTGGGATGAGTGAGTAGCCTCCGCATGCCAGCCCAATCAGCTGCTCCCACTGCAGCAGGAGCCTTAATAGGGAAAGGGCAGCTTTCCCACTGGGAACACATGGGGATCCTGTGGGGTCCTCCTCTCCACCTTCCCCTCCTCAGGTCGGGGCTGCTCAGGGTGGGTCTGCCAACACTGAGAAGGGCAGAGCTCAGGGGTGGGTGGGAGGCCTGGGGCTCACTCCAGGGACCTCTCCAAGAGAGAGGCTATGAGGAGGAACACACCAGAACCCATTGGAAGGGGATGGGCTCCAGTGTGGATTGCCTTCCACTACAGGTGGGATGTACCATGGGGACCTGACAGAGAAGCTCAAGGCACTCTACAAGTTGCACCTGCCCCCAGGTGAGAGCCTCGTCTCCCACTCACTGCCATGGGCCTCTCGCATTCAGAGCTAGGGCTGCAGCGCCCCAAGGCGCAGGCCTCCATGAGGTGCTGGGTGGGCCTCAGGCAGCCTAGTGGGAGGAGGCCAGAGCCCTTGGGCAGGGACGTAACCTAAGAGGCACGTTTCAGAGGACTAAGCCTGGCTGAGGGTGGGGACCCAGGTGGAGCACAGGGCAGCTCCTGTTTATCCCCGGAGGTCAGCTTGGGGGAACCCCCGAGGCCCTCCAAATGGCCTGGGTAGCCCTTTTGTGCAGTCATGAGCAGGGCCCATTCTCCCCTGGCTTCTCTACACTGTACCTGTACTTCCTGGAGACACTGAGAGGCTGCAGGGTTGGGGGTGAAGAGTGACTGGCAGCTGACCTTCAGACAGGCTGGATCCCTTGGTCTGTGGGTTTTCCGCCGTGTGGGCCCAGCTCACCCTGCCCAGCCAGGGTAGCCACACAGAGAGTTCTCTAAGATGACGTGATCTCCTTTTCATAGGGAGAAACTGAGACTTAGGTGAGAATTCTACCCCTGGGTGCTCTGCTCAGGGGTGGAGCTGCCCTGGGTCCCTGCTGCTGTTCTCGAACTGCCCCCAGGTCAGCGGCTGCCTCCAAGTGGGTGGAATGGTTTTTTGACCACTGGTGCTGTGCGCACCCCAGAGGCTGTCACTTGACTGGCCTGGAATGCAGTTTTAAAGCTCCCCGAGGTGGTTCTGTGCAGCCAGAACCGGAATACCCAGGCCTTGATGTAGGTGTTCTCACCTGTAGCTCATTTTCCCCCCGTAATTCAACAAAGAACAGTGGCCTCAGGGATGCCTCTAGGGAAGGTGGGTACCAACCACCTCCAGCTCTGCTCAGGGCAGGGCCTGTGTTGGGCAGACCCCACTGGGCTGCACTTCTACAGGTGAGGGCACATGGGGCTCCTTCACCAACTCCCAGCCACATCTGTCTGCCCTGCCTCACCCAGGCCCCACACCCTGCGCCTCCCCCAAGTGCCACCTATTCAACCCCTGTCAGCGCAAACCCCCCGCCCCGCCGCTTGCACTGGGGAGAATAGCCCCCCACCCAGAACCACATGGATCCGAAATCCTGGGGACGACCTAATCACAAAAAATGTACCAAAGGTGTAGAATAGGCACAAGATGCATAAAGTGAATAAGTCCATTGTGTGTGGCTGATCCCTGCATGTGTCCTGGGGGACCTCGTCCCTAAAGGATGCTGTGCCTCACACCATCAGGGCAGGAAGAAGGCAGGCCACTCCCTGGACCCCCAGCTGCACTCACCGGGCTTTTTGATGGGGTATGTATGACATTTGTAAGCACAACGTAAAAGTCAGGGAAGGAACAATACCCAGGGTCAGTGGTCATCATTACCCCTGTGACCCCACACTGCACCATGGGCCCTGACAGTAGTGGTGAGGCAGGCCACGCAGGGAGCCAGGACTCGGGAGGTATGCTCTGGTGAGTCCCATTGTGTTCTCCTGCCCTCACTCGCCTTTCTTTCTGAGCATAGCCCTGAGCCCGGAGGAGGCCGAGTCGGCCCTGGAAGCAACCCATTACTTCACCAAGGACAGCTCCTCTGAAGGTGAGCACTGCTGTCCTGGGGGCCGTGCGTGGCCTGGGGCCCTGCAGCTGTGCAGTCGTGCTGTGGGCTTGGGGAGTGTGCTGTGTCAGGGGGACGGCCACTGCCTCTCTGTGGAAGGGCCTCCGGGGGTGTTCTCACTCCTGTTTCTCTTGTCTCTGCCTCCTTCCTGGACCTTGGCCTCTCCCTCCCTCTCTTCTGCGCTCTTCCTGTGCTCTCCCAGCATCTCCTCTGGCCTCAGATCTGGACCTTTTCCTGCCCTGGGAGGCTCAAGGTCAGTCCTTGGGGGGCAGGGGCACCTGCTTCATGCTGGGCTGCGTCTACCTAACACCCCACCCCCACCCCCTGCATGGTCAGGGGGTCTGGACATACTTGGTCCCAGGGATGCCTCCTGTGTGAATGAGTCCTGAGGAGGACCCAAGAGCAAGCCGCAGCTTACCAGGGAGGAGAGAAGCAGTTTCTGTGCTTGTCAGCGGGGAGCAGGTAGTAAATGCAGACACATGGCACAGTGGGCATCGCACAGGAGTGTCAGCATTCCATGTCACACTCATGGGAAAAAGTCCAGACGCCATCATGACAACAGTGTCAAATGGTTCTGGTGGAGGTGGAGGTGGATGCTTTCCCTGTAAAGTGTTCTCGTGGTCGGCATGGCTCTTCCATTACAGGAAAATACATCTGTCATGCCTTTTTGAAGACATTCTTGGGCTACGTGTAAAGCCCATTGGGGACATTCGATGCAGGGTGATGGGGCATTCTGGGCCTGGGTCTGGCAGCGGAGCTGGTAGTATATAAAGTCCTTACAAAACTGACCAAACCCCCAGCCTGTAAGTTCTTGTGGCAGATAACACACACCAAGGACAACATACACCCAAGAGAGAAAACATATCAAGCATACGCGAGGCGGTTCTGCTGGCCATGTCAAAAGGCTGGATTGGAACTTGATAGGAAGCTTGAGGGCCTTGATTTCAGGGGCACAAACTGAAGAAGCAGATGCTTTTCTCTTACACTCAGAATCTGGGAAAATCAGGGACACTTGAGGCTCTTCCCAGTGGCTTCCCATTAAGGCCAGGGACTAGTGGGGGAGAGCCCTATGCCTGGACCCCACGTAGCCCCAGATGGCGAGTCTCCCCTCTGCAGCAGAGAGCCTGAGCCCAGAGAGGTGCGCCCTTCCCCGCCACTGCACAGCCCAGGGTGCTACCACCACTAGAGGTCCCCCAGTGGCCCTACCGGCCCAAGGTCTGGGAAAACTGGGCAGCCTGCTGGGCCCCATGTTCGTTGTCCCCAGAGGACACACGGTGCAGGCCAACTCCAGCAAGTGTGCAGCTGTAAGAAACCCAGTACCTGGCACAGAATTCAAGTCCATAAAATTCTTCATCAGTGCGGCAGTCAGGTGTGGGTCGAAGTGATCATCAGGACTGCCTTCAGTTTGACCCTTTCTAACAGAAACTACAGAAATTAGTCCTCAGGCTTTTTCTCCCTACCGTGCGTATGTTATTCACTTCAACACCGCGGGCCGAGGCTTGTAATCCTTTGGCAGAGAGGCAGGAGGGTTTGGTGGCACTTTGGGTCCCTGTAACCAGGTGCAAAGCATCAGCGCAGGGCTTCTACGGGAGAACAGACCCATCTGCTCACAGGCCTCCGTGGTTTGCGGTTGTAACACAAGAATGTTCTCTGTGTACTTTCCCCTTTTTTCGGTTGTCCAGAAGCACTGCAGCAGGAAGAGCAAGAGGGAAGCAGAAATGAGGACGTCCAAGAAAAGAGAGGAGGTACAGGCAGACCAGTGTGGCCAGTGCTCACGCACATCCCGGGTTGATGGGGTCTGTGCAGGCCTCCCTCCCAGGGAAATGGCAAACACGGCCTCTGCTGCCAGAGGAAGCCCCTCTCAGCCCCAGACCTGACTCTCCTAGCTGTGAATACCAACCCACCCCCACCTCCCTCTAGGAGCCCAGCCTGTCCCTCTCCTGCCACCCTCTCATCAACCTCCATGTCCTTTCAAACCTACTTTAGTGTAATAACTCAGGGGAGACATCTGGGTGCTCTTCCCATCACCACCTCCCCAGATACTGGGGTGTTTTGTAAGCGGGCCCCAGTAACCCCATGCCAGACAGCCCCCAAACCCACTCACTGCCTGCTCCTGGCCCCAGCTCTGTCTCTGACTTGACAGATCTTTTTTCTCCCAACTCACAGAGGAGAAGGGGACCAGCCCTCCCGACTATCGGCACTACCTTCGCATGTGGGCCAAAGAGAAAGAGGTTCAGAAGGAGACCATTAAGGATCTTCCCAAAATGAACCAGGTAAGCCCATTCAGAGCCCCCCTTGAACAGACATTTCCAAGGCTGGGTTCCCCGGACCCAAAAAGCTCCCTACCGTCTCTCCCAAAACCCCTGAAAGGGTGGAAATTCTCCTGCCTGCCTCCAACACCTGCTAGTCAGAGTCAGGGATGATTCCAGAGGGACAGGAGTCCACTTGCTTTGGAGCCAACTCCTGGTGATGACTTGTTCACATTTAATTGGGATCCATCCACTAGAATAGCTGTAGAGACTCACATGACCCCTCTTACAAGACAGCCTCACAGCACTCCTGTTCCTCCCCAGGGCCGGGCACAGGCAGGCGTCAGACCCCCCCCCATCCCCCACAGCTAACCCAGGCTGTGTTTGCTTGTCCTCACCATCTATTCTGATCAAAGATGTACGAAACTCAAAGTGATTCCAAAACACACTGAAGAAGTCCTTCAGTAGCCACCGACCAGGTTTGGAAAGTCATGGCAGAAATCAGTGTGGCTCTGCTAGCAGAGTGGACTTAGGGGCAGGGAAGAGACTATGCTCAAAGTAAAGGCAGTTGGAAAAGAAAGCTCTTCTGAGGCTATGTGATATCGGTCAAGTAAGCTTCCCACTCTGTGTCTCAGTGTCCCAGTCTGTGACGTGGGTGTAACAAGGCACAGGTGTACAGACAGCTAACAAGACTACAGAGCACGGGCAGTCTGGCTGATCTGAGGTCAGGCTGACCCATCTTCTCCCATCTCCCTGACCTTTTTTCTGTGTTTCGTCTGAAAAGGAACAGTTCATTGAGCTGTGCAAGACACTTTACAATATGTTCAGCGAGGACCCCATGGAGCAGGACTTGTACCATGCCATCGCCACGGTGGCAAGCCTGCTGCTCCGCATCGGTGAGGTGGGCAAGAAGTTTTCGGCGCAGCCGGGCAGGAAGCCCAGGGATGGTGTGCCCGAGGAGGACGAGCCCGTGGCCACTGAACCCCCACAGGACCCAGCCCCAGAGCTTCAGCCCCCAGCCACAGGGGATCCCCAGGCCAAAGCCGGGGGAGACACCCACCTCGGGAAAGCTCCACAGGAGAGCCAGGTGGTGGGCGAAGGGGGCAGCGGCGAGGGCCGGGGCTCCCCCTCCCAGCTTCTGTCGGACGACGAAACCAAAGACGACATGTCCATGTCCTCCTACTCAGTGGTCAGCACTGGCTCCCTGCCATGCGAGGACCTGGCTGACGACACGGTGCTGGTGGGCGGGGAGGCCCGCAGTCCTCCAGCCACCGCCCGCTGTGGCGGCGCTGTAGACACAGACTGGTGCATCTCCTTTGAGCAGATCCTGGCCTCCATCCTGACGGAGTCCGTCCTGGTGAACTTCTTTGAGAAGAGGGTGGACATCGGACTCAAGATCAAGGAGCAGAAGAAGGTGGAGAGACAGTTCAGCACCTCCAGCGACCTCGAACAGTCTGGAGTTTCAGGCTGACAGGGACCTGGCCTGTCTCTCTGCTTCCCCCTCCCCCTTCGTGTTCTCTTTTCTCCTTAAGGACGCACCCCTCTTGCTCTCCCCAGACGCAGTCAGTTGTGAATGGAAAAAAGGCTGAATGGCCACAGCTGGGTCCCCTCATGCCCTGCTTCATGGGACCACCTTGGTCCCATGCAGTGTCAGAGGCCGTCCATCCTGGCCTGCTTGCCCAGTGCCTCCGTGCCCCATTCTGTAGCCAGGCTACCCTGCTCCTTCCACTTCTAAGAAAATGGGAGGGTACCCTGCAGCTGAGTACTCCTGGGGGAGAGGAGGGCTGCAGCTGAGTACTCCAGGTGGGGGTGGGGGTCGGTGGGGAGCTTTCCTGCCATTTGGCACCAGGCAGCGAGTCTCATGCCTGTTGAGCATCAAGGTGGTGGGAACTTCAAGGTGCTTTCTGGAAGCCCCTGAGCCCAAGCCCCTGGCCAAGAGACACAGGCAGGAAGTGTCTAGAGCACCAGGGCAGGTGCCACACAGGCGTTACTCGAAATGCTCTTTCAGCTCATCAGCCTCACCATTAACCTTAAAAGCACATCCCTCAGGTCCTGATCTATTTCCTTGTATTCATTTCAGTTGGCTGAAGATCACACTGTGCTCAATGCCTTAATAAACCCCTGAAAGAACTCGATACCATACTGCGTGCAGAGCCTTAATGGGGCCTCAGCTATGGCTTGGGCTTCTGGCTTCTTCCCAGGCAGTTGGGCCCCCAGGCCATGTTCCAGACGTTCTGGGCACTCAGACCCCCACAGGGGTAGGGCTTCGGGGCCCTCAGGAAGAATGAGGACACAGAAGGTGCTGATGCAGACCCGGTAGGGCCTGAACTGACCTTTGCCGATGGGGGCAGTCCCAAGCTCCACAGGTGCAAGCAGCCTGGGCCCCCGTGGGTGCAGGGGTGTGGTTGGGCCTGGGCTGCAGCATGTGCTTGGGGCAAGTTGATGTGGGGCCGCAGGTAGCAGACTGAACCATGAGCACCCCCTAGCTTTGGGACAAGAGCTGATCCTTGATGTCTGGCATTCGCCTTCCTTCCCATCCCTACCACGTGGGTAAGGATAAGTCCTGGGGCTGGGCTTTTTTCCCTCATTTTGTAAGTAGGCTCCCTACCCAGCATGGAGCCCAACATCGGGCTTGAACTCACGACCTTGAGATCAAGACCCTAGTTGAGATCAAGAGTCTTATGCTTAACTGGCAGAGCCACGCAGGTGTGCCCTGTGTTTGTTTTTTCTTTTAATTTAGTAGCTTATTGAGGTATAATTTATATGCTATAAAATTCACTTGTTTTGAGCTATATTTCAATGATTTTGAGTAAATTTATAGAGTTGTGCAGCTGTCCCCATCATGCAATTTTAGAGTACTTCCATCACCTGAGAAAGACCCTCCCACCTACGTGCAGCCAATCCCCATTCCCACCCAGCTCCAAGGAACCACTAATTTACTTTCTATTTATAGGTTTTATGGCTGGTGTTTTAAATGACAGTCTCTGTGATTTTACCCTGTTCACAACTGCTGGTTCACATCTCAATAAATGTGGCGAAAAAACATCAAGGAAACTGAATAACTGTTTGCTTAACAACAACAAAAAAAATGTCATTAACCAATGTAATTTCCTTTCTAGGATTTATACAAACTGACCACACACTTTGCCATAAAGTAATTTCAAAGGGTTCATATCCAAAAGACTGCATTTTTGGCCATAATGAAATTAAGTAAATATCTATGTAACAACCTCATAAAGTTGGCAGTTTAAAGTCTTAAGTTGATTGTAATCAATTAGATGTAAATAAAGCGAAATTTGGATAAATGTTTTCTATATTACATAGAAGTCTAAATGTGACAATGTGCCGAAGAAATTAAACAAGAATATGATACAGTAATCTAGCCTTTCATATGACAAAAGAATGGGTAGTACGAATAAAGCTTTAAAAATATTTTTCTTCTGTAAGTAAACACAATTCTATATTTTAAAACTGCTTACCAAGTGATATACCAAGTCAATTTTGTAATTCCCAAGAAAAATATATGAATTTTTGGAGATTACATACATTTGAAGAAAGGAGGAAAACAGAAAAGTAGGAAAACCATTTTTTGTAATATTTAAGATTACTCAATTATTTTTGAAGATTGTATTTATTCATGAAAGACACACAGAGAGAGACAGAGACACAGGCAGAGGGAGAAGCAGGATCCCTGTGGGGAGCCCAATGCAGGACTCGATCCCAGGATCATGCCCTGAGCCAAAAGCAGACACTCAACTGCTGAGCCACCAGGCGTCCCAAGATTACTCAGTATTTTTATGTCTTTTTTCTATATCTTTTTCAAAGCTGAACCCATACCAGTATGAAAAAATTTTAAGATTTTAGAGAGCATGCATACAGGGGGTACGGTAGGTAGAGGGAGCAGGAGAGGAATCTCAAGCAGACACTGCGCTGGATCTCAGAACCCCGGAGATCATGACCTGGGCCGAAATCAAGAGACACGCATCACCGACTGAGCCACCTAGGTGGCCCATGAATTTTTTATTCTATTTTCATTAAGCATAAAACATTCTTTTTAGATGCCCCTTGCTTTCAGCCACAATAAGTCAAACACGGGGGAAATAAACAGACCACCCAGTGAGAGCAGGGACTATATATCTAGAGCTTGCTATATAGAAAAGGAGGCAGCTGTCAGTCATCACGTGCATTTGGCAGAGACCTCAAGAGGAGTGGGGAAAGCCTTCAGTGAAAACAAGAGAAGGCTTCAGGTGTGCTCTGATTAGAGGCTGCCTGCCTGGAAGGGGGTGCTGTCTAACTAGAAGGATGTCTTTTCTGTTGGTGTGTGGTGCATAATTGGGTTTCTCTGGTTGGTCCTGAGATAAAGACTGCAGAATATAGGGAAATTGGCAGTGACTGACCAAGTCCTGTCTGCTCTAGAGGTTGTAGTTTGGCTTCGGGGATTGGAGGTTGGTTGCTATAAAGGTTATCATATGTGGTCTAGTCACAGTCCGTTTGTAAATTCAGCTTCTCAAACTTTTTTTTTTCAAGATTGTATTTGACAGCACCAGAGAAAGAGTGACAACAGCAGGGGTGGGGGGTGGGGGTGGAGAGGTGCTGGATCCCAGGACTCCAGGATCATGACCTAAGCGGAGTCAGACACTTAGCCAACTGAGCCACCTAGATGCCCCTCAAACATAATCCAACAGTTCTAAATCCTCTATAACCTTAACCCTTCCACCTCGGAAATAAATAACGCCTGGTTTTACGTAATTGAAATTATATCCTCTTTGTAACTTCTTTGCTTCCCATCAACACACATGCCAGCATTTTCAGGTCAAACTCAGAGTCTCTGTAGTTGACCTGCATGCTTAATGGTCCATTTTGAGTTTCAGTAAGCGACGACTCTGGCATGTCTATCTCCATTCTCCTGCTATAGGTCGGTGAACGCTGCCACATAAATCCTAAGTCGGGGGAGTCCTTTTCTCAGCGTAAGGGTCATCGCCAGATGGTTTTCCAGTTTACCCTGCTTCTGAATCCGGTGGCAAGGGCCCCTGTCACCCCACCGGGTGTTATAATGCTAACAGTGTGGCTTGTGTTCGGCACTGGGAGGTGTGGGCGGGCCGGGTTAGGGTGCCGGCGGCTGGGGCAGGAGGGGTCCCGCGGCCCGCCTTGCGCAGTGGTCGCGGAGGAGCCGTCTCCGGGCTGCAGCAGGGGCTAGTTCCCTTGACAGCAGCTTCCCGTCCCCCCTCGCTCTCTGGGAATCCCTCCCGGGGTCCCGGGGTCCCGGGGTCCCGGGGTCCGCAGCCCTCGGCGCTCAGGCTCACAGGTCCCCCGGCCGCCGCGGCCCGGAGGTCCTGCAGACCCCACCGGCGGGCGCCAGGGGCCGGGGCGGGCCGGGCCGGGCCGGGCCGGGGCGGGCCGGGCCGGCGCCCTCCCGCTGTCTTCCGCGCAAGACCGAACCCGGAGCGGCAGCTGGGGGCGCCGCCCTGGCAAGCTCGACCTCCCAGCCAGCCCCAGCGCAGAATCGGGCTTTAGGAGGAACCGGGAGCCGGCCCGCGCCCACACAGCACGTCGGTGGCGAGGCTGACGCAAACCCCCAAACGACCGACCCGGCGGCAGACCGAGGGCCGGCGCCCCGCAGTCAGCGCCCCCGCAGCCGGCCGCCGAGGCGCGCCACGAGCTAGAGAGGCCCGAACACTTCCGTGGAGGCGGGGAGGGCGTGGGGGGCGGGCCCAAGCGCAGGGCGCACGCGCAGGCGCAGGCGCAGGCGCACGCGAGACGGCGGGGTCTAGAGGACCCTGCGCGCGGGCCGGAGGCTGCGCGGGGGCTGCTGGGAGGGCGGCCGCAATGTCGTCGGCTCAGCGGGCTAGGGTGCTGCGGTGCTTCCGCTGTCGCCTCTTCCAAGCACACCAGGTGGGGTGGGCACCGGGCTCCCCCTCCGGCGCGGCAATGGCGGGCGGGAGTTGGAGGGGCCGCGGAGGGCCGGGCCTCCGCCCCAAGCCTTGCCCCGCGGCGCGGTACTGGGCCTCCCTGACGCCGGGCTCCAGGACTGGCTCTGAGGACTGGGTTTTGGTATCTCTTCGTAACGTTTTACTGTTGTTGTTGTTTGTTTTTAATGTTTCTGACGTGGTTATAAGATTCGTAGAAACCGGGGGTAATGGTTTCTGAGGAGGCGGCCTCGTGACCTCTTGGAGCTAGTTGGAGAAAGCACGTCGAGGATAGCCCACCCCAAAGTGGCTCTTTCTTAATTTAACTACTGGGGAGATGACAGGGTTATTGTTTTGTTTGTTTGTTTTTAAAGATTTTATTTGCTTATTCATGAAAGCTACGTCAGAGAGCGGCAGAGACGCAGGCAGAGGGAGAAGCAGGCTCCCCGTGGAACTCCCCTTGCAGAACTCGATCCTAGAACCCTGGGATCACGCCCTGAGCCGAAGGCAGACGCTCAACCACTGAGCCACACCGGTGTCCCTTGATTTGTTTGTTGTTCTTGTTAGATTTTATTTATTTACTTGAGAGAAAGAGAGAGGGAGAGCACAAGAAGCAGGAGGGAGAGGCAGACTCCCAGCTGGGCAGGGAACCTGATATGGGGCTGGATCCCAGGACCCCAGGGTCATGGCCTGAGCCGAAGACACTTACGGAACTGAGCCACCCAGGCGCCAGAGATGACAGTTTTCAAACTGAGGCACAACTGGGCATGCCTTGCTGTCACCCTTTTGCTCTGCAGTGTCTCCATCATATGAGGAGGGACTCATGCCTGTTCCCCAAATGGTGAACAACCCAAGAGTGAAGTTTTTGAAACACGGTCCTCAGAAATTCTAAAACGTTTTGCTTCCCTGACTTTGAAGATGCAAGATAAGGGATGTCACTTAGCCCGTCTTGTCCTGGATGGTATCTCATCTTAGTCCTTGATGTCACCCAACACTGCCGTCAAGTGTATCTCCTGACAGTTCTCTCTTTCCCCTCTTACCTGCTGTGCCCAGAAAAAGGATAACATCAAACTTGTTCAAAGTGAATGTTTAGAAGTCAGATGCTGAGTATGCACCCATCCGCCTGCTGAGACCCCAAGGGCTCTTTGGGGGGCTCAGAAATCGTTTTTACGGGGATCCCTGGGTGGCGCAGCGGTTTGGCGCCTGCCTTTGGCCCAGGGCGCGATCCTGGAGACCCGGGATCGAATCCCACATCGGGCTCCCGGTGCATGGAGCCTGCTTCTCCCTCTGCCTGTGTCTCTGCCTCTCTCTCTCTGTAACTATCATAAATAAATAAAAAAATTAAAAAAAAAAAAGTTTAAAAAAAAAAAGAAATCGTTTTTACTTCACTTTTTGGACTGTATTTTAGGAGTTGAGATTAAATGGAAGTCATTTCCATTTTTAAATTATTACACATACATAATGTTGTGCGTACTCTCACAGTTATTTCAACTAGGAAAAGTGATTTGATCCTAAAGGGAGAAAAGAGTTAACAGTAGTTGCAGAGGTGACAATTTCACACATCCCATTTAGTTTTAACAATCTCTGGATTAGGTATCTATCATCCTCATTTTACAGAGATGAAAATACAGAAATCCTGGGGTCTATCTAATAAATGGCAGGCCCAGGGCTGTCTGATTGCAAAGATCCTGTTATTTCTTACTATCTTCAGACCCCTAGAGCTAGCCAGTTACTGTGTGTCCTTCCAGACCTATTTTTTTTCTTTAACGTGCATTTCCTCCTTGTAGAGGTACCCATAGAAAGGAGTATTTTTATGGTGTTTGAAGAGAGAGACTAGAGAATTAGAATTGCTGAATTGTAGGATATGTCTACATAAATTTGTATTTGGTACTGCTTGGCTTCCTTAGAAACCTTTGGGGTACTTCAAAAAAACCTGATGGTTTTTGTATTAGGGTCATAGTCATATTAATTTTTATAAATCAGCCCAGGAGTCTTTTTGATGTTAAGCATGCTACTTCATTCCATTTTTTCAAGGAACTTTGGTGCCCCTTGATAACATTTTCTTTGTTGGTATTATAAATGGACTCTTCCATTACCTTTTCTGACTAGATCCTTACATAAAGACTGTTAACTTTTTTTTTTTTTTTTTTAAGATTTGATTTACTTATTCATGAGAGAGAAAGAGGCAGAGACATAGGCAGAGGGAGAAGCAGGCTCCATGCAGGGAGCCCGATGCAGGACTCAGAGCCCAGGGCTCCAGGATCACACCCTGAGCCGAAGGCAGACGTTCAACCACCGAGCCACCCAGGCATCCGGGCTCTGTTAACTTTTGAAGCTATATTAACTTTGTATTCAACCTCACTATATTAGATTGTCTTAATGTTTTTAGTAGTTTTTCATTTGATTTTCTTGAGTTTTCAGGTTAAAAAAAATCTATAACAATTTTCCCTCTTCTCCAGTTTTCATACCTCTTATTACTTTTTCTTTTCCAATTCCATTAGCAGAAAAATAACAATGGTCAACTATAGTGGGGCTTTTTGGCTTGTTCTTGATTTTCATAGGCATACTGGCAGTGACTTCCCAGTTTTAGAGCTGAATATAAGGTATTTTATCATGTTAAGAGAGAACTCACTTAGATTTCTCAAGAATTGAAATTAAAATGTTGTGGAAGTAACAGAGATCTGCTTGATTTTGTTTCATATGGATAGCTAGTTTTCCCAGCACCATTTATTACATAGTCTGTTTTTTCCTCACTCCTAAAATGCCACCTTTATAATCCATTAGCTTTTTATACATATATGTTGGTTTGTTTTTAGAATTTTATTCTTTTCCCTTGATCTTTTGAAATCATTATTTTTTATTCATTTCTACCTGTTTTAAAGAATTAAGCCAAATTTCTGGGATTTCATTGTAGGAGAAAAAGAGTCTCAAGTGGACATGCAAAGCTTGTGGAGAGAAGCAGTCATTTTTGCAGGTGAGTCCTGAGAAACAGGGCATCTAGTAGCCAAGCCAGAAAGCGAGGAGGTGGGGGGGGGGGGGGGGACCAGAGGTGGGGACCCAACCCTGCAGAAAAGCATGTTTCTGTGGAGCCCCAGCATTCCAGTATTGGGACCAAGTTCACTAGATCAAGAACATCTACTCCTAGGTTCCTCTTCCTTCAAGGAGTGAAATGGATGGAAATTTACCTTCCTTTGCTTATTCAGTCAGCAAGTTTTTACTGAGTACTTTTTGTGTGCAGGCATAGGAGAAAGAAGGGCAGCAAAGCTTTGTCATTCTCGCCTTCACAGATCTGTACATGTGGAAGAGAAACTGATGCACGCACACAGGGCAATTAAAACTAGATTGAACAGGGCACCTGGGTAGCTCAGTCAGTTAAGCGTCTGCCTTTGGCTTAGGTCATGATCTGGGGTCCTGGGGTTGAGCCCCAAGTGGGGTTCTGTGCTGGGTGGAGAGTCTGCTTCTCTCTCTCCCTCTCACCCTGCTTGTGTTCTCTCTCAAATAAATAAGTAAATCTTTAAAAAAAAAAAAAAAAAAAAAACCTAGACTGAGCAAATGGCAAGGAAAATGCAGGGCCTGTAAGAAGATGACTGAGCAATCAGACCCAACCGGCTGGGTGCATGTCCGTGCGTGCAGTTTGAGGACAAGGGGAGCTCAGGAAGTGGAGGTCATCAGGAGATGCTCAAGAGAGAACCTAAGGACTGAAGGAAGCGCTCTTACTTAGGCCACTTAGATTCTTTTCATATGGATACCTATTGCTCCACCTCATCTCTTTCATAGCGCAGCCTTTCTGCACCCTTTGCCTTATTGAGCCCCTCATTCACCTTCTCTGGCCCCCCCATGCCACCTCTCCCGCTTCAGCTGCCTGTTTTCCTCCTTCGGCCATGAGGCCTTTGCTTTCAGACCTTGAAATAGTCTAGACATGCTGCACCCTTATGGCCTTTGTGCTCCTTGTTGGGGCTTCCCCATGCTCTCCTCACTGCTCTGATTTAGATAATCATATTCGAGGGGCAGCCCCAGTGGTGCAGCGGTTTAGCGCCGCCTGCAGCCCAGGGCGTGATCCTGGAGACCCTGGATCGAGTCCCACGTCAGGCTTTCTGCATGGCGCCTGCTTCTCCCTCTGCCTGTGTCTCTGCCCCCCCCCCTTTCTCTGCATCTCTATGAATAAATAAATAAAACTTAAAAAAAAAAAGATAATCATATTCGAGTGTGTTTACATGAGTGTTGCTTATCTCATGGAAGTGCCATGAGAGCAGAAGCTCTGCCTGTTTTGTTTACTGATCCGCCCTCTGCACATATCATGTGCCTGGCATAGTAAGTGATCGCTCAGTGAATATTTATTGAATCAGGAAATGACCAATCCCACAGTGACTGGCACTTAGGTTGATTTTTGTTTTCATTGTTATGAACAACTTTACAATGAGGGTTCTTACAAAAGCTCTTTCTTCACTTGACCAGTGATTTCCTTGAAGTTAAGTTGCTATTTCAAAGGATGTCTTTTAACGAAGATTCTTTTGAATGCAAGTAGAAAAAAGACACTTCAGAACGGTTTCAGAAAAAAAAAAAAAGTACTGGCAAGGTAATGGGGTATCTTGGGGAAAGCAAGGAGGGATGAAAATCCCTGAGCCCTTGAAGGTCCGCAAAGCTGTGGACAATGCAAACATCATTTTTTCCTCCCCTTCCTCTCTCTCCCCAGATAGCTCACAGTAACCTACTTCACCCACCGACCACAGACTCTCACTTCAAGCCAACTAGAATAGCTGAATCCCAATTAATAAACTGGGGGAAGCGGTCTGATTGGTTCAGTTGACCCAGATGTCCACATCTGGTCCAGCCAACTGGGACGGTTGGATAGGAATGATCGGGTCATTGGTCAGCAGTAGAGCTGCTGAGGCCCACCCCAAGATTGGGTCTCTGAAGACAAGGAGCTGGCTTGTGAGCTGGTGACTGCTACTCATTTTCCATTTCAGCTTATATTTCTAAATTCTCCTTGAGGAGGCCCTGCATTCGTCTCAGCGCCTCCATGCATGTGCAGTGGGGCATGGCTTATGGTAGACTAGGCCACAGTGACAAATAGACGACAAAATGGTGTAGCCTAACACAATAGAAATTGTCTCTCTTGCTCTTGTAATGGTCCTGGAAGGGATTAAAATCAACAGGGCAGACATCCTGGATGTGGTCATTCAGGGACCCAGGCACCCTTCATCTTGAGGTTCTGTTAAGTGCCAGAGGCCTGGTGCCTACAGCCACTGAAGGGCAAGAACATGAAGGAACTACCCAGGAGGCTTTTAGGGGTCAGGCCTAGAAGTGGCTCCCATCCCACTAGAAAGAATTGCAAGGAAAACCAGAAAACTTAGTCCAGTTTGTGCCCAGATGAGGGGAGAATGATTTGAGCATTCAGCAGTGGTCTGGTCCCTCCCTTGCTAGCGTGCGTACACTTAGCCATTTATGCCAGATCAACGCCTTACAAAGCTTTGCCGTTGCAGTCTTCAGTTCTCTCCCATTCTAATTTGAACTTGCCCCAGCTGGACTTTATTCCCTGCAGTCCAGTAAAATGACTCCTGTCAAAGTGAGCAGTGATCTCCATTTGCTAAAATCCATGGTGAATTCTCAGTCCCCCAGCGGCTTGACCTGTTGGTGGCATCTGTCACAGTTTGTCATGTCCTCCTCAAAACATTGTGTTCACTCAGACTTCCAGTCATCCCACTCTGGTTCTCCTGCTGTCTTTCTGCTGTGTTTCAGTCCTCTGTGCTAGCTTTTTCCCATCTCCCCAGCTTCTAAACATGAGAATGCTGTGGTATTCAGTTTGTTGGCCTCTGCTCCAGTGATACAAGTTTGTTGACCTCTCCTCCTTGGTGATCCAAGAGGAGATCGTCTCACAGCTCTGGGGTATCTGTCTCAGACCCCAGGTCTGCCCATTCAGCTCTCTCCTGGTTCTCTGATAGTCATCCAGAACCCATCTTTCCAAACAGAAGGCCCTACGCACCTGCTCTCCCACAATCATCCCCATCTCCTGTGTGCCAAGTCCCTGGTTAGTTGTTTGAACTAAAAAAAAATCTGGAAGTCATCCATGACTCCTCTTTTTTTATTTTTTATTTTTCAAATACTCTTCATCTTGTCCATCAGCAGATCTTGTCAGCTCCCCTTTGAGGATGTACCCAGACTGACCACTTGTCACTACAGTGGTCTGAGCCACACCACTGTTTGCAGCAACCTCCTGCCAGCCCCCCTGTTGCTGCGGTATAGTCTGCCCTCAGCGCTGTGGTCCAAATGTCCTGCTAAAACATGTGTTGGGCCAAGTCAGTCTCCCCAACCTTCCAGGTTAGAGCAAAATCCATAGTCTTACAGACAGGGCCATGTACAGTGCCTGGTACAAAAGGAAAATGTGAGGCCCCTTGTTCAAAAGCAGAGCTGTAAAAGGTACTAAAATATTAAGCTTTTCCTTTCTTTCCTGGATTCTCTTGACTTTTCATAATGTGTTTATTTTTTTTTTTAATTTTATTTATTCATTCATGAGAGACACAGAGAAAGAGAGAGTCAGAGACACAGGCAGAGGGAGAAGCAGGCTCCATGCAGGGAGCCTGACATGGGTCTCAATCCTGGGTCTCCAGGATCAGGCCCTGGCTGAAGGCGGCGCTAAACCTCTGAGCCACCCGGGCTGCCCAATAATGAGTTTATTTACTGTTGAATGTCTTCCTAAGTAAAGAAAACTTAATATTTTAAGTTTATTAGCATTAATTTTGCCACTGATATCCTACAACACCAGTTTGTTTGTTTGTTTATTTATTTATTTATTTATTTTCAACACCAGTTTAAAATGCAAAGAGTGTTTAGTCCATATGCAGAATAACATAAGAGCATTTACTGTATGTGCAGGATCATCCAAATTACCCAGGTTGTGGGATCCCTGGGTGGCGCAGCGGTTTGGCGCCTGCCTTTGGCCCAGGGCGCGATCCTGGAGACCCGGGATCGAATCCCACATCGGGCTTCCGATGCATGGAGCCTGCTTCTCTCTCTGTGTCTCTGCCCCTCTCTCTCTCTCTCTGTGACTATCATGAATAAATAAATAAAATCTTAAAAAAAAAAAAAAATTACCCAGGTTGTGTTTTGGAGCTCATATATGCCTACATATTTCATTCTTACCACTGGAAATGCTACACAAAATTAACTCAGCTGTTTTTACTCTACTTACTGATATGCACACATTTTCCCCCAGCCCCATGCTCCCCCATCAGTTTCCTGATGCATAAGGAAGGACTGAGGGAAAGGAAAGTCTCTGTCTTGCCCTTTCCTTCCATGTCATCATTTTTAGCAGAAGTGATCAGCTGTTCTAGGCAAGTAACAGGAATAAAAAAAGATATGATAGGGTTCCTTGGTTGGTTGTGTATGTTTAGAACACCCTTGCCTTCTGCATCTGAAGCAAGTTCTTGTTCCATTGGAAGCCTGGCATCTCAGCCTGTGGGTGCCTCCACATACTCAGATGTAGATGGCAAACAGCATCTACACTAGGACTCTCTGTGTACACTCCCGTGTATTTGTTGTGAGTCAACTGGAAGCCTGTGCCCCTGGATCATCAAGCACGTGATGCAAATGGTGTGGTAAGGAACAGTGGACACGTATATTGTGTGTTTCTCTGCTTACAGACATGATCCTTTGTCCCATCAGACTTCACTTACACAAGTTCAAAAATAAGAATTTCAAAAATAAAACCAAAAAATGTTTTCAGCATGGCCATAACAGAACAGGTCTCATGCCCATGAAGCTGACTTTGCCTATAGTAGGGACTACACTCAAACCTCATCTCCTGTTGTTTTCCCCCAGACCACTCAGCTCTAGCCATGTTCCTCGAAAATGCCAGGCTCAGGGTCCTTGCTCTCGTGTCCATTTCATTGCTTCTGCCAAATGCTTTCCCCTAGGTATCTTCATGGCTTCTGCCCTCATATTTTCCTACTTTGTGCTCAAGCATCACCTTAGTGATCTGTTCCTGAACACCTTATATAAAATTGTCTACTCTGTCTCCACTCTACCCTTTCATTGCCTTATTTTCCTTGATGGTACTTCCATCACCTAATGGCCACATAGTCAATTTATACATTGTCTGTCTCCTCTCACTAGAATGTACACTCCATGATGACAGTGATTTTTGTCTCCTCCCCTTATTGTCCTTAACTAGTCCATGACCCTGGCACATAAGAGGTGCTAAATAAATATTGTGAAACAAATGGGTGACTGCTAAGTGGGGAAAAAAAAAAAACTTTTATTTTATGTTGCTTTGATTATCAGTGAATACCAATTGGTGGCTTGTGTTGCTTCTCTTCCAAAAAAAATTTTTTTAAGATTTTATTTATTTATTCATGAGAGACACAGAGAGGCAAAGACATAGGCAGAGGGAGAAGCAGACTCCCTGTGGGGAGACGGATGCAAGACTCCGTCCCAGGACCCCAGGATCACAACCTGAGCCAAGGGCAGATGTTCAGCCAGTGAGCCACCCAAGTGCCCTTCTTCCAAATTTCTTATTCATGTTTATTAACCATTTAGTGTGGGGTTTGGGACTGAGTTTGTCTTTGATATGTAGAGTTCTCAATGCTAGAAGGATAGTCGCCAGATAAACCAGAAATATTTGTTCCTGAGACTGTTTGTAAATAAATTACTCCAGAAGCAGTGCTCAGTCATTAGGATTTCTGCCTTGCAAAGTATAGCTTTTCCCTTCCTGAGGTATGTCACTAATGTATTTGTTTCTCAACATTCTGTCAGTGCTTTATAAACTTAGTATTCTTTTGTTTTTCAGACTTATGGTGAGGGCTCTGGTGCTGACTGTAGATGCCATGTCCAAAAATTAAATCTGCTGCAGGGACAGATTTCAGAGATATCACTCAGGTATAGTTGTTTGAGAAATGCATCTTATCTTGGCCTGTGTTCATCTTGAGTGGTTAGTGGAAGTAGAAGATGGGAAAAAAAAAACTTAAATTTCCATACAGTGATTATTTACTCTGAACAATCTTCCCTCTGACAATAACTAAAAATACTAACTATAGTATTTGGAGTACACTGATGAGATGATAGGGAAGTAAACAAAATATCAGAAGTTAAAAATAAAGCAAAAGCCAAAATCCAGAGAGTAAGTACCTGAGCTACTGATGTAATGAATCCAGGTGCTCTGGAGCTTCCACGTAGACCCTGGGAGGGGTGCAAGAGACAAAGACAAGGCCTAGGGTCTGTTCAGCATGGCGGGGAGGGGGGTCAGTAGGAGACCACCACATAAAGCTGTGTCCCCAAAATACTACACCTTCAATGAATGATCAAATGCACCCTGTCTGCAGCAGGGAGCCTGCTGTTGACCTTGGTATTGGCTGAAGAAGAGAAATATCTCTCTAGGATTTTATAAACACAAGAAAGCTGTCACATGGCTTTTCAGCCTTTTACATGCACTGTGTGAAAAGCCTCAGACTGGGAATTTATTTTTAAACTGCTCAAGGAAGCAAAGGTAAATGCAATTCCTCTGGAGCATACATCTTCAACACAGTCCTGAAAGAATTTCCACAGATAAAGTTCTAAGGAGCATATACTCAGAGTTAAAAATCATTAAACAGGGGATCCCCGGGTGGCTCAGTGGTTTGGCCCCTGCCTTTGGCCCAGGGCGTGATCCTGGAGACCCGAGATCGAGTCCCACATCAGGCTCCCTGCATGGAGCCTGCTTCTCCCTCTGCCTGTGTCTCTGCCCCTCTCTCTGTGTCTCTCATGAATAAATAAATAAAATCTTTTAAAAAAAATAAAAAAAAATAAAAAAAAATAAAAATCATTAAACATTCATGTCACCATGAGCAAAAGACAACAGAAACAACAGATGAGAAAGTGACACACACAGACTACAGAATACGTAATGTGTATTTAATATATTTAATGAAATAAAAGGCAAGATTGATAATATAAGAAGCAAAGTAGTTCAGGCCACCTGGCTGGCTTAGTTGGTAGAGCATGCAACTCTTCATCTCAGGTTTGTGAGTTCAAGCGGCATGTTGGGGGTAGAAAGTACAAAGGAAAAAAAAAAAAAAAGGAAGCCAGGGACTTTTAAAAATGACTAAGTAGGGGGACACCTGGGTGGCTCAGTGATTTGAGCGTCCGTCCTTGGCCAGGGCATGATCCCAGAGCCCCAGGATCGAGTCCCACATCGGGCTCCCTGCATGGAGCCTGCTTCTCTCTCTGCCTGTGTCTCTGCCTCTCTCTCTCTCTCTCAATCTGTGTCTCTCATGAATAAATAAATAAAATCTTTTAAAAAATGACTAGGTTTGAAAAAGAACCAAAAGGAGTTTGTAGAAATGAAAAGTAGAATCAGGGATCCCTGGGTGGCGCAGCAGGTTAGCGCCTGCCTTTGGCCCAGGGCGCGATCCTGGAGACCCGGGATCGAGTCCCACGTCAGGCTCCCGGTGCATGGAGCCTGCTTCTCCCTCTGCCTGTGTCTCTGCCTCTCTCTCTCTCTCTGTGTGACTATCATAAATAAATGAAAAAAAAAAAAAGTAGAATCATTGAAATTAAAATTTCAGTGGACAGGGCAGCCCGGGTGGCTCAGCGGTTTAGCACTGCCTTTGGCCCAGGGCAGAATCCTGGAGACCCGGGATCGAGTCCCACATCGGGGTCCCTGCATGGAGCCTGCTTCTCTCTCTGCCTGTGTCTCTGCCTCTCTCTCTCTGTCTCTAATAAATAAATAAAATATTAAAAAAAATTTTCAGTGAACAGGTTAAGCATTAACTGTAGCTGAAGAGAGAATCAGTGAAATGGGAGATAAATCTGAAGAAAGTGTTCATTCACAATGCAACACAAATACAAAGGTGGAAAAATGTGAGTTGAAAAACATGAAAGCAACAGGGGATAGTTCCAGCAACAGAGAATAAGAAAAGTGGGGCAGAGGCGATGTGTGAAAAGATTAGAGCATTTTCCAGAATCAAACGCTTACATTCTTGGATTTAGGAAACAGTAAATCTCAAACTGGATAAAGTCATTCTTTTTTTTTTTTTTTTTTTTAAGATTTTATATATTCATTCATGAGAGATACAGAGAAAGTCAGAGACACAGGCAGAGGGAGAAGCCTCCCTGTGGGGATCCCAATGCAGGACTTGATTCCAGGACCCCAGGATCACACCCTGAGCTAAAGGCATACGCTCAACCACTGAGCCACCCAAGCATCCCAGGTCATTATTTTACTTGGAAACAACATGTTTTTTTTGTTTGTTTTTTTTTAAGATTTAAAATAAAATAAAAGATTTTATTTATTCATTCATGAGAGACAGAGAGAGAGGCAGAGACACAGGCAGAGGGAGAAGCAGGCTCCCTGCAGGAAGCCCGACGTGGGACTCGATCCCGGGACTCCAGGATCATGCCCTGATCATATACAACATGGTTGTATATATAGGAAATCCTAACGAATCTATATAAATGCTACTAGAACTAATATTTTATCAAGATCACAAGGATACAAAGTCAACATACAGGGGTGCCTAGGTGACTCAGTTAAGTGTCTTACTTTGGCTCAGGTCATGATCTCTGGGTCCTGAGATTGAGTCCTATGTAAGGCTCCATGCTCAGCAGGGAGTCTGCTTCTCCCTCCCCTCTCCCTCAATCCCTCCCCCTTTCCTTCTGCCCATTCCCCCAACTCTTTTTTTTTTCCTTTTTTTTTTTTTTTTTAATTTATTTATTTATGATAGTCACACAGAGAGAGAGAGAGGCAGAGACACAGGCAGAGGGAGAAGCAGGCTCCATGCACTGGGAGCCCGACGTGGGATTCAATCCCGGGTCTCCAGGATCACGCCCTGGGCCAAAGGCAGGAGCTAAGCCACTGAGGCACCCAGGGATCCCTCTGTCCTCCCACTCTTGCATGCATGCTCTCTCAAATAAATAAAATCTAAAAAAATAAAATCCCCCAAAATAAAATATTAAATATTAAGAAAATTAAAGCCTATAATTAAACTTTTTTAATTATACCATTTAGAACAGTTACTTAGGGATAAATATAACAAAAAATGTGCAAGATCTATTCAGTAAAAACTACAAAACATTGCTGAGAGAAATTAAAGAAGATCTATATTAATGAAGACATGTAACATGTTCCTGGATTGGAAAACTCAGTATCATGAAGATTTCAGTTTATTCTAAATTGGTAGAGACAACCTAATCCAAATCAAAATTCCAATGGGCTTTTTTTTTTTTCTGTAGAAATTGACAAACTGACCCTAAAATTTATATAGAAATACTAATGCCTAGAATTACCGAGACAATTTTGAAAAGAACAAAGCTGGGGGACTTTTACAGCCTGATTTCAAGATCTATAATGCTGCAGTAATTGAAGACAATGTGATATTGGTAAAAGACTATACATATAGATAAATCAGAAGGTGAATGGATAAACAGATTGTGGTATGTTCATGCAATGGAACACTACAACATTCAAAACAACACTGGCAAATCTCAAAAACATTGCTAAGTGAGAAAAGCCCAACACAAAAGACTACATGCTGTAGAGATCAGTAGTTTTCTGGGGGAGAGAATTGCCTCTAAAGACACATATGAGGGCGCCTGGGTGGCTCAGTGGTTGAGCATCCGCCTTTGGCTCAGGTTGTGATCCTGGAGTCCTGGGATCGAGTCCCACATCAGGCTTATTGCAGGGAGCCTGCTTTTCCATCTGCATATGTCTCTGCCTCTCTCTTGGTGTCTCTCATGAATAGAGGAATCTTTGAAAAAAAATAGATACATGAGAACTTTTGGGCATGATGAAATTTTTCCATATCTTGTCCATTATATCTGAATTAAAATTTTTTTCCTATAATCTTTTTTTTTTTAAGATATTATTTGTTGGGCAGCCCAGGTGGCTCAGCGGTTTAGCACTGCCTTCAGCCCAGGGCCTGATCCTAGAGACCTGGGATCAAGTCCCATGTTGGGTTCCCTACATGGAGCTTGCTTCTCCCTCTGCTTGTGTATCTGCCTCTCTCTCTCTCTCTCTCACTCTCTGTCTCTCATGAATAAATAAATAAAATAAAGATTTTAAAATCAAATAAAGATTTTATTTATTTATTCATGAGAGACAACACAGAGAGAGACCGAGGCAGAGGAAGAAACAGGATGCATGTAGGGAACCCGACATGGGACTCGATCCTGGGCCAAAGGCAGGCACTTAACCGCTGAGCTACCCAGGCATCCCTGTATCTTGATTGGATGATAGTTTCAAAGATATAATTTATCAAAGCTCATCTAAGTAGACACTTAAATTTTAAGGTATGTCATACCTTAAGTTAATTTTAAGATTAAAAAAGAAATCTGCCCTTAGAGCAGCAACATAATGAAATCATAGAACACGAAAGACAAAAGAGCTGAAAAGTAGGTGGAGAGAGAGAGCGAGCGAGCACTTAAAAAGGAACAGCAGATGCCCAACTGCCCAGTGGTATCATTAAAGCAAGAAGACAGAATGGTATCTTTGGACTGTTGAGAGCTGTTCGTTATTGATGAGTTCCTGAATCCGAAAGGTGAGCAGAGCTCTGGCCAGTAGCTGCTAGGATACCATGATATGAATGCTGGATCACCAGCCACATGGCTGAGTAGGTGTTGTACATGCATGCTCTCACTGCATCTTTATAATCATCCTGTGAGGACCATTGATTTCTACATACCAATGAAGAAATTGAAGTATAGATACCCACATTGGGTAGCTCGCTAGAAGGAGTTCCCATATGACAGTGTGATGTAACCACCCTGACAGATGGTAGACTTGGCTTTGCTCTAACCTCCAACTCTTGCACAGTAAGTATTCTCACAGCCATTCAGTCCTATTAGAGGTCCTAGAGGCCCTGGCACCCCCACTCTTCTTTATGTGGTGAAAGAGCCCTACTTCCCCTGGAGGGCTGGTGGAAGTTACTATGTCACACAGAATGCCTCCTCTCTCGTAAGGGTCGAGGTAGAACTATAAAGACTTGTATAGGGATCCCTGGGTGGCGCAGCGGTTTGGCGCCTGCCTTTGGCCCAGGGCGCGATCCTGGAGACCCAGGATCGAATCCCACGTCAGGCTCCCGGTGCATGGAGCCTGCTTCTCCCTCTGCCTATGTCTCTGCCTCTCTCTCTCTCCCTGTGTGACTATCATAAATAAATAAAAATTTAAAAATAAATAAATAAAGACTTGTATAGGGATCCCTGGGTGGCGCAGCGGTTTAGCGCCTGCCTTTGGCCCAGGGCGTGATCCTGGAGACCCAGGATCGACTCCCACGTCGGGCTCCCGGTGCATGGAGCCTGCTTCTCCCTCTGCCTGTGTCTCTGCCTCTCTCTCTCTCACTGTGTGCCTATCATAAATAAATAATTATAATAAAAAAAGACTTGTATAATTCTGTGCAGTGGAGACATCTCTACTGCTGATGGGAGGGACTCTGTGCTATGAGGCTTCCCCTGACGTTACTCTCTCTGTACCCCAGGCTCTCGACAAGGCACATGCACGCATGTTGTCTCTTTCATCTTTATAGTCACCCCTTCCATATTGTCCCCACTTGTGGATGAGGGGAACTGGGGTACAGCGATGAACCGAAATTCACACTGACAATGACAGCCAGTCAATGGCAAAGCCAGGATGCAAACGCTGGTTTGACTTGCCTAAATCTGGAGAACAAACAGTCCCCCTGCCCAGGCCCTTGTGAGCTGCTGGAAGATCACCAAATTACATCAGAACAACAGAAATAAGATCCTAAGATCTCCTAGAGCAGTCTTTGGTATCAAGTATTTACATCCTGCTGTTCCATCTCCTTGCTCTTCATCCCCTGGTCATTTCACTAAGGACATACATACATTCTTTCACTAAGGTTTCTGGAAGAGCCTGTAAATGTTGATGAGGAAAATTCAGGGCCTGGGAATGCTGAGCATGAGAGTGTGCAGGTGAGTGTCACGGTGGGGGTGGGGGGGTGGTCCATTTATTCATTTGCTGGTCTTTCGTTGAACAAATGCTATCGATAACAGACACTTGGCTTGGAGCTATAGCAAACAGAGGAGGGAGTAAACC
This sequence comes from Canis lupus familiaris, assembly GCF_011100685.1. Classification (NCBI taxonomy): domain Eukaryota; kingdom Metazoa; phylum Chordata; class Mammalia; order Carnivora; family Canidae; genus Canis; species Canis lupus. The sequence continues at coordinate 2,114,962 of NC_049232.1, forward strand.
CACCCCTGTCATAAGGGTGGACACAGCCATGTGTACCAATACTCCCTGTCACACTCTGGGCACACCTCTGATAGTGAAAAGATGCTGCTGCTACTGCTGCTGCTGAGGACCTGCCATTCGTGTTCCCTTTCTCCAACCCAAGCCTCCCAGCAGGGCTCGCATCCAGCTTTCTGCCCCAGTGCATAGTAAAATAGATGCTCAGACAGTGTTGGGTAGGCAGGAGAAGAGCCTGGGTGACTGAGGAGGTGACACCATTGGTACATCCAGGGTGCTGGGTACATGGAACACTGTCCTGCCAGGGGCGGGGGCGTGGGAACAGCTGTCCGAGGCTCCCTGCCCACCTGAGGACAGAGCCCGCCTCTGCTCACAGAATCACACTGGCAGCGTCCTCCCTCTGCTCGCCCCTCATATTTGTATTATAAACGGGAGCATTGCTCATACACCACTTTAACACAGCAGCTTTCACATATTTGGTTCTGTACTTCCAGTCTTGTCCACTTAGGGACTTAATTTTACAGCTTCATCATTACAAAAAACCCTGGTTTGCATCCTAGAGTTTGCACTCCTGCTGGTCTTATGTTGCTGTAGAATTTTCAGTGATGTGCTATATCTACAAGGTATAGTAGTGTATCAATATTTATTCCATGATGATTTGGCATGTAGATCATTTCCAGATTTTTGCTACGGTAAGTATGTGCTAATAAGATTTATATCACCTTGACAAGTATCTTTGTGCCTTTGTCTTCATTTGGAAGCCGTCAGTCAGGGAGCATGGACATTTGTAAAGTTCCTTGATGAGTTGTGCCCTGTGGCTTTCCCAGGACCTGTGCCAGTGTGCCTGGTCCCCAGTGGTGCCTCAGGACATCCATCTCCCCATTGCCTTCCAGCAAAATGCCTTTCCTGGTGACAGGGTAGGTGAGGGTCCTGAGAATAAACTTACTTCCCAATCCTGTAGGAAAAACCTCAGTCCTCAGAGAACCGCTGGCTGAAGTATCTGGAAAGAGACTCAAAAGAACTGGGAATGGAAGAAGGAGTGTGTTTCAAGAGACAGTCTTTATCTGGGACAGAGACGCCAGACCCTCCCTTCAACACAGGCCTGCCTAGAAAAAGGTGCCAAACAAGTCACTAATCCAGCAGCCATCACCCCATACCCACGGTGACCCACGATGGGGGCAGTGATGAGCAGCCCTAGCAGTCAGCAGCACAGAAGAAGCCTGCATGGCACTAGCTGGCAGGTACCATCACCACCAAGCCCTCCTTGGCCTTGCTGCGCACCAGGTGCTGCCATGCAGAGAGGAGGGTTGGGTGGAACGCCAGCATGGGCACCTTGGTGGTGTTCACTTAATTGTGACTGCACTGACCTCAAGAAAGAGTGTACTTTAGGGGCAGAGTTGACAAAGTGAAGTGTGGCCAGAGTAGCTTATGATTCTGTGAGCTTTAGCCTACAGCAGGAAAGCCTGACCTTTTATAAGTCTCTTCCCTAGGCTTTCTCTGCATTTCAGTGAGCCTTCTAAGACATTGCCTTAGCTAGACCCAAGATGGCTCCTATAGGGCAATGGACACTGGGAGGTAGATTCCAATGCAAAATAAGAACTTTGTAGCAACTACAGACTATGGAGCAGAGAAACAGACTGCCTTGGAGGTTGTGGGGCAGCCTGCTATTGGCAGTGGAGCAGAAGCTGAGCAGCCACCTGGGGGGAGCTGTATGGGAGGACGAGGTCCCTACTTGTGCTGGGTGGTAACTCCAGGCGTCAGCATCCGGACCCTGTTGGTGATAGCGCTGGATTCTTGACAGTGCTTTCTCTCCACCAGGAAATGGAGCCAGAGCACAGTCCAGCCTTCACACAGCCCAGATGTCCAGAACGTGAGTGACTCTGAGGTTACCTTGGAGCCCCAGAAGGTCAGTGACTGAGGATAGCGTTTCTTTTCTGGTCCCAGTAACCATTGAACACACAGACTTGTTTAATACCCGAGTGTTTTGTCTGCTCTGACTTAAGCCAGTTCCTTTCTCTGGCCTGACCATTTATTTCTCTGCCATGCCCAATCTCAGTGATATGAGTTCCTGGTCAAAAGGACAGCTTGATGCCTTGGAATCAACCAAGGTTGACCAGTAGGGCTTTTCTGAGTCAGGACCATTCTCGTCCCTCAAGGTGGAGTGAAGGGTCTTTGCCAGACTGTCCCACAAGGGACCTGCCCTTGACTTCTGAGCAACTGTTCCCATCTTCATCTTCACTTACCCAGGCTTGTTCTTTTGCACTGAAGCACTGTCTTCACCTAGAATCAGCTCTTGTTCTTTTTATTTTTTTTTTGTTTGTTTTTTTTTTCTAAATTTTTATTTATTTATGATAGTCACACACAGAGAGAGAGAGAGAGGCAGAGACATAGGCAGAGGGAGAAGCAGGCTCCATGCACCGGGAGCCCAACGTGGGACTCGATCCAGGGTCTCCAGGATCGCGCCCTGCGCCAAAGGCAGGCGCTAAACCGCTGCGCCACCCAGGGCTCCCGTCTTGTTCTTTTTATTATTGAAGTCTGGTGTCTGACCTACAATGGTATGTTAGTTTCAGGTTACAACATGGTGGTTCAGACAATTCAGTATATGCATCAGTGCTCACCGTGGCAGTCATCATCATCTGTCGGCCTACGTTATTACAGCATTATTGACTGTATTCCCTATGCTATAGTCTTCATCTCCTTGACTTATCACTGGAGGTTTCTACCTCTTAATCTCCTTCACCTATCTTGCCCATCCCTTCAGCCCCTTCCCTTTGGGCAACTATCAGTTCTATTTATGAGTTCTTTGTTATGGCTGAGTAGCATATATGTTGCTACCCTTATGTTGATATATACCACATTGTCTTTTTCCATTCACCTATTGGTGGCCACTTGGGCTGCTTCCATATTAGGACTATTGTAAATAATGCTGCAGTATACATAGGAATGCATATATCTTTTCAAATTGGTGTTTTGGGGCAGCCCCAGTGGCCCAGCGGTTTGGTGCTGCCTTCGGCCCCGGGGTGTGATCCTGGAGACCCAGGATCAAATCCCACGTCGGGCTCCCTGCATGGAGCCTGCTTCTCCCTCTGCCTGTGACTCTGCCTCTCTCTCTGTCTGTCATTAAAAAACAAAACAGGGATCCCTGGGTGGCGCAGCGGTTTAGCGCCTGCCTTTGGCCCAGGGCGCGATCCTGGAGACCGGGATCGAATCCCACGTCGGGCTCCCAGTGCATGGAGCCTGCTTCTCTCTCTCTCTCTCTCTGTGTGACTATCATAAATAAATTTTTTAAAAAATGAACTTTAAAAAAATTAAAAAATTAAAAACAAAACAACAACAACAAAAAACATCAATTTGGTGTTTTTGCTTTCTTTGAATAAATACCCAGTAATGAAATTACTGGATCATATGGTATTTCTATTTTTAATTTTTTGAGGAAATTCCATACAGTTTTCCACAAGTGATTGCCCCAATTTACATTTCCAACAACAACACACAAGAGTTCCCTTTTCTCCACATCTTCCCCAATACTTGTTATCTCTTGTGTTGATACTAACCATTCTGATAGGTGTGAGGTGTGAGATGATAGCAAATCGTGGTTTTGATTTGTATTTCCCTGATGATGAATGGTGTTGAGCATCTTTTCATGTGTCTGTTAGCCATCTGTAGGTCTTTGGAAAAATATCTGTTTGGGTTCTCTGCCCGTTTTTTAATTGGGTTATTTGGGAATTTAGTGTTGAGTTGTTTTTTTTTTTTTTAAGATTTTATTTATTCATGAGAGACACAGAAAGGCAGAGACATAGGCTCCCTGTGGGGAGCCCGACGTAGGACTCAATCCCAGGATCACACCCTGAGCTAAAGGCAGATGCTCAACTGCTGAGCTACCCAGGCATCCCTAGTGTTGAGTTATATTATAAATTCTTTGTATGCTAAGGATATTAACCCTTTTTTCAGATACATCATTTGTAACTATCTTCTTCCATTCCATATGTTGCCTTTTCATTTTGTTAATGTCTTCCTTCACTGTGCAAAAAGTTGTTATTTTTATATACTCCCAGTATTTTATTTTTGTTTTTTTTTTTTCCCTTTCCTGAGGAGACATAACCATAAATATATTGCTAACACCAATGTCCATCACTTTACTGCCTATGTTTTCTTTTAGGTGTTTTATGGTTTCAGATTTCACATTTAGGTCTTTAATCCATTTTGAGTTTATTTTTTCGTACTGTTAAGAAAATGGCCCAGTTTTCCCACCACTTTTCATTGAAGAGACTGTCTTTTCCACATTGTATATTCTTACCTCCTATGTCCTTGATTATCTGATCATATAATTATGGGTTTATTTCTGGATTTTCTATTATGTTCCATTGATCTGTATGTCTGTTTTTGTGCTAGTTCCATACTGTTTTGATTACAGTACCTTTGTAGTATATCTTGAAATCTGGGATTGTTAAATCTCCAGGTTTTTTCTTTCCCAATTTTGCTTTTGCTATTCAGGGTATTTTGGATTCGATACAAATTTAAGGATTATTTGTTTTAGTTTTGTTAAAAATAGTATTGGTATTTTCACGCGGATTGCATTGAATTTCATAGATTGCTTAGGGTAGTATGGACATTTTAACAGTATTGATTCTTCCAGTCCATGAGCTTGATTTATCTTTCCATGTGTTTGTGTCATCTTCAGTTTCTTTCATCAGTCAGTGTCTTACAGTTTTCAGAGTATAAGCCTTTCACCTCTGGCTAAATTTATTCCTAAGTATTTTTTCTTTTTGATGCAGTCATAAATGAGTTTGTTTTCTTAATTTTTATTTCTGCTATTATTAGTATATAGAAACACCGCAGATTTCTATATATTCATTTATTAACTTTACTGAATTCATTTATTCTAATAATTTTTGGGTGGAGTCTTCAGGATTTTCTATATAAAAGATCATGTCACCTGCAAATCATGACAGTTTTACTTCTTCCTTACCAATTTGGATGCCTTTTATTTCTTTTCCTTGTCTGATTGCTGTGGTAGGACTTCCAGTACTATGTTGAATAAAAGTAGTGAGAATGGACATACTTGTCTTATTCCTGAGGTCTTAGAAGAACAGCTTTCACTTTGACACCATTTAATATTTAGCTATTAGAGAGAGAGAGAGAACATGTGCAGGGTAAGGGGCAGAGGGAGAGGAAAAAGCAGACTATCCACTGAGTAGGAAGCCTGACATGGGGCTCCGTCTTGAGACCCTGGGATCATGACCTGAGCTGAAGCCAGACACTTACCCAACTGAGCCAGCCAGGCACCCCTGAGATTTTTATTGTTTTTGAGGGGGGCTATATTGCTATAAACTTCCCTCTTAAAACTGCTTTTCCTGCATCCCAAAGATTTTGGACTGTTGTGTTTTTCATTTCTCCATGTATTTTTATATTTCCTTTTTGATTTCTTGGTTGACTTATTGGTTGTTAGCCTCCATGTGTTTTTGTTTTTTCCAGTTTTTTGTTTTGTTTTTTAAGATTTTTATTTATTCATGAGAGACACAGGCAGAGGGAGAAGCAGGCTCCCCGCAGGGATCCTGACACAGGACTTGATCCCAGGACCCCGGGATCATGCCCTGGCCAAAGGCAAACGTTCAACCATGGAGCCACACAGGTGCCCCCAGTTTTTTTCTTGTAATTGATTTGTTTCATATGGTTGTGGTTGGAAAAGATGTTTAATATGATATCAATCTTCTTAAATTTATTGACTTGTTTTGTAGCGTAACATGTGATCTATCCTGGAGAGAGTTCCATGTATACTTGAAAAGAATGGGTATTCTGCTTTTCTTGGATGGAATACTCTATATATCTGCTAAGTATATCTGGTTTAATTTGTCCTTGAGGGATCCCTGGGTGGCGCAGCGGTTTGGCGCCTGCCTTTGGCCCAGGGCGCGATCCTGGAGACCCGGGATCGAATCCCACGTCGGGCTCCCAGTGCATGGAGCCTGCTTCTCCCTCTGCCTATGTCTCTGCCTCTCTCTCTCTCTGACTATCATAAATAAATAAAAATTAAAAAAAATAATAATAATTTGTCCTTGAAAGCCACCATTTCCTTATTTTCTGTGTGGGCATAATCTATTGATGTAAATGAGGTGTTAAAGGCCCCAAAATTACTGTATTACCGTCAACTTTTTCCTCTAGGTCTGCTAATATTTGCTTTATGTGTGTAGGTGCTCCTCCTATATTGGGTGCATAGAGATCTACAATTCTTACATCCTTTTGTTGGACTGATCCTTTTATCATTATGTCATGACTTTGTCTCGTTACAGTTGATTTGGTTGTGATGAGCTCCTTTGAATTTTTTCTGGGAAACTCTTTAGCTCATCTTCACTCTGAATGATGACTTTACCACGTAGAAAATTCTTGGCTGTGGGTTTTTCCTTTCAGCACTTGGAATGTGTCATTCCACTTTCTTCTGCCTTGTAAAGTCTCTGCTGAAAATCAGCATATAACCTTAGTAGGTTTCCCTTCTATGTATGTTTGCTTTCTCTGGTTGCTTTTAAGATTTTCTCTTTGATTTCGCCATCTTGTCTTGTGTGGGATCATCTGTTTGGGGCTCTTTGTGCTTCCTGGTCCTAGAGATCTGTCTCCTTCCCAGGTTAGGGACTTTTTTTAGCTATTGTTTTTTCAGATAAGTTTTCTGCCCCATCACTCTTGTCCTTTTGAGACTTGTATAATGTGAATGTGATAAAGCTTGCTGAGATCTTAGAGGTCCTCTAACCTAGTCTCATTTTTATTATTCTTTTTTTTTTTTTTTTTTTTTTTATTATTCTTTTTTTCTGTTCCTGGTGGTTGCTTTCATTACCCTGTCTTCCGGGTCGCTCATTGGCTCTTCCACATCCTCTGATCTGCTGCCGACTCCCTCTAGTGTATTTCTCTTTATCATTTTTATCTCTTTCTTGACTTTCTCACCCAGTTCACCCACTGATCTCATAAATTTGGCAAGCATCTCTTTACTTGCTGCCATTCCTTTGGCTGTTTATCCAGCATATCCCTTATTTCCATTTTGTTCACCTTTCTCTTGTGGTTTTGTCATGTTTTTTCATTTGGGATATAGTCCTTTGTCTCATTTTGTCTAATTCGGTTTCTATGTATTAGGTAGGTCAGCTAGGTCTCCTGCTCTTGAAAATAGTGGCTTTATTCCTGTGCTGCCCTAGAACACAACCCCTGTCAACAGAAGAAGCATGGGATGGTTCTAGGAGTGTCCTGTGTGAGCTGTGTGCCCCACTGTCGTGACAGAGTTGCAGATGCTATGGGCGAGTGTGCAGGTGGGGCTGGCTGCAGTCACCCACATCACTTGGATATATGGGGCATGATTTGCTTCTTGCACTTTTGAGAGGCCTAGCTGCAACAGCCATGGATACTTATGAGCAGGGCCAGGCCCTGGCCTGGCTGTCCAATTAGCCACTGCAACAACTGTAGGTACACCAGAGCGCCAGGCCTGTTCTCTACATAGCCAGCCAAGAGGCCAGACCAGGTATGTGGGATAGTCTCTGCCCCTCTCCCACCCCCATCCCCAGGGCAGGAGCTGCTTTGGAGGCATGCCTCCTGAGGCAGGTAGGTTGGGTGGAAGATGACCACAGGGGAAGGCTGGCACAAAGCACACAGTGCTGGGATACCTGGGTGGCTCAGCAGTTGCGTGTCTGCCTTTTACTCGGGGTGTGATCCCAGGGTGCTAGGATCAAGTCCCACATCGGGCTCCCTGCATGGAACCCACTTCTCCCTCTGCCTCTTTCTTTGTCTCTCTCATGAATAAATAAATAAAATCTTAAAAAAAAAAAAAAAAAAAGGCACACAGTGCTAGCACACCATATGGAGCCATAACTGGCTCCCACAAGCATCCAGTTACCCAGGTTGGGGGAGAGCAGATATAATGGTGCCCGCCAGCACTTTTCTTCCAGGAGAAATCTGCAGCTACCTGCTCCTCCAGCACACATTGTAAAATTAGTAAATCTTCACATATATACCAGCTGCTTTTTCAGACTTATTTCTGTGCTATGTTGGGCCGAGTTATTTAGCATGTTGGCTCTTCAAGGGCAGAGACTTGGTTTCCTGTCACCCTCCAGCTGTGGCAAGCCTCGGATTTTCAAAGCCAAATGTGATCTAGGGACTCGTCTTCCCCGTACAGGCCCTCATGGCCATGCAGAATGTGGGGTCCGATCCCCCTGGCTCCTCTGAGCTGGTGAGGGCCCTCTTGTTTGTGGCCACTCTAGGGGTTTGGTTCCCAACTGCCCCTCCATGACTCCTACCCTTTTTGATGTGACCTTGCTACAAGCAGCTGCGGAGTCTGTCCTACCATGCTTCACAGCATTCTCAGCTAGTTATAGTACGTGGAGTTGCTGCCTTGGTGTGTCCATGGTACAAGGTAAGCTTGGGATCCCTCTACCCTACACCTCCAAACCTTTCTCCTTTCTGGAGGCTCCAAACCCAGCAGACCCCACTGCACTTTAAGGCCACAGAATGCAGGTCTGCTTTAGTCTGACACAGGAGCCAGGGCACTAAGGCAGAGGATTGAGCTCTGCTGGGCGCCAGCCAGCCTGGCCAACTTGAGCAATAGTGCAAAGGTCAACCTTTGATGTTGCCACCAGCTAGCTATGTGGCCCTGAATGTCCAAGGGCTGGAATAATGACAGTTATTGATGTGTGGGCCCTAGGTTAACATTTGAACTGGTCGTCATGGGGAATGCTCCCATCGGCATAATTTCTTTTGAAAGTGACAAACTCAAGACTGCATAGTAGTAGTTCAGTATGGTCGCAGCAGGTCAGGGGCAGAGCTGATGGTCCTCTCATCTGTACCAACTGACCACAAGCCTCTTCCACACTAGCCTTGGATGGGGGCACTGTCCAGCCAGTCATTGCTTTCACACTCCTGATTCCTGGTCGTGGAACCTGGCAGAGGAGTTGAGGTAAGAACAATCACTTGCCTTGCTTTGCTAAACCACCAGTGAAAGCAGATCCCTAGCCTGCGAGCCTGAGAACGAGGGCGTAGGCAGAACCGAGAGAAAAGTGTGAGGATGCCGATGGAAAGGTAGAAACAGTGGTGCAGGCATCCTTCTGTCAACACAGGACATGGTCTCTTGTTTCCATTGCAGGACCATGCTGGCCTGGCAGGGAAGGTCAGAGAAGATGGCAGTCACCAGAACAGGGGCACCAGGGAGCTTGCTGTTCCTCAGGGGGGTCCTCCACGTCCAGCCCCACAGGTCAGGGCCGTATCTTCCAAGTCTGAACAATTTCTTCTGCCGCCTGGAAATGGCCCCCGTGTGGACACAGGGCTCCCAGGAACCCTGGCAAAAAACCCTAGGCCATCCAGGGCAGCACTGGCTGAGCAGGGGACCCTCTGGGCCCAGACCGTGAGCAAAGGGTGCCCCGGCAGGCCCTGCAGTACACCCAAGCTTCCCTGGGCACCCCCCACACTCCTGTCCAGGTCCCAGAGGCCCTGCCTAAAGACCTCCAAACAGCCCTGGGACACTGGTCCTCTGGCAAAGGGTAGACCCTTGGTCACAGGAGGGCAGGAGCCCCCACTTGTGCGGCTGTGTGACCTCTTTAAAACTGGTGAGGACTTTGAGGATGACCTGTGAGCTGGAATTAGAATGTTACCAACACAGGCACAAGTTACATGAGCCCTGCTCCATTAGGCGCCTCGGCCACTGAAAAGGGGCTCCCAGATTAGCTTTTAAATGGGACTGGGGGTGGGGGGCACCTGGATGGCTCAGGAGGCTAAGCATCTGCATCACAATCCTGGGGTCCTGGGATCAGCTGCTGAGCAGGGAGCCTGCTTTTCCCTCTGCCCCCTCGCTTCCCCCTGCTCATGCTCTCTCTAGCTCACACTCTCAAATAAAATCTTTTTAAAAAAAAACTGGACTAGGATGATTTATGGGAACTATCAAAAAGGACAAACTATCAGGTCATCTCTGGTTGCAGCATCTTTGATTAAAGTGCTTTTACCATTTAATTACAGGTTGTTTACAACATAGCAATAGGATGGTTACAAAGGGATCTCCTTTTTAAAAGCAACAGGTTTGGAAATGAAAGTAGAGTGGTTATGGAGCAGACAGCATTCTGTGAGCACTGGCCCCTCAGGACCACGGGATTCCAGAAGCCCAGTCCTGGGACTGCCCTGCCCTCCAGGACCTGTTCCTCCCCCAGCTGACAGGATGTTGGTTGTACTCAGTCTAAACTTGGAGCCAATCAGGTTTCTAGCACAAAATCAACTACAGGTCAGCCTACTATTTGTCACTGAAAACAAAAAAAAAAAACAGAAGGCCATTAGGCAAGACACTGTGGACTGCTGGTGTAATCCAGGGGGAGGAGGGATAGGGGTGGGGTGGGTGGAGCAGGAATATGCTATCTGCCCTCCCCGTCCTCCCTGACAAGCCCCCCCCCCCCCCCCCCCCCCCCCCCCCGCCACGGAAGCTTCAGGACACCCAGGGAAAGCTGGGAAATGCTGCGCGGCCATCAGCACACGCACTCAGGCCTCCCCCTCCTGTCACCTGTTCTGTAGCCCTCTAGGGCTTCATGCATCCCCGCCCCCCAGGTTCTGGAAGAAGAATGCAAAAAAACTGGCCGCCAGAGAGGCCCGGCTGTTCTACACTATCTCATCACAACTAGGAGTCAAGAAGGGGGACAGAACAGAGAGTGAAAGCTGTCACAACGGCAGCGGATGCTTTGAATACTGGATGGTGTCCAGGGCCGCCCCAATATCGTAGTTCTTGGTCTGCAGGAGCCTGGTGAGCCAGCCACCTTCATCAGAGAAGCCCATGGACAGCATCTGGGAGAGCGACTCGATCAGCCGGGGGTCAGCCTCTGCCAGAGAGAGGACAGAGCCATGAGAAGCAGCTCGGGGTACAGCACGGCCAGCCAGTGAGCACGCCGCAGTGCCACAAGCCAGCCCTCCATAGGCTCGCTGACCCTCGTAGTACACACACACACACACACACACACACACACACACAGAGCCTGACAAGCTCTTCCCATAAAGGGCTGAGGGTGAATCCGCTAAGCTGCTCTGTGGGGTGTGCTCGCCTCTGCACCACAACAGAACAGCCAGGCAGCTTGTAAACAGGAGTGGGGCTGTGCTTCAGCATGACTTCTATTTTGGATGCTGAAATTTTCACCTCATACAATTTTTACATCCTGATCTTTTCCAAACATTATAAAAATGAAAAAAAAAATAATAATTGCTGGCCCGTAAGTGACAGCTTGCTGCCCCCTGCCCTGGTGCAGACAAGATGAACACCCAGAACCCAAAGGGTGGGTTTTCACCTGTGTTATTCTGACACACTGTCATCTTGTGACCGTGACAACCAGAGCATGGCATCCGCTGCTTCTCTTCAGCATGTGCCCTCGAAGCCACAGTCCCCATGTGGCCTCACCACCTCCTCCACGGGGTGGAGGACCCCAGCTATGACCCCTGCTCCTGGGCCACTGTGCTTCTAAGTCCCACTGCCAGCGAGATTCCAGTTCCATATGCTAGAAGGAGGGAACAGGATGGTCTGGAGAAAAAAAAAAACCGACACTGCCTGAAATCACTTGCCTGGTGGCAGATGCGGGTACAGAGCAGCCTCCTTCAGTCCTGTGGGCCCTTCCTGAGAAGAGCCGAGGGAGCCGGGCCCTTCGGATTCAGGCATCTGTAGAGACTGCAGTTCACCTGTGGACGGGTCCACTTCCTTTGAAGACAAATGAGTCCAGTCTTCGTCTCCTCCTGAGCAGTTATCAGACTCCATCTGTTCCTGGAACAGAACCACCCATGAGCACACAAGCACCAGCTCGCCTGCCCCCAGCCTCCGTTCCTGGGAGCAGCAAGCGTGAAGGCCACAGGAGGAAAGTTCTAGCAGTGGGGTCACAGAATGACATCAGCGCTACCAACGGCACTCCGACCAGGACATGCTTGGGTCAGCTATGCCCGGGGTCCAGAGAGAAACAGTACACAGCGACAGCCCCGGGCCCGGGCGGGTACTCGCCTCGGGCGGCCCCGACTCCAGGGCAACCTTGTCCATTTGCTCAGCTAGCGCCTGTGCGGTGCCCTCCGGGTCCCGATCCACATCGGGTTTGTTGGGGTCGGAAGAGCAGCTGCTGGGCTGAGAGCTTCCCCTGTCCTCCGTGCTGGAGCCACCTGGCGAGACGGGGGTGAGGCGGCTTCGCTTCCCTCCGTGTTCCACGTCAATGTCCACTTCGATGCCTGCAGACACCAAGGGGGAAGCTCAACCTGGAGCTGGCCCGAGGGCCTCCTGGCCAGGGCCACAGTGCATGCGCTTGGGGCTTGGGACGGCGGCGCCGCCACAGACCCGAGAGTCGCACAGCCAGTGTGGGACCTGGGCACGGGGCCACTGCTCTGGCCCCAAGGCAAACGGCTGGTCACCTCGGGCCTTCAGGATCCCCGGGGCTTACTGGCTCCCAATACCCGGGCCCCAAACCTGGCCCCTAGAAAATGTCCACAGACTCAGCCACCTCACCAGACCTTCCTCCACTTTCAGCCTAATGGAACCTTAATCTCTGCTAACATCCCGGTCAGCTCTGGAGCCAGGAACCCCAGCAAAAGCCCATTTTCCCCAGCGTAGACAGCAAGCGAGGAACAGGAAGCCAAACACCCCCCGTGGCCAGAGCCCCCAGCCACGTCACCAGGACCATACGAAGCCTAACACTTGGCTGGGGCGGGGGGGAGGGGTGGCTGGTGCCACAAAACACATGCACAGTGACCACAGGCATCCTGCTCTGCCCTGGCGGAGCCCACAAGGCCAGAAGTGCAGGCCCACACATGGCCTCACTTATCAAAGGACAACAGGCCCACAGCTAAGAGACCGTTCCAGAAGGCTTTAGCCAAGATTCCTGGCACCCACCACACAGCCCACCTGCTCCCCAGACAGCTTTCAATCCACACTGCTTTTCCTTTGACTCACGTTTACTGCTTCTTGTTCTAGATCTACACACACCTCCCCCTTCCCGTCCTTTCAAAAACTTAACTTTTAGTGAAAACAACACTCACTGTTTGTTTTACCGCCACTATATAGATCTGGTTCTCTACTTGCCCAGACAGTGCACTTCTTTCCTTGTGGGGCTTTTGTTTTTATAGCATCAACAATGCCTGCTCTTCTCATTTTGCTAACTCGCCCTGTATTGTGCAACAGCTTTCCACAACTGCCACATGGGCTAAGTACTAGACACCCTGCAGCTCACGTATCCCCGGAGACCACCTCCTCAGCACCACCTCCGGCTCCTGCCCTAGACTGGCAGGTCCTCCAGGGCAGAGGTACAGCAGCTACACGGTGACAGCCCTTCCTCTCTGCCTGGCACCAGCCACCCTGGCTCAGGTACTGGGTCCCGCTTTGCAGCGCCTTCTCCATTCTGGGTTTTTCTTCCTTTCGGTTGGGGGGGGGGGGGGACGGTTCAAGCCAAGGTAAGATGATGAAGACCCTGCACACCTGAGAGCAGCTTTGTTCTGGCCTCACAGGAGGCAGCTTCAGTTGAGCATAGCATCCTAGGTTGACAACCATTTCAACTCAGACTTCTGAAGTCACTGGTGGTGTTCCACAGTCTCCAGCACTGGCTCTTTGAGCTCTGCCACCTAGAGCTTTTCCAGAGCCTCCCGGTCTCTAGAGGGTTCTGGGACGGGACAATGAGCTCTGGTGAGGGATCTTTCTGGTCACTGTCCAAGGCACTGCGGAGTCCCCTCAATCCAGAGGTTCACGTCCTCTGGGCTGACATGGTCTTCTGTTCATTTCCTTCCTTCCTTCACTTCTATATGCTCTCTCTTCCTCAAACTCCTATACCTCCTACACTGGGCCTCCAGAACTAACTCTCAGACCTTCTCACCTTTTCACTCTCCTCACCTCTTGTTTTTAGAACATTTCCTTGAAATGACCTTAAAACCTAAGCCTTCTCTTGAAGTTTTATCTTATTTTTCTTCTTAATTCCCAGGAAACGTTATTAATCTGTTCTCTATAAATCTGTTATCATTTCTATGATATCCTGTTCTTCTATCAAGGATGGAAGTACTTATTTGGATCTCATGGAGGATGCGGACACTCTCATCCTTCCCCATGTTCCTTCTTGTCCATACGCTGCGATTTTTCCCCAATGGCTGGCAACCACGGCAGTCTGATCCTAGCAAGGCATTATTAAGAGGAGGCTGCCAGGAGGAACCCCCTGAGGGGCCAGGGCCATGATTCGCTTTCCTCTGGAGGGTGATGGGGCACCTGGCCAGGCAGTGGGATCCTGGGTGGCAGAGCTACAGGACATTGCCCCGGCACGCATGGCCTCTCCCGAGCAGGGACACCTCAGCCCCTGCTGGACCGACTGCTCACTCAGGCTGCCGCCTCGCCCTGTGCCCTCCAGCATCTAACCATCAGGTCTCATGCCTGGGATGGCAGGGACCATCATTCGGCTGACCAGCCAGTAATGGCTACAGGATCCTGAAGACTGGTCTTCAAACACCCCCAATTCCCTGGCCTCTGATGCCTCCACACAGTTGCTCACCACCCTCAAAATCCACTGCTTGTCTTTCAAAGTTTAAGGTCATCTTACCTCGTCATCTAGGACTTTCCTTTTTCTTTGTCTGTGTTGCTTTATACTCTTGTGTTTAATCCCTTTATTGTCACTTTGGTAGAGTGAGGAGCAAACAGAGATAAAGACAGGCTTAGTTACCAATACTCCCATCTGCAATATTTAAGTCCTTTTTCTCCTTTTATCCTCTCTCCGACTTTTTTTTTTTTTTAAGATTTATTTATTCGTTTATTTGAAAGAGAGAGAGAGCAAGAGAGAACACAAGTGGAGGGGCAGAGGGAGAAGCAGACGCCCCACTGAGTAGGGAGCCCAATGTGAGGCTCAGTCCCAGGACCCTGAGATCATGACCTGAGCCAAAGACAGACGTTTAAGCCACTCAGATGCCCCCTCCCTCCAACTTTTCATCATGAAAGGGTCAAGCAGGGGCACCTGGATGGCTCAGTAGGTTGAGTTTCCAACCCTTGGTTTCAACTCAGGTTCTAATCTCAAACCCCATGTGTCCAGCTTAGTGCTCAGCTGGGAGTCTGCTTGGGATTCTCTCTCCCTCTGCCCTTCCCCCACACCTGCACACGCACTCTCTCAAGAAATAAACCTTTAAAGAAAAAAGGAAAGGTTCAACCAAACAAAAAAGTTGGAAGAACAGTACAGTGAACACCCATACACCGTCTAACTTTTCTGTGTGAGCAAATGACAGGACCTTTGTAAAGGAATCAGTGACTACAAACCCAAGCCAGAGCAGTCCTGTGACTCCATGGTAGACCCGCTCAGCTGGTTCTTATGGCACCTACCAAACAAGGTCTTGGGGTTTTACTTTGAAACCGCTGAGTCACTGCACACAGTCTGCCCTCTGGGAGGTATTACTGTCTGTCCCTCTGGGCCCCTGCTCTGGGAACAGTCCCTTCTAGGCAGTTAGCAGGATGAGTCATCCTAGCTGTCAGTTCCTTGTAACAAAGGAAAATACCTATAACTCTAGAGTTGAATCAATTCCTCAAGTGGCCCTCCTCAACTGAAACCCTCAAAGGCATACTTACTGAAACTTCCCTTGTTTTTCTGGACAGCTCTAGGCTCCTCCCGAGTTGGTACAAAGTAACTCCATCCACTTTGAAAGACCTGAAAAGGCCTTTACCCTTATCCTACAACACCTGAGCACTGCCAAAATTATTCCCGTAAGTCCTGTGTAGGGAATTTGGGTCAAGCTCTAAAACATGCCCCCAGCGCAGATGGGCCTCAGGATGGACAGCAAGTGCGACCCAAAGTCACTGGCAAGCCTTCAAAACACACAGATCCCAGGCCCAACCCAAGACTAATTTACCAGGATCCAGAATGTTGACCTGGGATTCTGCACAGCTTCCCGTGCCCCTAAATCACAACCCATTAGAGGACCATCTCTCAAAGTTCAACACAGCCTCGTGCTTTCGTCACCACATCTCGAGTGGCAGCCGGGGTTTAGCAATAGGCTTATCTCCCGATTATGACCTAATCACTGCTCCGTTTTTATCCTCCTTAGAAAGCACTAAGAACATCAGCGCTCTTTTCACTTTCTCTAAAGAGCCTTTGACTCCAGTCCCAAAAACAGTATATGGTCTGAGCTATTTCACGGAGCAGCAAGGCCAGGACATCACTGCTGCTTTGAAATTGTGTCCTGGCCTTGAGGAGTGGCAGCTGAAACGGTATCCAGTGGGAGGCAAGAGCAGTCCTGCCTCCCTTCCCATCTGCATCCTTTCAGACAGGCCTTCTAGGCCACCTGAGCGGACACTTCCTGCCACCGCAGTCACAGAGGTGAGCGCTCTTCTAGGCAAAGATCACAGACCTGCTGTAATCCTGCACCAGAGATCACCTTTGTCATGGACTCCCACTGCCACAGGGCCCAGCCCTGCAGCGACCACCGTCAGGGCTGCAGATGCAACAGGTGCCTTCTAAAGCCTTGGGCCAGGCTCACCACTCGGGGGTACCTGCTTTGGTTCACCCACCCAGACACTTCACACCTGAACTGAGGGCCAGGTACCGGGCATCATATAGAACTCCCGCCTCCCTCATGCCCTGCTCCCTAGCATGGGCACAAGCCTGGTACTCGGCAAGCACCAAAAAGGCTGGTACTGCAAAAGACAAAAGGGAGGAAAAGAGAAATGGCCTCTCAACTAATGACTCACCCAAGTCCTTGAGTAAACCCTGGGCTGTTTGTAGGGTGGACGTGAGGAGCAGACTGTCCTCTGTGGGAAGAACAGTCAGAGGCTGACAGGCCAACCCCGTAGCTCAGCCTACTGGGATTATCCCAACCAACCACTCTGATTCCACTTCATTCCATGGGGAAAGCTCAAGAATCTGTCAGGGAATTCAAATGAGTGGCCTGCAGTGCCGCGCTATGGCAAAGGCCTATGTGACGCTACAAGGGCACGGCAGTTAGCATTCCTCTACAGCAACCCAGGGGCCAGCCGCCCAAAGCCACCCATCACCCAGCACTCGGAGTTGCTGCCACTCCCAAAGTACAGAGGCAGCCACTTACCCAAAGGGCTCAGGGCAGCCGCCACACTCTCCCCGACATTCTTGAGGAAATTCACACTGGGATCCTCCGATGGACCAGAAACTTTGGTTTTCAAAGAAACAAAAACATTCAATTCAAAGCAGATTTCTCAAGGACTTGAACACCTGTTACAATCACATCACCTTCATCACAGGGGCCATCCATCCCTGGGACCCTGCCCCTCCATCGCCACCATTCTGGGCTGCTCTGTGACACTGCTGTTCAGAAGCCGGGGGGGATTCACTGCATGGGGTATGAAATATGGACCCCATTCTAGCTCAGATGTCAAATATCAAACAAACAAACCTCCTCACCTTGGTTCCAAAGAACAAGGTAAACCAGAGGAACAGAAAAATAATAAATTTAGAATAAAACCAGAATCTAAAATTCTGAAACACAAGTTATATGTTAAGTGTTTAACTCTGTGAATACGCTTAAAAATATTTCAGCAGGATGCCCTGCTGGCTCAATCAGTAGAACATACAATGCTTGATCTCAGGGTCGTGGGTTCAAGCTCCCAGCTAGATATAAAGCTTACTTAAAAAAAATAAATAAATAAAAAGGCTTGACAAGATGGGGTGTGGTTTAGGACTGGGCCGAGTCTAAATCTAGTGTAGGTGAATCAGTGGCCATGGGCCATCAGGAGCCTCCATGTCCTGTGTGCAAAATGAAGAGGACACTCCCCACTTTGCAAGGCTGAGGATTAAGCGCCCCGCCCCCCCCCCAGCCACAGGCTCAGCAGCCACGCAGAACATGGGAAAGGCCCTCCAGCTCTCCCAGCCCTGACAGCTCCCGCCACAGTAGCCCACAAATGCAAGCCTCACCTGATTCTGCCGCAGGGCCAGGGCGGGCATCCCCAGCCCGGGGAGGACGCGGGCTCCAGTTCCCTGGTGGACCCATCTCCCAGCCAGGCCACCCAAAGTGCCCGTGTTTCAGCTTTCGGAGCCAGCGGCTATGAGAAAAGCCCTAGAGAGGAGGTAGCAGAGGGGTAGAGTGACACCAGAACAGAGCATGCCTCCCTGCACCCGGTGCCCACCCCAGCCTGGAGAGAAGCCCCACTCACCTCTGAGAAGGGCCCGAAGGTGCCGGGGAAGACAAGCTTGCTATGCTCCCGATGCAGGCCCTTTCCCTCACAGGCAGCACACAGGTCATAGTCCGGGCAGACGCTGCACTTGTAGCGGGTCCCCACCACTGGCCCATTGCAACCGTCACAGATCACATTGGGGTGCACCAGGCCACGTGGTGCCTCCTGAGCGCATGGGGGGCGGTGGTCCCGCCGACACTCCTTCTTCTCTACAGGGAGGACAAAGAGCCATGAGGTGGGACCCTGTAAGTTTCCCATTTGTCACCACTGTGGAGCTTGTAGGTAGCAGGACCCCTGGCCCTGCTCTCCAGACACAGAGTCCATGCAGAACTCAGCCATTGGAGGGACAGCAACAAAGGGACCCAAGAACCTGCTGGGAGGGTCCCAGTCCCGTGCCTGTTATCCAGGTACATGTGGCCCAGGCCAAGTGACAAGCAGCAGGGAGCTGTGTCTGTACAGCTTTGGCCCTGCCCCGTGTTAAAATAAACCCCCATGGTATCCCCAAAGCTGCCCCCTCCTACCCCCTTAGTCTGGGCACAATCAAGAGAGAACCCAGAGATCCTCAGGCCCCACCCCTTGTGGTCGTTGGGATTCCTTTCTCAGGCCAAGCACAGAGGTGATTCTGTCTTAAACCACTCCCAGGTTCTTCTCCACTACTTTGAAGGGATTTCTCCAAAACCTCAAAACAGGTCTTACTCAGCAAGAAGCATCCAGCTTCAGGCAGCACCCAAATCAGACCTTTACCTTTAATGTAAATGCGGAAGATGTCATCCTTCACATAGGACATTGCCATTGTCAGTTCTTCATCACTGGAAAAGGCAACCAAGTCTCCATCCTCATCTAGATTATTTAAAAGACAGCACGTGAGCACCCAAGGTTTCTCTGTGGGACACAAGCTACTGAAAAGTGCTAGAAGGGTATCCACGGGCCTAGGAACCGAAGCACACCTGCGTGAGCCAGTGGGCAGCAGGGCTGAGGCCAGATTGCCTGTTCATTGTGCCACTGCCTACAAGTTAAGTCCTCCAAGTTGGGCCCTGGGCACCCAGAGGACACAGAGCATGTTTGTGCAGGGGCAACTGGCTTCCTGCCACTCTGCCTCTGAGCCAGCTGCCACCTCCATGCACATCTGATCAGGCCTGGGCCCAGACCCATCTTCAACTGTAGGAGATCCTCACCTATGACCCCTCCAAAGGCCTTGGGCCTCCTGTGGTTTAGGAGAATCAAGCAGATGAGTACATCTGCCCCCAACGAAGCTAAAGTATTCATATATACTCTTTGATTTTTAATTGTAGATTTAGCAAAGGATGTTAAAGTACCACCATGCAGGCTGAACCAGCTCTGTGGGCCACTGGATGCAATAGCCACCATAAAAACAGCCACCATAAGAACAATGGCAGTGTCAGAACGTGATAACCCAAACACTCACCAACTAACGAGTGGATAGAGAATGTAGTATGTCCAGAAAATGGAATGTTATTCACCACAAAAAGGAATGAAGTACGGACATATACAAGGACGCAGGTAAACCTTGAAAATGTTATGCTGACTACAAGAAGCCAGTTACAAAAGAATATGTGAGATTGGGGTGCCACATATACGTCTACACGGACCGTCCAGAATAGGGACCTCCACAGAGAAAACTAAGCAGCAGAGTTCCTTTCCCAGGTGAAGCAGAGCTCCTTCCTACGCCTGTGAGCACGGATGCACGAGTCTCTCACAACTGTTCACGTTAAAGGGACGAAGTACATGGGACGTGAACTACAGCTCCATAAAGTCGTCACAAAAACAAACCAGGAGCTGGTCTGGCCAGCCGGCAGCGCTCCTGAGGGAGGTCCCGGCACTGCCCCTCCCAGGGGCCGGCCTTGGCTGCCCGCCTCGCCCCCGGCCGCAGCCGCGCGGCACCCCGCACCCCACCCCCAGCGGCCGCCGGGCGCACCGCGCGGCCAGAAACGCAGCGAGCTCCCGCCGGCGGACAACCTCCGCGCTCGGGCCGGCCTCCCGCGCACCCTCGGGGCCACCCCACGCAGCCCCCGCCAGCCCCGATCGGCGGCAGCCGGGGCGAGCCGAACTGGAGCGCGAGGTCGCCGGGACCTGCGACGTCACGGCGGGGTGGGGGAGGGGCGGCGCCGAGCGCCCCGCCCCCGCCCCGACGCCCGCCCCGACGCCCACCGGACAGCCGCCCCGACGCCCGCCCCGACGCCCGCCCCGACGGCGCCGGCCCGCTCACCGCGGTAGTGCGTCTGGAAGCCGCCGGGACGCAGCACCGGGAACAGGGCGGCCACCCGGCTCAGCAGCCTCTCGCAGGGCCCGGGCCCGGCCGCCGCCTCCGCCTCCATCTCCGCCTCGGGCTCGGGGCCGAAGCAGAAGCTGAAGCGGCGGATTTCGCGCGCCGCGTCCTCCTTGCCCAGAAGGTAGGCCTTCACGGTGAGCGACGCCATCGCGGCGGGCGGCGGGCGGCGGGCGGCGGGCGGCGGGCGGCGGGCGGCGGGCGGCGGAGCGGCGGAGCGGCGGGGCCGCGGCGGCGCGGGGCGCGCGGCTTTTGTAGAAAACGAGGGAGGCCACGCCCTGGCCGCCTCCGGGGGCGGAGCTCCGCGCCGCGGCCCGCCCCCCGCGCCCCCGCCCGCGCCGCCCCGCGCGAGCCGCCCTGCCGAGGCCCCAGCTCGCTGCCCCCTCCCCTCCGTCGGCCCCTCCCTCCGCTCTCGGCCCTGGGTCTCCGGCGCCCCCTGTGGCCGACCCCCCGTTACTGTCCTCGGGGCCCCCGGGGCCCCCGGGGCCGGCCGCGGACGCTGCCGGCACCTGGGGCTGGGCTCCTGCCGCCTCCCCTGCAGGGAAGCCCCCCCAGGGGTCCTGCCCCAGACCCCTCCCGGGCCTGGCCCTGGCCGTGACTCAGCAAAGCCGAACGGAGGCCGCCGGGGATGCCTGAGGCAGGAGGGGGGCGGGGGTCAAAGGGGCCCAACGCACGGGCTCCTGAGGTGCTCTCCTGTCCGTTGGAAGCACCTGGCTGTGCGGGTGGCCGCCTGCTCCACCGCCCCCAGCATCCTCCATGACGGCCACTTCCTGGGTTGAGGGACGCAACCAGGGCCTGAGCAGACTTGGGCCTGAGCATCAGAGGACCTCCCAGTGTAATGGGGGGAAGGTGGGAAGGTGCCTGAACTGTACAGGGTCCTCTCACCCTCGCCTGGCCAGAGGGCCAGCCAAGGCTTCCTGGAGCCTCGCTGGGCATCAGGTGTTCGGTACAGTCCAACAGACTCCCCATGGGCAGCCAGTCACCCACCTGTCTACACAGAGTTCACTGCAGCAGGTGGTGCCCAAAAGGGCCTGTGTGGTCTCAGGCCTCTTGGCCTCGTGGGCATCCCAGAGGTCAGACCAATAGCCCTCCAGCTATTGGTAACCAAGTAACACTGCTTTATGTGACAAAACCCACCTGTTCACAGGTCTGGAGGAAGGTGGGGGAAGGGTACATTACCCTATGAAGTCTCCCAGGTGGGGTCCTAGGAGTAGAAGTCAGACTTGCAGAGTCAACGTTATGTCCTCTCATGGTGGGGTTTGTGGGAACAGGGAAAACCTCAAGAAATGGGAACCCCAGAAGGGAAGGGTGGGTGGACTTTGCTCTCCGATCGGATGGGAAGGCGATTTGCTTATGGGAACACAGCAGGGACCTGTCTCCACAGGTGTGGCTAGTGCTTCCCCAGGGAGGTGGGGGCTCCAGAGTATGCATACCCAGCCCAAGCAACCCTTTACAGAGGCCGTACTCTCTCAGGCCCCTCCCTGTGTCGTGCCTGGGAAGGTGACCCAGTGCCCATTGCCCTGCAGACAGGGTCAGAGGATGGACCAAGGCAGTGCTGGGCAGAGGCTGCTGGGGCCCACAGGTGTCCTTGGGTGTGACTCAAGCCCGGGAGCCTCGAAACCCAGGACAGGCTGGGCCAGGAGCCCAGCTTCCCCCCCACCCCAAGTTTTAGTGGCCTCATCTGAGTGAGTGGGGGTGCAGAAGGAGAGCCCTAGGGCTCTGGGGAACCTCTGGTCTCAGGCAAGGCTTGAGGGCGGCCTCTGTCCAATCAAGCAGTGGAAACAGATGCTGCCAGCAAAGCCTGCTTTGCTTTCTGGCCATATGGCCCCATTTGGGATTGTGTGGGTTTTCAAGGAGGGAAGGAGAGAGCTTCGGGGAAAAGGGATGGCAGGAAATGGGGCCCAGGGAAGCCAACCTGAGGTTGACCCCCACACACACCCAGAGAGTCCTAGCTCTGGCCTTCCCAGGATGCCCTACTGCCCAGTGGCCCTTGCCCTGCCCTCCCCCAAGGCCAGTGAGAAGTAAACAAGGCAGCAGCTGGGGAACCCCCTGGCAGGGCCCTGTCGCCTCCCTGGAGAGGTCAGGTGGTCTGGCCGGCAGTGAGTCAGCATCCCATGACCACCGTCATTAACAGGGGGGATCCCCACCCCGCTGCCACCTATTTCAGTGACATTTTAACAGGCAGCCAGGCAGCAGGGGTAGGGAACAGGACCCTGAGCCACAGGAGCCCACAGAGGCCCAGGGTGGCAGGGAGCTGGCAGCAGAGATACCAGAGCCAACCAGACCCTGTCCCCATGGTCCAAGGATGCTTCTGACATTGGCCACCCTTCCCCTCCCTGCACATCAGGGACCTCCCCTGGAACCACTGGCACCCGTCAGAAGACCCACTATCAGGATGCCTGGTGGCTCAGCGATTGAGCTTCTGCCTTCAGCTCAGGACGTGATCCTGGGGTCGAGTCCCACATCGGGCTCCCCACATGGAGCCTGCTTCTCCCTCTGCCTGTGACTCTGCCTCTCTGTGTGTCTCTCATGAATAAATAAATAAAATCCTTAAAAAAAAAAAAAAAAGGAAGGGATCCCTGGGTGGCTCAGCAGTTTAGCGCCTGCCTTCTGCCCAGGGCGTGATCCTGGAGACCCAGGATCGAGTCCCACATCGGGCTCCCTGCAAGGAGCCTGCTTCTCCCTCTGCCTGTGTCTCTGCCTCTCTCTCTCCTCTTTGTGTATTCTCATGAATAAATAAATAAAATCTTTATTAAAAAAAAAAGGAAGAAGAAGACCCACTCTCTACTAGTCTAGCCAACTTCGGCATATGGCAAGCTTCTCAGTGTCCTCATCTTGAAATGGGGCTTAGATGGGGCCCCCTCTGGGATAATGCCCCCTGGGTGTGCTAGAGGTGTTTGGGCTGCCTTGGGGGGCATCAGCTGGGGGTGGAGGTGTCTGGAAGGGTTTGAGTTGAGAGAGTGGAAAGCACTAAAGAGACCTTTGTCAGGAGTTTCTGGGGGACGAATGGGGGCAGCCAGGAGATCATCTGATTTGGTTTATTGCTACGGAGTATGTTGGAACCTTCTCATTACCTCCTCCCTTCAGAAATACTCCCATCCCTTGACAACGTTTTTTTTGAAGTTCTGTTTATTTTCTTTGTGGTATGGAGCCAAACCTACAGATGAGTGCTGGGGTGACTAGGTCCGAGGACTGAGTTTGTTTCTCTGTGGAGGAAGTGTGGTTCATGTCTTCCACTCCTTTCCACTCCCTCACAAAGGAGGGACACACCCCCACCATGATTCCTAACCATGCCAGCTCATTCCACCTGATGACTTTCCCCTGGCTCCTCCCCCTATCTAGAACTCTCCCTCTTTTCTGCATTGTCATCCTCTCCACAGGGCCTGAGAACCCCCTTGGGAAAATCCCCAGACACTGGATGTCACCTCCTTTTAACCCTTCCTGCAAAAGCTCACAGCCCAGCCAAGGGGTGGGAGGATGGAGCATGGGGGTTGGGGGAGTGGAGCATGGGGGTTGGGGGAGTGGGGCATGGGGTGTGGGCTTTGGGGTAGTTCGTAAAGCAAAGGGACTCAGGATGCCCGGGTGGTGCATCCAACTCTTAGTTTTGGCTTGGTGATAGAGTTGAGCGATTCAGGCCTGCATGGGGCTCCACACCCATGCTCCACATTCAAAGCAGAGTCTGCTTGAAGATCTCTCTCCTTCTCCCTCTGCCCCTCCCCCTCCTCTGTCTCAAATACATATAAATATATATTTTATTTTATTTTTTTTTTTAAATATATATTTTAGATTTTATTTATTCATTCATGAGAGACACAGAGGCAGAGACACAGGCAGAGGCAGAAGCAGGCTCCCTATGGGGAGCCTGATGTGGGACTCGATCCCAGGAACCTAGGATCACGCCTGAGCCAAAGGCAGATGCTCAACTGCTGAGCCACCCCGGTGCCCCAATAAATAAATCTTTTTTAAAAAAAGAAAAGGGTCTCGGAGATCCCTGGGTGGCTCAGCAGTTGAGCGCCTGCCTTCAGCCCAGGGTGTGATCCTGGAGTCCTGGGATTGAGTCCCGCATCAGGCTCCCTGCATGGAGCCTGCTTCTGTCTCTGCCTGTGTCTCTGCCTCTCTGTGTCTCTCATGAATAAATAAATAAAAGGCATGCATCATGAGGGAGAGGCAGGATTGGAGAGGTAGGTAATGCTGAGGTGCCAGGGAATGGGAGTGCTCCCATGGCTGCTGGTGGATGGCTGGACCAGCATTCTGGGCTCAGCTGCCTGCATACCATCCCTCAGGGGCAGGACACTTGGGTCCCAGACGGGGCACCGCCCACACCTGCTGGTTCCCCTCCATGGGCAGTGGGCCACGGAGGCAGCTCTCACCAATGCTGAGGGAGCAAAAGGAGGCAGGCCAAAGCCTAATTTGGGTGCTGGGTGTAAATAAATATGTATCAGAAAGCTCGGAGCCTGAGCTGGGCAGAAGCACTAGCCCACTGAGTGGCACCTCTCTAGCTAAGACCCCAGTCCTGCACACCTGGCCAGGAGCTTGAGCCAAGTTAGGGGTCCCTGGAGGGAGCCCTGGGCCACCTGGGGAGAGACTAGACCTGACCTCATCCTCAACACCCCCTACTGGTGCCCACTGGGCAGCTCCTTCTCAGGTGTGTGTCTCTGGGCCCCCAGGCCAGGGCAGGTCCTTGCCCCATGGAGATCCCAGCAGGGGCACTGGTCCAGCAGACGGTTCTGGATTCATAAATGGAGAAGCCAGGAGGTATAGGGTAGGAGACTGTGATGAAACAGTACAGGGACCCCAGATGGGTCAAGGCACCCCAGGCCAGTCCACGGAGGCAGAGACCAGAGGAGGCATCTTGGCCTGCAGACCAGGTGACAGCAGCTCGAGGTAGAGGGGAAGAGGCAGTGAGGAAGGAGGGTGCAGGGGCTCCCAGTTCTGGGCCAGGTGGAAGAGAGGTCAGCATGCAGTCTCCTAGAGGCTCCCATCCCAGGCCAGGCAATGAGAGGGTGCCTGAAATGAGAGCCATGCTTTCCAGAGAAAAAGCAAGGGCTTGGGGTCAGTGGCTTCCAGCCATGTCCACCCCCACCTGCCCAAGTCCTATTGAAAACCTTCTGGAAAAGTTACTAGGCTTTCTTATGCTCCAAAGTCCAGTGCCCTAACAGCTCTCACCGCCGGGGTCTGCCCGCCCACTTCCCCACCCGTCTTCTCCAGCTTGCTGCAGAGGGGCTCACCACATTGTCCAGGCCCCATGTGCCCCGAGCCAGGGATCCCCTCTTCCCAGCATGCCTAGCTCGGTTCCTCCTCCACGTCCCTGCATGCCCTCTGCGGCCAGGGCAGGCTGTGGGCACCTTTTGTCCTGCCCATGTCCCTGTACCTGCCCATGTCCCTGTACCTGGTATGTGGAGCTCAGGGACCATTTTGGGGTGTGTGGGGGTGGTGTTAGTGTTGGACAGAGTCCAACATCGCTGTAGCCCTGATGCTAGGGAGCAGGTACTGCAAGGGATCCTCCTTGGAACAGCACTGGCTCCCTGTGAAAAGGGAGTCCCAAGCAACCCCCTCCCATGGTGGCCCAAGTAAAGACTCTGCCACCACCTTGCCTGGCCACCACGTTCCAGCTGGCCCCCGATCATGGGGCAGGAGATGCGCCGGGCTCCCACAGGTGACCAGAGGAGAGGACAAGGGAATGGCATCCTAGGGCCCAGGGGGCTGAGGCTGGATCCCTGGCGCCCAACTGTGCCTGGAGCCCAGGAGTCCCAGTCTGGCAGTTCTGAGCTGAGGAGAGAGGCCCGGAAGCCCACAGGGCCTGGGCCTACAGGAGGCAGGATGGCCTCCACTGGGAACTGATTAAAGCATGTCTGGTGGGAAGAATTTGATCGGGAGTGTTCGCAGATACTGACAAGATATAGCCCACCCCCCTCCCTGGGCTGTAAGGACCCACACTCCCCACTCTTGGGGTCTGCCAATGGGGGCTTCCATTCTGGAAGCCAATGGGGGGCACTGAAGTTCTCCTTGACAAGAGTTCGGGTGACAGAAGGAAGTTGTTTTTTTTTTTTTATAAATTTTTATTTATTTATGATAGTCTCACAGAGAGAGAGAGAGAGAGAGAGAGAGAGGCAGAGACACAGGCAGAGGGAGAAGCAGGCTCCATGCACCGGGAGCCCGACGTGGGATTCGATCCCGGGTCTCCAGGATCCCGCCCTGGGCCAAAGGCAGGCGCCAAACCGCTGCGCCACCCAGGGATTCCCCAGAAGGAAGTTTATAGCCCTCCCTCGTGCATTTTAAATGCATTCCCAATTTCTACCCATTTTTCTGGATGGAAATGCTCCTTTAAGGATTCATTTCTTTCCAGCACCGAGGGCCGGGTGCCCGAGGTATATGAACCAAGTTAGGCCAGCCAGAGCTCCGGAGCACCCTGGGTCAGGGCTGGGCTGTAACCCAAGCTGGTCGCCGATCCTGACCTCGGCCTCCGAGCTGCCAGATCCCGGCAGGCCCGACACTGTGTCACAAGATGTCTTAAACCAGCCTATCTGGGTCCTGGTCAGTTGTCTCCAAGGGTACTAAACCACCACGCCCCGTGCCTGCCCCAGGGCTCCCAATGGCAATGACACTCAACAATGCAGGCTGGCAACCTGGGGTGCCCTCAGACCACCAGCAGTTCCTGTTGATTTTACGTCCTGATAAGAACAGGAAAAATACTCGCACAGTGCTTCTCTTATGCCAGGAAGTATTCTGAATATTTTATATATATTAACTCACCCACTCCCCTGAGGCAACATCATGTGATTTATTCCAGCCCAGGACCTCAGAGAAGAGCCATGCATCACTTACATGCCAGAGCATTTATTTATTTACCAGGGCCAGAATTTCTAGAGCTCTCCCTCCCTGTCCAGGGAAGCCTGTAATGTTTAGATGGTTACACACCTGAAACCTGAGCAGGAAATACCAGGAGCAGAGTTCCCAGATGACCCTTGAGAGATAGGTGGCTTTGAGAAATATACCTTTACTAAATCATAGAACTTTGGGGTTATTTTTTTTTTAATTTTTTTATGATAGTCACAGAGAGAGAGAGAGAGAGAGAGAGAGAGAGAGAGAGGCAGAGACACAGGCAGAGGGAGAAGCAGGCTCCATGCACCGGGAGCCCGACGTGGGATTCGATCCCGGGTCTCCAGGATCGCGCCCTGGGCCAAAGGCAGGCGCCAAACCGCTGCGCCACCCAGGGATCCCTAGAACTTTGGGGTTATTAAGCCTACCCTATTATCCCCATTTTACACCCCAGGGAAATAAGCACAGAAAAGATTAAGTAACTTGCCCAAAGTCACAACAGCTGTGTCACATAGTGGTGGACCCAGAATTCCAAACCCAGGCAGGCTGCCTCTCCCATCCATGCTCTCAACCTCAATGATATACAATCCCCTAATGGTTGTCCTGAACCTATCTACTTCCCATCTCCAACCCTCTGCCCCCCATCCCAGACCATGTCTCTCCCAGATGCCTACATCAGGACAGAATGGAAAACTTTTAGGTTCTGTAACTAGGGCCTGTGAATTAAATTGACCAGGTGAGCAAGAGAAAAGACAGATTTTTATTCAAGTACTAGGCAGTTAGAATTTGGGGGCTTATATACCAACTTACCAGGGGAAGCAGAGGAGAAGGTACTTCCAAGGAAGACAAATGACTTTTTTGAAAGATTATTTATTTATTTATTCATAGAGAGAAGAGAGAGAGAGAGAGACAGGCAGAGACAGAGACACAGGCAGAGGGAGAAGCAGGCTCCATGCAGGGAACCTGATGTGGGACTCGATCCCGGGTCTCCAGCATCACACCCCGGGCTGCAGGTGGCACTAAACCGCTGCGCCACCTGGGCTGCCCAACAAATGACTTTTAGAAAAGATAAATGGGCCCTCAGAATAGATGAGAGATATTATTATTACTTTTTTAAAGATTTATTTATTTATTTATGAGAGACACAGACTGAGAGAGAGGCAGAGACACAGGCAGAGAGAGAAGCAGGCTCCACGCAGGGAGCCCGACATGGGACTGGATCCAGGGTCTCCAGGATCACACCCTAGGCCGAAGGTGGTGCTAAACCTCTGAGCCACCCGGGCTGCCCTAGATGAGATATTATTGATGCTTTTGTGACAATGGATTTATCAGGTGATAAAAGCCAATCTGGAGCAGATTTTAGGACAATTGAGTTATTTGGGGAGGCCTTGCTTTTAGGCAGAAAAGGCAGTTCAAGGAAAAGCCCATTTTCAAATGCTTCCGGCCCAAAATGATTTCCAGGCTACAGTGATGTATTCTGGACTCCTTCACCTACAACAGCTGCTGCCTCCTCCCCTGCTTCCTCTCTTTCTCTCTCTCCAGTCCCTCATCCCTGCCTGCTGTCGGGAATCATTTCAAAATGTAGGTATGACTGTCTCAATCCCATGGCGCCCTGACATGTTCTGGATGTTCCCCACAGCTCTGAGGGTAAAAACCCCAATTCCTGACAAGGTGTGCAAGGTCCCACTGCTCTGCTCTGCTCCTGTCTGCCCCCTGCCCCTTCTCTCACTGAGCTGTAGCCAGGCCTGCCTGGGGACTCCTTCCACAGCGGCATTTGCATATGCTGATCCAGCTGGTGACCTTTGCTGAGGCAACTCCTTCTCCCTGGGTCATATTAATAACCCCATCTTCCCAGGGAAGCCCACTATCTCTGGACAAGGTAATCCTCCCCCCACCCACTTTAAGCTTTTTGAGCTCCATGGACCTTTCTAGCACTGAGTAGAGTGGCCGGGACAGACTGTGGCAGGGCAGAGACCAGGTAGATGTCGGCACACGTGCATCCCCGTCACTGGTAACTCAAGCTTGTCTGGCACGTGGTGAACTTCAGATCATTTGTTATGAATGAAAATGGAAATGAGGCATCCAAGGAAAGAAGGGCCAGCTGAGGCTTGGGGCAAGACTTCCAAACTCTCACAGGGGTGGGGATTCCTTTAGCATCTGGAAAAGACAAAAGATTTTGGTTAGAACCATGTTTTGAAATGCTTAAAATACAATATATTGCATTACAAAAGGAGTACTAATATTGAAATGCAAATATGAAAATATAAAAACACAAATGAGTAAATAAAGAATCACAGCTGAGGAACTGGCTCAGTCTGCACAGGATGCAACCCTTGATCTCAGGGTCCTGCATTCAAGCCCGACGCTGGGCATGGGGCCTACTTAAAAAATAAGAAATAGGGATCCCTGGGTGGTGCAGCGGTTTAGCGCCTGCCTTTGGCCCAGGGTGTGATCCTGGAGACCCGGGATCGAATCCCGCGTCGGGCTCCCGGTGCATGGAGCCTGCTTCTCCCTCTGCCTATGTCTCTGCCTCTCTCTCTCTCTGTGTGACTATCGTAAATAAATAAAAATTAAGAAAAACGAATCTATAAAAAAATAAGAAATATATAAAAAACAAAAAAACATAAATTTGCAACAAGCCCCTGTAATCCTTTTTTTTTTTTTTTTTTTTTAATTTATTTATGATAGTCACACAGAGAGAGAGAGAGAGAGAGGCAGAGACACAGGCAGAGGGAGAAGCAGGCTCCATGCACCGGGAGCCCGACGTGGGATTCGATCCCGGGTCTCCAGGATCGCGCCCTGGGCCAAAGGCAGGCGCTAAACCGCTGCGCCACCCAGGGATCCCCTTTTTTTTTTTTTTTTTAAGTAAGCCTACACCCAGTGTGGGGCTTGAACTCATGACCCTGAGATCAAGAGTTACATGTTCTAGGGGCACCTGGGTGGCTTTGTGGTTGACCATCTGCCTTTGCCTCAGGTCATGAACCCGGGGTTCCAAGATCAAGTCCCACATAGGGCTCCCTACAGGGAGCCTGCTTCTCCCTCTGTGTCTCTGCCTCTCTATGTCTCTCATGAATAAATAAATAAATAAAATCTTTAAAAAAAATAAATAAAAGCGTTGCATGCTCTACCAACTGAGCCAGCACCCCACCTGTGGTTCTTTATTAACTCATTCACTTATAATATAGAGAGGCAGGACTAATAAACACCAGAATCGCCAAGTAGAAGCATGTCACTGCTATTTGGAGGTGTTTGCAATGCTGTAGCATGAAAATCCTTGTGGTTTCTGTGTGATGGTAACAAGTATCGCTAACTCTGCTGGACTTTGCTGCCTCTGTTCATAATTGAAGGAACCACCAAGTTTCAGTTACAGATTAGTAAAAATAAAGATGAATTTTTTTTCCTTTCTCATCTTAACTCCTAGACCTCTCCAATTCTGAGTCGCTGACCACAGGTTAAGAAGCCCAGTAAAGCAGGACCTGAGTGGCTCAGTCGGTTAAGTGTCTGCCTTTGGCTCAGGTCATGATCCCGGGGTCCTGGGATCAAGCCCCACATTGGGCTCCCTGCTCACCTCGGAGCTTGCTTTTCCTTCTCCCTCTGCCTCTGCCTCTCCCCGCTGCTTGTGCTCTCTCAAATAAATAAATAAAATCTTAAATAAAAGAGAAAGAGAGAAAAAGCAGCAGCAGCAGCCCAGTAAAGGATGAAAGGACCAACCACCACCAAGGGCCATCCCAGAAAATCTCCAGGAAGGTAAAGTGGGCTGAGGGCTGTGATCCCAACACGAGGACATTTTCATTCTGTAGGAAGCAAGAACAAAGGAAGAAGCGCCCAATGGGTCTGGGGAGAAGGCCCATTGGCTCCATGCTCTATCCTGGGTGGGGATCAGAGTTGCTTGCTGTCCCCAAGCAAAGAAGCTGAACCCTTGGTTGAGCAGGTGCTATCGCTAGGCCTAAAAGGGCCTGGAGGGGGTCTGGCTGCAGACAGTCTATGAAGAACTAAAGAGCTTTAAAAAACTGCACAGGTGCCCAGCAGCTACTGTCCCTGTTCCAGAGGATAAAACTGGGGGTGCAGCAGCTACTCTGAGGGTCAGGCCAAAGCCCCCACTCAGGAGGACCAAGCCCCCCCTCCCCAACAACAGTGGGTGGAATGAAGGAACCAATAAATGCAGGAATTAAGGAACTGCCCCCCCCCCCACTGTCACTTCTGCAGGCCCCTTAGGCTTCTGCTCTTTCCATATGAAAAGAGCCCCACTTCCAGCCCCCTTCTGGGGGCAGCAGCAGCTTTCCTCGGGGATTTCTCTTCCTCAAAGCACAATGTCCGGCAGGACATTCAGGCATGGGTGGGTGCCCACTCTGCCCCTGCATGAGTATGTGGCCCAGAGGACCCCCTCCTGAGGTTCTGATGGGACAGTGGGGAGGAGGTACAGACGGGCAGCTTGGCTGGGGGGGTCTGGAGAGATTGCCCTCAAAGGCCATAGCCGGGACCCCATGGCTGCCGAGCCACAGCCATCTGCTTGGGCGTGTGGCCCTGTCCAGCCTACACCCTCCAGGCAGTCTCTGCTCCCCTTCACTCCAGATCTCACACTTCCCAAGGCCCCCCACCATGGTCTGGATAGTCCCATTCCTGATAGAGGCCTTGCAATCTTCAGGATTCTGCCCCCATCCAGGGCCTCCTTAATTCCAGTTCCTCCATCCGCAAAGCCAGAGCACCGGTGGGAGGGGACTCAGATAAGTTTCCTAAACTTCTGTCGCAGACAAGCCATCTCTTTAATTTTTATTGCTTTAATAGTTTTCCTTAACTCACTTATAAGATTACAGACACATGTAAAATGAAAAAAATGTAAACCCTCTGTATCACAGTCCAGATGAAAAACCATCATCTCTGGCCACAAACAGAAGATGTCTTGTAAAGGAATACACAGGAACATAAGTTTCCTTCAGAACACTTCAACAAGGCCTGGTGTCAGTTCATCAAGTTCATTAGGGGGTGGATTGGTGGCTCAGTAGATTAAGTGAAAGACTCTTGGTTTGGGCTCAGGTCATGATCTCAGCATCCTGGGATCAACCCCTTCTCCCCCCAGGAGTCGGGCTCTAGACTCCGGGAGGACTCTGCTTGAGATTCTCTCCCTCTCCCTCTACCCCTTCTTCCCCCTCTCTAAAAGAAAACTTTTAAAATAATAAAGTTCATTCCAAGTAGAGAGAGTGGTTAGGGCGCCTGGGTGGCTCAGTGGTCAGGTGTCTGCCTCCGGCTCAGATCTCTCAGATCGTGTTCCTGGGCTCCCTGCATGGAGCCTGCTTCTCCCTCTGCCTGTGTCTCTGCCTCTCTCTGTTGTGTTTCATAATTGATTAATTAATTAATTAATTAATTAATTAAATCTTTTAGAGAGAGAGAGAGAGTGAGTGGTACCTGTGTCAGTGTTGGATTCCCGCCTGCCGGAGAATGGAGGCCGGTCATTCCATCAGGCCCCAGGATGAAGTCCTGAAGCAGCCGGGGGCCCTGCCTCACCTGCCCCTGGCAGAAATACCCCCGCAGACGCTGATGCCCAGACCCTACCGTGCTCCTGGGAGCACAGCCTGTCCCCAGGTGTGGACCTGGGCTGGAACCGAAACCCCCAGTGACTCCCAGTCAGAAACCCCTCCCCGGCCCCAGCCTCAGCCTCCCCCAGGGGGCGGAGCTTGCAGGCAGGGCCCGGAGCCGGGACTCTCAGGAACCCTGCAAGGGCGCTCCCCAAAGGTCTGCCCTGACCCTCGGTGGGATGAATCCGTTATTGTTCGTACCCCGTCGGTTTCCCAGAGGCTAGGGGAAAGAACGGAGGCGTCGGCGCCCCGCAGTGAGGGGAGAGGCGCTGCGCCGTTCGGGGTGCCCCTGCCTCCCGCCCACCAGCGCCATCACCCCGGCAGCCAGCCCCGGTCCACAGCCTGGGCCGGTCACTGTGCCCAACACCACGTCGCAGCGGCTCTCTGGCTCCTGAAAACGACCCGCTGTCCGTACCCTGCGCGGCAGGAGCGCCTCCCGAGCCCGGCGCACCTGCACCCCGCCGACCGGAGGCCGGCCCAGGAAGCGGAAGCGCCAGCGCCCGGGGCGTGGGGCGGGCAGGGGGCCGGGGCCGGCCTCCCCAGGCGGGGCGCCGCCAGCCCCCGCCGCACCTGCCCCCCCGCCCGGCCTAGGCCCGGGGGCGGGGCCCGAGGGTCCCGGCGAGCGCCGGAGCGGGGTCGCCGCCGGAGGTAGGGGGAGGTGGGTCCTGATGAGGGGCTTGAGAAGCCGGGGTCCGGGGTGGGGAGGGGGCCGCCTCTCCGCAGCCCTCCCGCGCTCGCCCACGCGGGGGCCACGGTGCCCGGGCCGCGCCCCGCCCCCTCGCGGTGCTGGTGGAGGCAGCGGGTGACGCGGCCCCTTTAAATCCGGGCCGCCCCGCCCTGCGTTGCCGACTCCGCGGCGGCCCCGGATCCAGGCCGGGCCGCGGCTCTCGCCGCCCAGCCCAGCCCAGCCCAGCCCTGCCCAGCCCTGCCCAGCCCGGCTCGGCCCCGCCGCCCCGCCGCCCCGCCGCCCCGCCGAGGCCGCCCGCGCCGCCTGCCCCGCGCCCCCGCCCGGCCCCGGGCCCCCAGCTCCTCCCCGCCCCGGGGCCGGGGCCCCCGCCGCCTCCCGGTCCCCGCGCCCCGGCCCCGCTTCCCCGGGCCATGCGGCCTCGGCCCCGCCGGCGCCCGCCGCGCACCCGAGGAGATGAGGCTCCGCAATGGCACCTTCCTGACGCTGCTGCTCTTCTGCCTGTGCGCCTTCCTCTCGCTCTCCTGGTACGCGGCGCTCGGCGGCCAGAAAGGTGAGCGCGCCCCTCCCCCGGCCCCGCGCCGCGTCCACACCTGGGCTCACCTGGGCGCCGGCGGCCGGAGCGGGGTCCGGCCCGTGGCCGCGGGAGGCGGCCGGAAGCCGACGCAGGCGCCCCTTCCCCGCCCGGGCGCGCGGGGGACGCCCCTCCCATCCTCGCCCCCACTTGTTTGCTGCCGGAATAGCGACGTTCTCCTCTGGCCTGGGCCGGGCCGCGCCGAGCCGTCAGCGGGGGCCCAGTGGGACGCTCGGGACCCCGGGACCCGCCTGCGGGACGACGGTCGCGCGCGACGCTGGGGCTGGGCTCTCCCGCTGCTCAGCTGGGGGACCTTGAGTTTACACAAGGTCAAGAGATGGCTGTGGCCAGGTGGTCCCCAGGGGTCCCTTCTCCAGGCACCTGGAGAGGAGCAGGTACAGCGTCCCTGAAACGGGTGTGTGGGGGCAGCCACGTCCAGGCAGCACTCCCCAGCCCACCCAGCTCTCCACCCCCAGCCCACTGTGGCGGACTGCTCCCTGCGCCCCCGCAGCCCTCCTCCAGGACATCTGGCCCCAGGATTCCTCTGCCAGGACCTGGGTGCTGGAGAAGCCTTCCTCTGACGAGCCTCATGAGGAGCCAGCGCAGCCCCGGCTCCCGGATAACTTATTTTGTGTGGTCCCGTCAAACTCCACCCCCCACCTGAAGTTTGGGTAGGCTGGCCAGTCCACCACCAAAGCCCTCTGAGCTTGGTCAGCACACTTGGGGCAGGGGTGGGGGCAGGCCACAGCCCTGGCTGGAGTTGCTTGGGGTTGGTTGGGATGGCTGGGGCTGAGTGGGGCCCTGGTGGAGGGTGAGGAGGCCCTCACAGGCCTTGTCCACCCGGCCTACATGTAGCATAAGAGCCTCCGGGAAGAGCTGCTTCCTTCCTGCCTCCTGGCCTTCCTGCAGGAGGTCCAAGCAGGATCAGGCTGAGGCCAGCTGACCCTCTGCCTCCCTCCTACCTCCTGCTTCCCTTATCCCCAACCCCATGCTAAATGGAGCTGGAGGAGGAAAGACTGAGGAGGGATCTGGAATCTTCTGGACCCTCCAAGCCCCAACAGCCCCCACCTGTCTCCTGCCTGACCAGCCCAGCCTGCTGCAGTCTACCAACCTGTTTGGGTTGGGGTCTTAGGGCTCCAGAGGCCCTGAGGGGAGATCCCTAGGGCTTGGCACAGGAAGTGCATGGCTGGGCCAGAGTTCTCTGTGGGTCTGTAAGTAGGGTGTGTCACCTGGGCAGAGTTCTCTGGATGTGGGTGTGTCACCAGGAGGATGGCATTTTGGACTTTTGGGAGAGTAGCCCCGTAAGCAGACGGGCATGGAGGCCAAGGTGGGGCTAGATCTAATGGGCTATGGCACGCCAGTCTGCTTGTGGGTGGGTGATGAGCCCTTGCACCCTGTCCTCAGCCACGCCACTGTGGTTCGGCCTCGTACAACAGTCACGTGCCCTCAGCCTGACATCAAGAGTTGCAGTGCAGGGACCCCCACCACAACCCCTTCTTTGGGAGCCTGGCTGGCCACAGGGAACTGATCTCCAGGAGCAGCAGAGGGAGGGTGGGTACCAGAGGCTCCAGCTGGGAGCCTCGGAGGCTCCCTGTCTCTGAGGGGGGTCATCCAGGAGGCTGGCACTCCAAGGGCCTGGGGAGTAGAAGAGCACCCCCGCCAAAGAGGCGCGGGGCTTGGTTGCAGGGGTCCTCACAGAAGCCTAAGAGCCTGTGAGTCATGGCGAGGGGGTGGCATGGCACTTCCTTGTCAAGAGCTATCAGTGTTTTAGGAGACCCCAGTAAGGTCAGGTCTCTGGAGGCCTCCTGAAAAGCCTGAATCTGGGCTCTTAGGCAAACCTTTCTCATTTGTGCATGTAGACAAATGTGTGTGGGAAAGCCAGACTGAGCCAGTCTGAGGCCAGACTTGACCACAGCTTCCAGCCGCAGTGGGTGTGGGGTCTAGGCTAGGGTCGGTGCAGGCACCAGTACTTAGGGGAAGGGCAGAGGAATTCAGATCTGTAAGAAAGGTGGGCTGGGAGCCAAAGAGGAAGCAGACAGCAGGAGCAGGTGGCTTCCCGGAAGCCCAGGGCCAAGGACCAGAAAGGACATAGAGGCCTTGGCAAGCTGGACCCAGGACCCAGGACCCAGGTTTGGGGCCCACTTTCATATCCAGCCTTAACCAGACCTGTGCAACAGCCCCACTAGTGCTCCGACTGTAGCCCTCAGCCAAGCACCTGCTGAAGACCCATCCCCATCCCCAGAGAGAACAGCAGACTGTGGGGCCGGCCAGCCTCCACCCTCCCCCACAGCCCAGCAGCCTGGAGTCCAGCAAACACAGTTGTGGGGTGGTGGTAAGGTCTGGAGAGGAAAGGAACACCTGCCCCTCTCTGAACCCCCACCCTGCCTACAGGTTCACCCCATACCTTCACTGGACCGGGCACCTGCCTGGACCCCTCTGAGCCCCTTTCCCCTTCCTTAGGTACCTGGCACATGGTCTGTGCCCAGCTTGGCTCTGTGAGTCTGTTTTTTCAATCAAGAGGGAACCAGGGAGATGACTGTAGTCCGTGGGCCTCAGGTGTCCTGATTACTCTGCCTGCCTTCGGGTGGGGGGAGTGGTGAGAGAGGTGCCACGATCGGGGCCACAGCCCAGTCCTTCTCCAGGGCCAGCTGCACCTGGGCCAGGCCCTCCACCCTCCTTCCCTGGGCTAGGAAGGTAGAGAGGGAAGGAGAGGTCAAAGTGCCCTCAGCCCTTGCTGCCAGGAACTTCTTTCCTGCCCTCCCAGAGGCCAGGGGCTCCCTAGGCTTTTGCCCCTCCCATCCCTTGAGCTGTGCATCCCCCCCAGCCTGTTCAGCACGTCAGCCACCCAGACCAAAAAGGTTGTGGGGATGCCAGGATGGCTTGGCGGAGCCCTGGCACATAAGGCTGAGCCCACTGGAAGGCAGGCACAGAGCTTGAGTTTCTGGCTTTGACAGGCAAGGACAGAGGGGACCCAGGACCAGAGAAGTCAAGGACAGTGGTCAGGCCAGGGACCTTGCAGGCAGGGTGGGAGTGGGGGTGGGCTGCCGAGGAACAGGGCCTGCAGTGTTGAGGGAAGTGACATTAGAGTTGGTGTGGGCAGGGAGCCAGGGCCTATCACCTCCTGGTAAACAGAGGAAGCTCCGGCCCTGGGTTGCGGGAGGCCCCTAGGAACGGCGGCCATGGTAGGAAGCCAGCTGTGCTCAGGCCTCGGTGGCCAAGGGAGACTCAGGTGCTCACTCCTGCCCACCTGGCTTGTTGCCCAGGCAGGTGCAGGTTAAACAGAGCTCAGCCTACATAACAGAGAAGGCCAGGGTGGGGCCGCAGTCAGAGAGGAGTGGGGCCTCCAGCCTCCCCCATGAAACAGAGCAGCCCTGAACTCCCTCCTGGGGGCCTCGGCACCTCCAGTCTCTGTTCCCTGTGGGGCGGCCCCAACTCTGGGCCGGGGTGGGAGAGTGTTTGTTGGGGTGGCTGGCTCCTGTTCAAGGGGTCAGGTTTCCAGGGTAACCTGGCCACTGAACCCAGCAGCACAGAGCCTCACAGATCTTGTAACCCAACTCTCCCCTCCCTCCCCCTGCAGGGCTGTCCCTGTGGGGCCAGCAGAAGAGTATGGAGTGTCTCAGGGAGGGTTTACTTGGCTCACCTCCCCACCCCTCCCCAACCCCCCACCTCCTCCTCTTCCTCTTCCTCTAGGATTTAGCACTTAGACCTCTGCCCCTGCAGCTTAAGGGGGAATGTAATCCTGAAATGACAGAACTTTGCCTTGGTCATGACCTTTGGTGGCAGCACTATCCCAGGGCATTCTGAGGGCTGGGACCCCACCAGGGAATCAGGGAACAGAAGAGCTGCCTTGAGATGAGAGGGGAGTTCCGGAAGGTTTTCTAGCCTTAAAAACTAGACTTTGAAACAGCCTTGAAGGCTATGTGGGTTTTCATTAGACCCAGAAGAGAAAGGGGGCTCCCAGGCAGAAGAGACAGCCCCCGCAAAGCCAGCAGTTGTCTGGGATGGCAAATAGAGCAGAAGCAAGATTAGAAGGGTCCTTAAGTGCACAGCCCCGTGTGACCCAGCTGCATAGGCTGCAGGGGAGGGGATGTTGTTTGTCTCCTTGCTCACTGGTTCCTGCCAGACCAGAGGAGCCAGGTGCCCGGCACCCTGGGGATCCCTGAGCACTGTCAGGAAGCCCTACCTTGGTGCTGCTCCTGGCCTGCCTGCACCCCTAATGCCCACAGCTGGGGCGCGTCTGGAGGTTCTAACACCAGTCCTCCTGGGATGGTGCACAGACCCTTCCAGGAGGCGCTTGCATACAGGTCTCTGGAGGAGCAGGTCTGCAAGCAGAGCCATGTTCCCTCTCTACTGCTGACTCACACTGAATGACCAGGGACTAGTTGCTCAGTTTCATCTGCTCATCAGAGCACTGGGAGGCCATAACCACAGCAGCCAGCCCGTGAGACCAAAAATCCGGAGCAGAATAGGCACTGGGGCCCAGTCCTACTTGGAGGACAGGATGAGAGCCTCCAGAGAGGGTTATTCCCAGAGGGCCCTCTGTGAACATGGGTGGGGAGCAAAGGGTAGAGGCTGAAAGCAGGGAGCTAAGAACCCTCTTGAGCAAGGGCTGGGTCCTGCCCTGGTTGGGACCTTGGGTATCCAACCTCCTGGGAGGAGCAGAAACAGCAGAAAGAAGCAAGAGGGGTCTTTGGAAGCCACTGGGTAAAGATTCAGTCTAAGGATTCCCCCACTTGGGGCGGGAAGTGATCCTGTAGCCCTCCCCCAGAAGTCTTCTCAAAGGTGAACAGGATAGGGGGAGAGTTACCCCTTCCCCCGGGTGTCACTGTGACTTTAGACTGACCCTATGTACACTACCCACCTCTCACCACCACCCCCACACCCTTAGCTGGCATGTGGGCAGGCACAAGAACAGATGTAGATAGGCTATCGCACAGATGGGCACAAGAATGTGCTGCTGGCACACTCAAGGGACAGTAGGGCAATGCTCGGCTGCCCCCTGGTGACAGCGTGCGAACCAACCACCCGCAGGCGATGTGGTGGACGTGTACCAGCGGGAGTTCCTGGCGCTGCGTGACCGGCTGCATGCGGCCGAGCAGGAGAGCCTCAAGCGCTCCAAGGAGCTCAACCTGGTGCTGGACGAGATCAAGAGGGCCGTGTCGGAGAGGCAGGCGCTGCGAGAGGGGGAGGGCAATCGCACCTGGGGCCGCCTAACTGGTGAGCGCCGGCGCCGCGCCCGGGGCAGGGAAGGCGGGGCCGACGGCCGGCCGCCCGCTCTGACGCGTCCCTTCCTGGGCCCCCACCCCAGAGGATCCCAGACTGAAGCCGTGGAACGTCTCCCACAAGCACGTGCTGCACCTGCCCACCGTCTTCCACCACCTGCCGCACCTGCTGGCCAAGGAAAGCAGCCTGCAGCCCGCCGTGCGTGTGGGCCAGGGCCGCACCGGAGGTAGGGGCGCGGCCCGGCGGGGGCGGGGGCGGGGGCGGGCCCGGCGTCCTGCAGTACGCGCTCTCCCCCCCCCACCCCCGCAGTGTCGGTAGTGATGGGCATCCCCAGTGTGCGGCGCGAGGTGCACTCGTACCTGACAGACACGCTGCACTCGCTCATCTCGGAGCTGAGCCCGCAGGAGAAGGAGGACTCGGTCATCGTGGTGCTGATCGCCGAGGCGAGTGGCCTGGGGCGCGGGGGCTGGAGGGGGTGGGGAGAGGTCAGAGCCTGCAGAGAACCGCGGAACAAAAATAGCAAGAAAGAGAAAGGACAACAGAGTAGCATTCTGGAGGGGGAAGAAACTTCAAAGTTCAGTTGTCAGTTTCATTCACAAATTTAAGACAAGTTAGAGAGAAAGTCCCATTCAGCGTCCCCTGGTGGAAACGCCAGTTACCTGGGCCACCCCACCCCAGGGCCCGCAGTGCACGGGGTCCTCTGGAGCCCGCACCCATCCCCTCAGCCCCTTCTTCCAGGCCGAATGGGGGTGACAGCCAGGCTTAGGGAGGGCACTTGGTCTCCCCACAGACTGACCCACAGTATACCTCGGTGGTGACAGAGAACATCAAAGCCTTGTGAGTACTGGCGCACACACAACCCAAAGCTGGTGGGGCAGGGGCTTCGCTAGTGGGGCAGGCAAGTGCCGGTTCCTCCTATGT
This sequence comes from Canis lupus familiaris, assembly GCF_011100685.1. NCBI lineage: Eukaryota > Metazoa > Chordata > Mammalia > Carnivora > Canidae > Canis > Canis lupus. Next base: position 2,155,159 of record NC_049232.1, read on the forward strand.
GATGCTGCTTTCCCAGTGTGGGAGAGGGTGCTTCCCATCTTTGCTGAAAATGGGTGGGTGCGTAGAGGCAGCCCAGCTTTCTGGAGCGTCTGTGCCTCAGCAGGGTGGGCACAGTGTTGTGTGATAGCTGCCCCGAGGGCCTTACCAAAGGGACAGGCTCTGTCTAGCTCAGCCCTGCCCCAGCTGCAGTGCCAGGAGGCTGCACACCCACTGGCCTTCCCCGTTCCCAGGTTCCCCACGGAGATCCATTCCGGGCTCCTGGAGGTCATCTCCCCTGACCCCCACTTCTACCCTGACTTCTCCCGCCTCCGAGAGTCCTTTGGGGACCCCAAGGAGAGAGTCAGGTAGGAGCACCACACCCGACCAGGTGCCTCCCTCCGCAACCTGCCCACCAGAGTGGAGAACCTGGTTGGCTGGTGCCTGAGTGGCAGGCATTTCCTTGCAGTACCTCCATGTCTCCACCGGAGGACCCCCGCATGGGGTTGGGGTGGGAGGCCGACCCAATCCGTGGCCTCTGTGGTAGCCACACTGGAGGTGGAAGGGTCCGAGCCCATGAGCCCCTGCCCCTGGTCCACAGGTGGAGGACCAAACAGAACCTCGATTACTGCTTCCTCATGATGTACGCACAGTCCAAAGGCATCTACTACGTGCAGGTCAGCACTGAGACCTTGCCTTGCCCCCCAGAGACCTGGACCCTGGCTGGGGCTGGTGGTAAGCCCCGCCCTACCACGCCCCTGTGCCCATGCTGAGTCCAGGCCCCCTTCTACCCCACACTGTGCAGCTGGAGGACGACATTGTAGCCAGGCCCAACTACCTGAGCACCATGAAGACCTTCGCTCTCCAGCAGCCCTCGGAGGACTGGATGATCCTGGAGTTCTCCCAGCTGGGCTTCATTGGTACGCCACCCCCCACCCCACCACCCAGCACCCCACGCCCCTGACCTGACCGGGGCTCCTCAGTCCAGCTGCCCTTGGCTTCCAGATGTCAGGGCTCACCACCTCCTTCTGTACCCTTGTGTCTGCACCTGCCTGCAGCTGGCTGTAGGGCTTGCACTGGGAGCCTCCCTGGTGACCCCAGCCCGGGCCCCCAGAGATTAAGAAGCAGTAGGCCCACCCAGCACCCTTTCCCACCCCCAGGAAAGATGTTTAAGTCGTTGGACCTGAGCCTGATTGTGGAATTCATCCTCATGTTCTACCGGGACAAGCCCATTGACTGGCTCCTGGACCATATTCTGTGGGTGAAGGTCTGCAACCCCGAGAAGGATGCGGTGAGCCTGGGCTGCACAAAGGGTGGGGGGGCACGCAGCCTCCAGCATGGACCATGTCAGTGTCCATGTGGCACCTGACATAAGGGGACAGCAGAGCAGCCTAGCTGAGCCCTAGGCTGTCACAATCTCTCTGCAGAAGCACTGTGACCGGCAGAAGGCCAACCTGCGGATCCGCTTCAAGCCTTCCCTCTTCCAGCACGTGGGCACGCACTCCTCGCTGGCGGGCAAGATTCAGAAACTGAAGGTGGGCTATACTATCCTTGGGCTTGCCTGGGTGTGGGCAGAGCTGGGGCTGCGGTGGGGTGCCGGGGGTGCGGAGTGGACAGCGCAAGTCTGGGGGGGCCCTCTCCAGCTCTGCTGTATCTCCTTGGCCACAGGACAAGGACTTTGGGAAGCAGGCACTGAGGAAGGAGCATGTGAACCCACCGGCCGAGGTGAGCACAAGCCTCAAGACATACCAGCACTTCACCCTGGAGAAGGCCTACCTACGTGAGGATTTCTTCTGGGCCTTTACGCCTGCCGCAGGGGACTTCATCCGCTTCCGCTTCTTCCAACCGCTGCGCCTTGAGCGGTCAGTGCCGGCACCCCCTAGGGTCCACCTTGGGGGAGGGGCAGGGTGGCCACCAGGATAGAAGCCTCACCACCAATTTCTGGACCTGCACATGCCCTCTTTGACCCCCAGCAAATCACTTAACCTCACTGTCCTTATCTGAAGAATAGGCTTCATGATGGTAGGTACTTTGTAAACACTAAGTCAGGTGGTGCCCACAGTTAACTGTGTGATGTCGGCCAGCACTCCCGTCCCCTTGCACACCCCCTGAGCCCTACCCAGCCTCCCCAGGGCCTACCTGCTACACTCCTGGCCCAGGTGTGGCTTCTCCTCTGCTAGACAGTGCCAGGGCAGTGCCCCAGCCCTGCAGCAGCTCACCGGCCTGTCTGGCCGCAGGTTCTTCTTCCGCAGTGGAAACATTGAGCACCCAGAGGACAAGCTCTTCAACACCTCTGTGGAGGTGCTGCCCTTTGACGTAAGTGTAGCAGGGCGCGGGTGTGTAGGAAGGCCTGCCCCTCCCCCAGCCACGGCTTCAGCGCTCTGTTTTGTCCCCAGAACCCCCAGTCAGACAAGGAGGCCCTGCAGGAGGGCCGCTCAGCCACCCTGCGGTACCCTCGGAGCCCTGATGGCTACCTCCAGATAGGTGAGTGGGGGGCAGGCAGGTGGACATGAGGAGTGGAGGCAGGGCGAGCAGAGGTCTGGGGGCAGTGGCTCAGTGCTGCCCTCCCTTCCTCAGGCTCCTTCTATAAGGGTGTGGCAGAGGGCGAGGTGGACCCTGCCTTTGGCCCCCTGGAAGCACTGCGCCTCTCCATCCAGACAGACTCCCCAGTGTGGGTCATTCTGAGCGAGGTAAGCCAGGATGGGGAGGGGGGGGCGTCCAGGAACCCTTCCCAGTAGCCAGATGGTGGCTCAGCTCTGAGGCCTCTGCTGACCCCAAGCCCTGCTCTTTTAGATCTTCCTGAAAAAGGCCGACTAAGTGGAGGGCTTCTGAGAGTGCACTTTGGCTGGCCCTGAAGCCCCCTGGGATACCTGGGATGTCGTCGCTGCTGCCCCCGGAGGGCCAGCCCAAGGGCTCCTGCCCGGCACCCCGCTCCGCAGGCCTGGGATCGCCGCTGGCCCGGAGGCCCCAGGAGCTGGTGCTGCCCCCAACCCCCCCGCCCGGCCGCGGGAGGAGGCAGGCGCCCCCCACACTGTGCCTGAGGCCGGCCCTTGCGGCCCTGGAACCATTCACATCCCTGGCAGGCTTGAGCTATCAAGCCAGGCCTTTTTAGAAGAGCTTTTTTCCTGGGCGCCCACTGTCTCTGGCGCGAACACTGGAATGCATATACTACTTTATGTGCTGTGTTTTTTATTCTTGGATACATTTGATTTTTTCACGTAAGTCCACATATACTTCTATAAGAGTGTGACTTGTAATAAAGGGTTAATGAAGTCCATGCCTCCAGCATAAGTGTTGGGAGAGAGTAAGTGTGAGAGAGCTGTGGCTGCAGGCGGAGGCCAGGAGCGAGGCAGGAGCCAGGCAGTGCCACCCATGCCCGCCGCCACGTCCGCCCTCCACACAGCTCTGCATCACCTTGTCCTCATTTACCAGAAGGCCCAGGCCGCCGGGTGGGTGACTCGAAGGTGCAGGCGGTGTGGAATCTGAGGTGGGGCACCCAAAGCTGCCTCTGCTTACTGAGGACCGCCCCCCCAAACACGCCCCCCCAGCTCCTATCATCGTGCCCCAACTGCCTGCTTCAGCCTTCGCCTCCCACACCCAAGGCATCCCCGACCTCCTGCTTTGTGAGTCCGGGGCCCTGCCCTGCCCTGCCCTCATCGGAGGTCGCCAACCCTCTGCAGCGCCCGGAGGGGCTCTGACACATTTTAGGATTTCCCGCCCACCCTGGGACCTGCCCGAGAGTGGCTGCCCTGCCTGGAAAGCTCCTCTCCTCTGCCGACTTGGCTAAAAAAAATCACCTCCTCTGGGACGCTCTGTCCAGCCAGCAGGCCTTGCCCATGTCTGGGCCCCCAAGGCAGCCAGACGCTTCCCAAGAGTGCCTGTCCCAACTACACTGACGGCACTGGTCGTTACCCCCACGGCACATTACACCGTGCTGAACGCCAGGGACCGAGCGCTGACCCAAAAACGTCCCTGATGCCAGCTGTGAAAGACAGGGACGAGGAAGGGGGCAGCTGGAAGACAGTGAGGAGGCAGGCCTCAGAGGTGGGGACAGGCGACGAGCTGCTGGGCGCAGGGAGGGGCCGCGGGCGAGCCCCGCGGAAAGGGCGGCGGCGGGCCGGCGTGTGTCCCCAGGGCCCGAGAGGCCCCTCTCCCGCAGCCCCGCCCCCGGGAGGCCCATTGCCGGGAAGCCCAGCAGCCCGCCGCGGCCCAGGGCTGCGCGGTCCCTCCGACCCAGACTGCGCACGGGGTTCGGTCACCGGCACTTTAATAGGGGACTGGGATAGGACGAGCACCCTCCCCTGTCCTCTTGGAAGCTCCGGCTCTTCTCCGGTTCCTCCGACCCGGCGTCCTCCGTCTCAGGCCCTGGGCAGCAGCGTCCCGAGCCGTCCGAGGAGCGCGGCGCGCAGCGCGCGGGGGAGGAAGTGGACGAGCAGGCCGAGCGCCGCCAGCGCCATCAGCAGCCAGAGCGCGCGCGCGCTCGCGTACAGCGGGGTCAGTCTGCGGGGGGCGCTCAGCGGGGGCGGGGCGGACGGCGGCGGCCCGCCCCCAGCCCCCAGCCCCCAGCCCCCAGCCCCCCGGGCCCCGCCAGGCCCGCCCCGGCCAGACCCCGCCCCCCCGCCAGGCCCGGGCCCCGCGCCACCTGCCTGGATCCCCGGCAGGGTCCTCACCTTTGCTGCGCCGAGCGCGCGTAGCCCTGGAAGTAGCGGAGGCGCGCGAAAAGGTAGACCAACCCGCACAGGGCCGCCGTGCCTGCGAGAGGGCCGGGGCGGCCACGTGAGCCGCCTGGCGCGCGGCCCGGGGCCCCGGGGTGTGTGCGCGTCTGTCCCGAGCCCAGACCTTCGTGGAAGAAGACGCCGGCGACCCAGAGCGCGGCGAGGAACAGTGGGAAGTACTCGCTGCAGTTCACTCTGCGGTGGGAACGGGCGGTGTGAGGGCGCCGGCGGGGACCGGGCTGGGGCCCCGCCGCTGCCCGGCCCCGCGCCCTCCGCCTCCTGGTCCCCCTCCCCGCCCGCGCGCTCCCCCTCGCCCTCCTCTCCCCCTCCCCCTCCCCGCCCGCCTCACTGGGCTCGGTAGACGCGCTCGAACTCCGGCGGCCCCGTGGTAAGCGGCGGCGACACGCGGAAGGCTCTGCGCGCCGAGATCACCTGCAGGGAGAAATAGGCTGGGGGCGAGGATGGGCGGGAGTCAGGTCCGCCGCCCCGGAGGCCCGCGCCGTCCGTCTAGGTCCCACCTTTTCTCCTCTCTCTCTGCGTGCTGACCTGTCACGACTCCCCTTTAAGCCCTCCTGGAACATAAGTGAAGTCCAACCTGAGGGGACCTCCGGCCCCCACCCCTTGTTTCTGGGCTTTTGGTATCCAAGATGCTCAAGGGGAAGGGCAGGGGGCCGGCCCGGATGCCGGAGGCGCTGTTCCCCCACCCCCACGCCCCCTCCCCACCCAGGGGGAGGAGGAGTGTCGCGGGTACACCTGGACTTGGGAGGGGCCTGCAAGCTCTGGACTTTGCTCCTAAACCCTTTGACTTTGACTTGCAAAACACAGGCAAATGACCACCTCCCACTCTAGATAGACACCTAGACTTTGAGGGTCCCATCATCAGGGCTGGAGGGCAGAGTTGGCTTCATCCTTCCAGATGCAAGAGAGCACACACCCTGGGGGTTACAGTTCCTGGTCCCCACCTGCGGAGCCTAGTGTGTGTGTGGGGGGGGTGTTGATCCTACTTCAGGCCAGGATCACTGTGCCTCCAAACTGGCATGGACTCCTGCCTTAGTTTCTCTGTTCAGGTGTTTGGGACCCCCACCTAAATCTGACAGACATCCTCTCCCCTACCCCAGGGCAGTTGCTGCTGGGACTCTTCTACTCCAACCCTGGGGGCCTGTGGGGCTCTGTCTCCCTCCATTCCAGTTTGGGTGGATGTGGAGAGTGGGCTAAACCCAGAGGATCTAAGTGCACAGGTGCCCTTCTCTTGGCCTCAGGCCAGGCCTTGAACATACACACACAAACACACACACACACACACACACAGCCCCAATGCTAGTTGTCTTCCAGCAAGTCCAGGGGCCCTGGGGCTCTTGATGCCAGGCCCTCTGAAGACCTGTCTACTCCCGAGTGCGCTGTGGAACAGTGCATCAGTGTAGGACCTAGAGGGGGCCCTGTGGCTACTGAGGAGGGGCTAAGAGCCAAGCGTGCTAGCCTAGCAGATCAAGTCAGCCTCTGTGCTCTGGCCCCCCCCCACCGAAGGGCCCCTTCCCAGGCTGTGCCTTGTCCTAGCCCAGACAGTGTGGAGTGACGGTGCCCCAAGGGGCAAGAATATCCAGCCTGAGAATGTGTCCTCTAGGGACAGTCCATAAGGATAACATCCGGGCACCTTTGTGGAGTAGGTAGGGCAGGGCACAGGTTCCAACCCTGTCCAGCTCCATGTGATCCCAGCATAGAGAGGATGCCTTTGAAGAGGGCAGAGCTGGGTCCTGCTGGGATTCCCAGAAAGAGGATAGTGGGAGAGGGCTGCCCTGGGCCCCATGGCTGCCCCACCGGCAGGTCAGCCTTTCATTCTGGCGCCTCCCATCACAGAATCAATAGCCTAAGGCCTTGGATGCCCCACCCGCTCCGGAAGCCCCTGCCCTCCTTCCAGTGTTCTTTATGCCACCCCCTTGCTCACACAAGGCATGCCTCTCTCAGTTGTTCCTCAGGACCCTTTTTCTATTTGGCTGGCTATCGCCTCAGTCAGGCACCCCTCTCAGCCCTGGTCCTGGCCCAGGGTTTCACGGCTCACCCCACAGACCTCCCTCCAGGGCTTTCCCTGGCCCTGAGGATGGTGCCAGCTTCTCAGCCTTCACTGGGGCCAGAAAAGCTCCAGCCCCAGCAGTCTGGGCGAGTCCACCCCTCCCCGGTCCTGGGCCCCCCAGCACCTCCCCAGGGCCCCTCCCCCACCTCCCAAACAGGAGCTAGTTCACCTTGCAGCAGGACTCCCAGGAGAGTGACAGTGGCCAGAAGGGCCACCTCATCCTTCATGGTGCTGGCGGCTCTGTGGGCCCAGGCTGGTGTGTGAGAGACAGCTGCGGAGCTCTTATCAGCCCTGGGCTGCTCACTTGAGAGGCTGGCCCAGGAGAGGAAGGCTGGGCCCTCTCCTGCCCCTACTGGAGGAGCTGAGGAAGGGGTGTGACCAGGGCCAGGGAGAGCCCAGGAGCCTGAGCAGGCTGGCTGGGCGGAAACCAGGGCTGGACGGAGCTGTGGGCTAGGGACAACCGGCCACTTCCTCCCAGTCATTCTTTGTGTCTTCAAGATTTTATTTATTTGTTTGTTTATTTATCTGAGAGGGTGAGCAGGGGGAGGAGCAGAAGGAGAGGGACAAGCACTCTGCTCTGAGAGTGGAGCCTGATGCTGGGCTCGATCCCAAGACCCTGGGATCATGACCTGAGCCAACACCAGAGTCAGACACTGACCAGACCGAGCCACCCAGGTGCCCCCTGCTGGGTCATTCTTGCCTCTTCTGTGCCTTGTCCAGTGCTCACCAGTGCTCGCCGAGCCAAGCATCCGCACTGCAGCCTTGGGGAAGCCTGGCTCCCATGTCGGCCCAGTGTCTCCAGGCCCACGCCCTCAGCACGTCCCAGGTGGCTCTCCAGACTTCCTCATGTCCTGGGTTTGTTCTCAGGAAACCAGAGGCTCCTCCTTGAGCCCTCTACACCCCCACCCACGGTTACCACCTCCCACGGATCATCAAGTCCTGTTCATTCTCAAATCCACCCCCAGTGTACCTTCCAAGCCCTGCCTTGCCCCAGTCATCTCTCATCTGGGCACAGGTTAAGGGATTCTAGAAGGTTCCCAGCCCCCCCACACACACACCCCAGACACACCCACTTACCTGTGTCCCCACTCCCCAAGCAGGCTGTTATGTAACATGTAACTCCGATGCAGGGCAGTCCAAGCATGCAGACCACGTGGGCGCACAGCCAAGTCCCTGCTCCCCTCAGGAAACCCAATGCCTGCCAGCCTCACAGCTGCCTGGGCTCCCAGCACACGGGCCATCCTGAAGCGGCCTTGCTGGCCTGGCAGGGTAGGTCAGCCTGTTGAGGATCATGGAACCCATCCTCTCCCAGGGCCCCGACCACAGAACCATCACCTACTGTTTCTGCCTGCCCAGCATCCCTTCTTCCAGAGGTCTTCCCATTCTCAGATCCTGTGGTGTGGACAGAGCTGTTTCCCCGCCTCCTGGGCCTGACGGATGGGCATAGGACACAGGACGACTGTGAGCCACGGCTAACTCAAGATGCTGAGGTGCCGTTCTGGAAACTTAGAATACCAGGAAAGGGAACTCAGGGTGGGGAGAGGGTTCCTGAGGGCCATTTATGGCCACTGGCCACCCTGAGGAACATCGAGCCTACGTGAGGCTTGGAGGAGAGAGCAGCTGATGTCCTGGAGCCCTGGGGCCACCTGGCCTGGAACAGCCCTCCAGCCAGGCAGCCTTGGCATTTTGTAAGACGGCCACTTCTCCTTTCGGCTCAGGCTGGGGGGAGGTAGGTTTTGGTCAGCAGTGGCAGAGAGCACAGGCCACAGACAAGCGCGGGCCAGGCTGCGGGAGGGACAGAGCAGCTGGATCTTGGGGGCAACTGCCCTGCAATTGGTCTTGGGCCACTGTGATGCCCGGTCACTCCTGAGGGGGAGGGGTGTCTGCATGTCAGTGTTATGTGACCTCTGGACCTCCTTCCTTGCTGTCCCCAAGCCTGGGTCCCAGCCTGAGAGCTTTGTAAGCTCCTGGGCTCCCCCAAGAGCTCCTTTGGCCCGCCTGTGGCCTGGCCAGGGCCCAACAAGTGGTCTCCATTATGGTTCCCAGGGATGGTGCCAGCCTGTCCATGTGAACCGTGCGTGTCTGCGGGCACTCGCAGCGAGTGTCTCTTGGGGCCTGTGTGCTTGCCAGCGTGTCGGCACTCCTGTGTGTGTGTCTGTGGGTCTCCACACATTTCAGGAGCTCCTCTAGGCCAAACTCTTGTTTCCTCTGAGGCCTAAACAGCCTCCTTTCCAAGCCAGTCCCCTGCCCCAGCAACAGGAAGCTGAGGCCTGGCACCAGCAGCTTCTGAGGAAGTCCTTGGGCGGATGTCCAGGGTGAACTGGGGTCTCCACCCCTGGAGCTCTCCCCAGACCATTGGGCCTGCACGTCCCTCCCTCTGCCCTTGGCCAGCCTCTCCCACCTGTGGCCTCTCCAGGCCTGGCCCACCGACCCACCCTCCTGGGCAGCCCTGAGGCACTAACATCCTGGAGGAAATGGAAAGAGCCCTCCCTGAGCCCCTGCTTGCTAGATGAGCCACTTTGACCCTGGAGCATTCCCTCTGCACTACAGCCCCTACGACGCCCAGAGGAATCTTCTGGAAGCTGAGCTCGCCAAGGATCTCCGAGGAGTGGAAGAGCCCGCAGAACCATTATTTGAGAAGAAACCACAACTTGAAAACAATAGACCATGATAAGCAGTGCCCAACTCAGTCGCTAAAATACATTTTTAAAAAGTAATAAAAGCAGCAGAGAGGAGGGGTGCAGTGCACCTGGCTGATGCAGCCAATGGAGCCTATGAGTCTTAATCCCAGGGTCGTGAGTTCAAGCCCCACACTGAGTGTAGAGGTTACTTAAACAAAAAACTTAAAAAGCGGGGGGGGGGGGGGGGGGGGGGGGGGGGGGGGGAGTGCACGTGGGTGGCTCAGCAGTTAAGCGTCTGCCTTTGTCTCAGCCTTTGTCTCAGGTCGTGATCCCAGGATCCTGGGATGGAGTCCCGCATCAGGCTCCCCACGGGTAGTCTGCTTTTCCCTCTGCTTATGTCTCTGTGTCTCTCATGAATAAATAAAATCTTAAAAAAAAAAAAAAGTTGTAGGGCAGCCTGGGTGGCTCAGTGGTTTGGTGCCGCCTTCACCCCAGGGCATGATCCTGGGGACCTAGGATCGAGTCCCGCACTGCGCTCCCTGCATGGAGCCAGCTTCTCCCTCTGCCTGTGTCTCTGCCTCTCTCTCTCTCTCTCTCTTTCTCTCTCTCTCTCTCTTTCTCTCTCTCTCTCTCTTTCATGAATAAATAAATAAAATCTTAAAAAAAAAAAAAAAAAAAGTTGTGGGCAGCCCAGGTGGCTCGGTGGTTTAGCTCTGCCTTCAGCCGCGGGGTGTGAAACACAGGATCGAGTCCCACGTCGAGCTTCTTGCATGGAGCCTGCTTCCTCCTCTGCCTCTCTGTGTCTCTTATGAATAAATAAGTAAAATCTTTATTTAAAAATTAAGTAAAGATAAATTTTTAAAAGTTGTTTTGTGCATAGTACAAAGAATGTTTGTGTATACTTGACCCTAGCATGTTATAGAACAATGATGTAATGGTTAAAATCAGGACAGTAACATTGATCCAGGGCTATTAATCTCTAGACCTTATCCAAATTGTCCAACAATGTCCTTTGACTGGTCCAGGATCCAATCGAGGATCATGTGTTCGTAGCCTCCCCCAGTCTGGGACAACTGTACGGTGCCGCATTCTGTCCTTGCTTTTCACAATCTCAACACTGCTGAGGACCACCAGTTGTTCTTCTGTAGAATGGCCTTCAGTTTGGTTTGTCTGATGTTTTCCCATGGTTAGACTGAGGTTAGACTCCATTTTAGCAAGAATGCCACAGAAGTGATATGTCCCCTTACATTAGAAGGGGCATGAATTGGGGCAGCCTGGGTGGCTCAGTGGTTTAGCACCGCCTTCAGCCCAGGGCCTGATCCTGGAGACCTGGGATCAAGTCCCATGTCAGGCCTCCTGCATGGAGCCTGGGTCTCTGCCTCTCTCTCTGGGTCTCTCATGAATAAATAAATAAAATCTTTTTTAAAAATAAAAAAAAATTAAAAAGAAGGGGCATGAATCCCACAGGTCACCACCATGAGCTTTCTACACTAAGAAGTAAAGATGGATGACAATGGAGCATCTTGCTCCTGACTTCCTGCCCAACCTGCCCCCAGCCGACACTCCACCAGCAGAGTCCCTCCCTGACTCATGCATCTGAGCTTGGTCTTCCTCAACCTGACACCCTCCAGGCACTGGGTCCCCTCAGCCAACCCTGCACCCAGGGACTCCTGAGACCCCCCCCTCCGGATGCCTTGTCACTCTGTTTTCCTTGTTGGGTTTTCTACCTTTCTGTTCTTCCAAGAGGGCCTGCAATGAGATGCCTGTGCTCCACCTGGTCCCCAGCCTCGGTGTCGTGTGGGTGCTCAAAGAAATGTACCCACGAATGAGCAAACAAACAGCCTTTAGCTCCCTCTCCTTCAAGGGAACTGATAGTGAGAAGACAGTGACCTTAGTAAATAGGACAGATTCCTTTAGGGGAGGTTGGGGCAGGAAGTACTTGCCATAGGGTTGCAAGGTTTCTACAAAGACAGCTGGCCTCTGATGCAGTCAGTGGGTTCTGGGTCTGAGAACTGAGGTAGGTTTGGAAACGGCCAAGGGATCATGAGTTTACACTGGCTCCTGTAACTTGGCTTTCTGCTTATCCATTCTTGATCTCCTTTGGTGACACCTGTTAAGCAGTGGACTCCCGTTGGCTGCGCATCTCTCTGGTCGGTGGGTACCCTGATTTCTGTAAGCCATCACTCTAGACCCTGCCACTCCGATCTTGCCAAGTAGTCATTGATACCTGGCTTCTGACAGGTGTGTGCTGTGCTCTATTATTCCTGTCTCTTATCACCTCCACTGTTTCACAAGCACCCAATTCCATCATGGCATCCCTTTCTCTCTCTCTTTAAATATTTTATTTATTTATTTATTTATTTGAGACAGAGAAGGAGAAAGCACAAGCAGGAAGGAGGGTCAGAGGGAGAGGGAAAAGCAGACTCCCTGCTTAACAGGAAGCCTGACTCAGGGCTCCATCCCAGGACTCCAGCATCATGACCTGAGCTGAAGGCAGACAGTTAACCAACTGAGCCACCCAGGGGCTCCTATCATGGTGTCTCTTATCACTCATCCCACACTACAGCAGCCATGGAGGGGAGGTAACAAACCCAAGTGTGTTCTGGGCCTCCCCAAGAGAGTCCTAGCCAAGCTCCATTTCACAGTGAATTAGCCAGGCCTGTGACCCCTGGGTCATTTCCTTGGTTCCTAGATGTATCATTGGACAGTCGTGTTAGGCGGTTGGCACTGTGCAAAAGAGTTTGCACAACACAGCTGTCACTGCTGTCCTTGCAGGGTTGGCCTCTGCCTGACAGCAGCTAACTCAGATTTCAGGAGCGTTCCCACCATTAACTGATAAGAATGGCTCAACTGTGCCTAACCTGTTTGAATTTATGGGGGAACATCTGCTCTCCTTTAGGGAGTGGTTCATGCTAGGCAGTACCTCTGTAACCAGCCTCCCAATAAAAACCTGGGGTGCTGAGTGTCTGTTGAGCATTTCTGGTTGGCCACATAGGCCATCATATCATATTGCTGGAGGAATGAAGCATCTCTTGTGTGATTTCACTGACAGGGGCTCTTGGAAGTGTGTCTGCTTCCCCAGTCTTCACTCCATATGCCTTCTCCCCTTTGCTGATTTTTCCCTGTACCCACTGGCTGGGATCCAGCATGGCCTACTACTAAGTGCCAGGAGCACCCCTATCTGAGTTCTGGGAGTTCTCCCAGCACATCATGGGACTTGGGCTGCTCTTGGGGACCCTCTGACACAGGCAGATTCACACTTCGGCTCCTTGACCTTTAGAGTAAGAGGTATTGGGAGAGGGAAAAAGTCAAGTGGATCTCCTGAAACTGTTACCCAGTCACCAAGAGAGTATTGAAGAATGATATTGCCTCTGGAAAGAGAGACAGAGATTCGTGCCACACACTGAAAGCTTTAAATGTTGGAGGGTGGCGGTTCCACCACATCCCCAGGTAGTTCACCAGGCTGGCTCCTGCAGAAAGCAGAGGAGCCCAGGCCTGAGTGGAGCAGCTGTGCCAGATGGGAAATAGTTATTGGAGCATGTTAATACAGGCTCCAGGGACACCGGGATGGCTCAGTGGTTGAGCGTCTGCCTTGGGCTCAGGGCGTGATCCCAGGGTCCTGGGATTGAGTCCTGCATGAGACTCCCCGCGGGGAGATTTCTTCTTCCTCTTTAAAATCTTTTTTAAGATTTTATTTATGTATTCATGAGAGACACAGAGAGAGAAGCAGAGACATAGACAGAGGGAGAAGCAGGCAGCCATTCCAAAAATGAAGCAAACCTTGACTATAGGGCCATGGGACACCGCAGCACCAAGTGTGTCTATAGCCAGAGCAGCTTGTCACCTCGGCTGGTTCTGTGGGACCCAACAGGTCACAACAGAGGGCCATCACACGAAGGAAGAGATGCTTGGTATTGGCTGAGGGGGTCCCTGGGCACATGGCAGCTCTCCCTCTGGCACTGCCCAAAACTGGCCTGGGGAGGGACCCCCTTTGACCAGAGGCCAGTGCCTTCGGAGTCTTTACAGTGGCTTTCAATACACAGAAGCTCTCTCTCTCTCTCTCTCTTTTTTTTTTTTTAGATTTTATTTATTTATTCATGAGAGAGAGAGAGAGAGAGGCAGAGACACAGGCAGTGGGAGAAGCAGGCTCCACGCAGGGAGCCTGATGTGGGACTTGATCCTGGGACTCCAGGATCACGCCTTGGGCCAAGGGCAGGCACTAAACCGCTGAGCCACCCAGGGGTCCCTGCACAGAAGCTCTTAACTTTACTGTAACATGTTTATCCATCTTTTACTGATATCTTTGCTTTATATGCATAGGCCTTTAATTCGCTGGGAACTGGTTTGCTAATGGTATCTGGCTGAGGTTGCATTTTTTCCCCAAAGAACTCTTTTAAACATAATTTCAGAAAATTTGAAAAAAGAATACAAAGAATTGCAGTATACTCTTCATTTAGGTTTCTGCCATTTTATTATATTTGATTTATCTGGCTCTTTTCTCTCTCTTTACACACACACACACACACACACACACTGATCTTTCTGAGCCATTTGAATATAATTCTCAGACAGGATGTCCCTTTGCTCATCAATACTTCCATGTGTATGAATGTTGTCTTATCTAGCTATTTTGCTTATGAGCAAAATCAGGAAATCAACATTACGACAATACCATTATATACCCAGGCATACTATACACTGAAACTAATAGCATGTTATATGTCAATTATATCTCAACTTTAAAAAAATATTTTATTTATCCATTTGAGAGAGAAAGTGTGTGCCCAGGGAGAAACAGAGAGGGAGAGGGACAAGCAGACTCCACACAGAGCATGGAGCCCAATGTGGGGCTTGACATGGGGCTACATCCCAGGATTACACCTGAGCCAAAATCAAGAGTTGGACGTTTAGGGGATCCCTGGGTGGCGCAGCGGTTTGGCGCCTGCCTTTGGCCCAGGGCGCGATCCTGGAGACCCGGGATCGAATCCCACGTCAGGCTCCCGGTGCATGGAGCCTGCTTCTCCCTCTGCCTGTGTCTCTGCCTCTCTCTCTCTCTCTCTCTGTGTGACTATCATAAATAAATAAAATTAAAAAAAAAAAAAAACTTTAAAAAAAAAAAAAAAGAGTTGGACGTTTAACCAACTGAGCCACCCAGATGCCCCAATTATATCTCAATTAAAAAAAAAAAAAAAAAGGCGGGACGCCTGGTGGCCTACTGGTTGAGCATCTGCCTTCAGCTCAGGTTGTGATCCTGGGGTCCTGGGAAAAGAAACCCCAGGAATCCATGTTGTATTTCATTGTCAAGGGAGTTCAATCTCCTTTAGTCTGGAAGAGTTGATCAGTTCACAGATCTTTATCTTTCATGAGCACAGGCCATTTATTTTGTAGAAATCTACTGATTTGAGTTCATCTGAGGTTTCAGCTGATTATCATCAATCACGCGCTTTGATCAGAAGCGTTGGGGGAATGGCGCTGTGTTCCTCTTGATGCATTGTCAGGAAGATACATGATGTCAGTCTATCCTGTTCCTAAAGATAGGTTTGGAGTCGGTTTTTTTTTTTTTTTTCTGAAGATTTTATTTTATGTAATCTCTATACCCCCGAGATTAAGAGTCACATGCTCCACTGAGTGAGCCTTGTTCTTGGAGATGTTTTGAGGGTTTTTGTGTGTGTGTATGTGTGTTTAAGGTTTTATTTGTTTATTCGTGAGAGACACACACACACACAGAGAGAGAGAGAGAGAGAGAGAGAGAGAGAGAGAGGCAGAGACACAGAGAGAGAGAGGCAGAGACACAGGCAGAGGGAGAAGCAGGCTCCGTGCAGGGAGCCCGATGCGGGACTCGATCCCGGGTCTCCAGGATCAGGCCCCGGGCGGAAGGGGGCGCTAAACCGCTGAGCCACCAGGTGCCTCGTTTTGGGTTTTTTGTTGTTGTTTTTCCTGGAGATGTTTTAACTGCTCTGTTAATATGGTGTCTGCTGGTTTCTCTCTGTAAAATGAGATCCACCAGAACTCTCAGCACATCAACTCTGTCCAAAGCCCTGGCACTGAGGGACTTTGCCCAAATTGTGCCACAGCTTCTGGCAGCCTAAGGCCACTGGGATGACCCAGCCCCTTTGACTGCCAGTCTAGAAAAGCTAAAGGCCAGGGCACCTGGGTGGCTCAGTGGCTGAGCATCTGCCTTCAGCTCCGGTCGTGATCCTGGGGTCCTGGGATCGAGTTCCGCATCGGGCTCCCCGTGGGGAGCCTGCTTCTCCCTCTGCCTGTCTCTGCCTCTCTGTGTGTCTCCCATGAATAAATAAATAAAATCTTAAAAAAAAAAATTCTCTTCTCTGAAATGTCCCTCTGATTTGTCATCATCATCAGGAAGGCTGGGGCCTCTGTCTCCCAGTCTCTGAGGAGGGAGGAACCTGACCTCAAGAACTGCCTCATCATGGGATCCCTGGGTGGCGCAACGGTTTAGCGCCTGCCTTCGGCCCAGGGCGCGATCCTGGAGACCCGGGATCGAATCCCATGTCGGGCTCCCTGCATGGAGCCTGCTCTTCCCTCTGCCTGTGACTATCATAAATAAATAAAAATTAAAAAAAGAACTGCCTCATCACTATGACAATGACCAGCCCTCTTACCTGCTTCTTGTGATCTTTACTCTTCCCTCACCTGAAGCCTGGCTTTGGGGGCAGCCTGGGTGGCTCAGCGGTTTGGCGCCACCTTTAGCCCAGGGTGTGTCCTGGGGTCCCGGGATGGAGTCCCATGTCTGGCTCCCTGCATGGAGCCTGCTTCTCCTTCTGCCTGTGTCTCTGCCTCTCTCTGTGTCTCTTGTGAATAAATACATTAAAAAATCTTTTTTAGGGATCCCTGGGTGGCGCAGCAGTTTAGCGCCTGCCTTTGGCCCAGGGCGCGATCCTGGAGACCCGGGATCGAATCCCACGTCGGGCTCCCAGTGCATGGAGCCTGCTTCTCCCTCTGCCTGTGTCTCTGCCTCTCTCTCTCTCTCTCTGTGTGACTATCATGAATAAATAAAAATTTAAAAAAAAATCTTTTTTAATAAAATAAGTTTTAGAAAAAACAAAGCCTGGCTTTGTTGATCTTTGACAAAGATAACTCTCTTCTTCCCATTGAAACTTATCTTTGTAGGGTCACACTGAAAAAAGTTCTGTGACTTCTCAAACTTTCACCAGCGAACAACCACTGGGGATTCTGGCCTGAGTCATTTATTATTATCATAGAGGCCAAATGGTGGTTTCTAATTTCATTGTTCCTTGTACATGTATTAGTGAAAAAGAGCTTTCCCTTCTCTTCCATTTATTTGAATTATTGTGACTCATAAACTCTTTTGTTTTTAAAGATTTTATTGATCTGAGCCCCCCAGGCATCCTTAACTCTAAAATTTAACACAGGGTTCATTCCATCCTTTCTCCTTTGACTTTCTCTAACAGTGAAAAATCTCGATCCCATCATCCACAACATTATTACTTATTTCCAGAGAGGAGTTTCCAAATGCTTGCTCGGACCTCCAGAAACCTACAAACTAGAGTTGGTTATTTGTTCAGAGCTGCCTTCATCTGCAGCCGTGGAGCATGTAATCGCAGTGTTCTTCCTCTGAGATACTGTTCAGTTCATTTCTTTCTCGTCCTTTTGATTTCATTTACTCTCCTTTTTTGAGAGTGTAAAACCTTCCCATTGTTCCAAAGGTCTGTCCCACGAATGTCTCCACTCACCTCCCGCACCCCTGTGTCCCTCCATTCCATCTTCACCCACACGTGGGGCTAATTTCCCCCTTCAGCTTCTGGTTCATCTGCCTTGTGTTACTTTTTGCACAAATAAGCAGATCCGTGTAAGTTTCATTTCCTCTTCTTTCGTAACCTGAAAGGAAGCATACTAGCTAGATATGCTCGTCCGCACGTCGCTGCCTTTGCTGAAGGAAAAATCCTGGACAGCGTGTGGTACATGTTCGCAGAGCTCTTCCTCATCCTTACCCCTGTGGGTAGCCCCATGGGCAGACTGTAGTTTATCAATCCTCTGCACACCCATGTAGGGTGATCTTATATTTTGCAATTACAGTTGAAGCTTCAGTGAATACCTGGATTGTGTATTTTTTCCTATTTATTTAGTTATTTATTTATTAAGATTTTATTTGTTTATTCATGAGAGACAGAGAGACAGGCAGACACATAGGCAGGGGGAGAAGCAGGCTCCATGCAGGGAGCCTAATGCAGGACTTGATCTTGGGATTCCAGGATCACAACCTAAGCTGAAGGCAGATGCTTAACCGCTGAGCCACCCAGGCATCCCCTATTTATTTATTTTAGTAATCTCTGCACCCAACGTGGAGCTCGAACTCAGGACCCCCAGATCGAGTAGCCTGTTCTTATGACTGAACCAGCCAGGTGCTCTGGGTTGTACTTTTTTAACATATAAAATGTTATAAAATTTAATTCTAAGAAATATTTTATTTATTTGAGAGAGAGATAGTGAAAGAGAACATGAGCAGGGGGACAGGGAGAAGCAGACTCCCCATTGAGCAGGGAGCCAGACCTAGGGGCTTGATCTGAGGACGCTGAGATCACAACCTGAGCCAAAGGCAGACACTTCACTGACTGAGCCACCCAGGAACCCCTAAAACTTAATTTTCTGAATAGCAAGTATATTCACTTGATTCAAATAGAAAAATATAAAAACCAGCTATGTTTATGAAATGATATTTTAACAGGGCTCCAACCCGCCCTAAGGATTATGCACCCCTTGCTTGCTGCTGACCTAAGTCCCTTGGTCTGGAGCAGAACTAACTTACTCCCATTGAGGTTTGCAGACCACTGGCCTTGACAAGTGAAGGACCAGGCACAAAAGCTAAGGCCTGAGCACATTCGAAAACAGCCAGCAAGTCGGCTCAGGGTCCTGTCGACTTATGTCTAACCTATGATCAACCACCTGTGCACCTGCATCTCCTGCACAGGGCTCCCCATGCCCACCCCCCTTTAAAGCCCTCTGGCTTCCCTCGGGCGGGGGGTGGGGAATAGTCTTTGGGACATTCATCCACCATATTCCCAGGTGGCCATCTTCCTGAATAAAACCTTTCTTTCTTTTCTTACCATTTGTCTCTGGCATATCTGAGCAGGGAGGAGCGAACCTGAGTTTCCTATCCATAACAATATTAGGTAGATACTGATTTATTTATATTTATTTAAGAGAACATGAGTAGGGGGAGCAGCAGAGGGAGAAGCAGGTTCCCTGCTGAGTTGAGCTTGGAGCCCAACCCAGCCTGGGGCAAGGTTCCAGGATCCTGACCTAAGCTGATGGCAGACGCTCAACTGACTGAGCCACCCAGGTGTCCCCAGATAGACACTGATTTATTTACTTATTTATTTATTTACTTACTTACTTATTTATTTATTTATTTAGATTTCATTTATTTATTCATGAGAGACACAGAGAGAGAAGAGACAGGCAGAGAGAGGCACAGGCAGAGGGAGAAGCAGACTCCATGCAGGGAGCTCCGGGCGGGACTCGATCCCGGGACTCCAGGATCTGGCCCTGGCCAAGGGCAGGCGCCAAACCGCTGAGTGATCTCCGATAGACACTGATTTAAATATCATGGCTTTTTGGTGACATTCACTGAAATTCTCTACCTGTGTATTTACTTTTTAAGTAATCTCTACACCTGAAGTAGGGTCTGAACTCAAGACCCCAGATCGAGAGTTGCATGCTCTACCGATTGGGCCAGCAAGGCTCAATGTACCTGACAATTTTAAAAGAGCTTAAAAGCAGATGGGAGGAAAGCCCGCGAGCACTGCAATCGCTTATTTTCCAGAAGCCCAGTGTAGAGTGGTTGGCGGCAGGGGTGGGAAAGGGCAGTTTTCAGTTGACGCGTTTGGGGACCAGAAAAATCAGAAAGGTTTTGAGATGCTGATGAACTTAGCATCTCAACAAAAACACTTCAGCGCAAAGCCTCCCGTTGCATTGAGCGAGTTGCTCAGGGACCGAGGGTTCGGAGAGCGAGCCCGGGGCGGGCGTGCTCGTGCTCGTCGCAGACGGGAGGCCCGCGGGCCGCGCTGTGACGTGGCGCCGCCGAGCCCCCGCCGCCGCCGGGAGGTCCCGAAGCGGGCGGCCCTCTGCAGGGGAGCAGGGACCACGCGCCGAGTGGTGAAGCCCGGGTCCGGGCCATTCCCAGGGGTGAGCAGCACGGGGGGCGCGCCACAGCGCCACCTGGAGTCCGCACCTTGCACCACCCGGGTCCTCCCTATACAGTAACTCCAAGCCTCACCGCCCTCATCCTCGGGGAGCCCGTCGGCTTCCCTGGACGGGCTGAGCCCGTGGTCACCCACCACTATCAATGCATGGTGGCCACACTTGTCCCGTCGCCACCAGAATTGTACCAAGAGGCGCACCAGGGGATCAGCCGGGTGGAAAGCATTCTCTCTCTCCATTGTGGAACCTCACCCTCCTCCCTTGATTTTCAGGGTGGCCTCTTCTTCTGGTCTCTTGGTGCAAGGAGCTCAAAGGCCCAGGAGGCAGCTGTAGTTTTTTTTTGAGATTTTATTTATTTATGAGAGACAGAGAGAGAGAGGCAGAGACACAGGCAGAGGGAGAAGCAGGCCCCCCGCAGGGAAGCCTGATGCGGGATTTGATCCCAGGTCTCCAGGATCACGCCCCGGGCCAAAGGCAGGCGCTAAACCTCTGAGCCACCCAGGGATCCCCAGGCAGCTGTAATTTAAAGCCTAACAGGACTCCTGCTGTGTCTTCTGGTGGATGTGCTCTCCCTTGGGGAGCCGGGGTCCCTGGATGCACGCAGTCTGGCGTTGCAGAATGGGAAGCATAAGCTCTCCCTGTGGGTCTCCGGAGTGACAGCAAGCAAGGCCACCTCTACTTCCACTCTCAGTTTCTTCCATGTCTCCTACCTCTTGAAGCAAGCCCCATGGCCCAGTCATTGGTCTGGGGTGCATACCCCTTCCTCGAGGATGGCACCCTATCCTTGCAAGGACTTATCACTAAGCTGGCCCCTGACCTGTACCTTTGGACAGTCTTTCCACTGCTCTCCAGGTCAGCAGCTTCCAGGGGTCCAGAGGGGGCCAGCACATTGGATCCTGCTGCCATGCACCCCTGACCACACTGCTGTGGAGAGACACTTGACATAAGATGTACTCTGTCCTGGCAGGTCTAACACTCTGAACCCTCACCGGCAGGACAGCCAGAGCCACGCCTGGACTCTGCGTCCATTCCAGGACATGTGAATGGCTGGAACCAAGGACACAAATGACAAAGAATGAGGAACTGGCAGAGATCAGAAGAGATAAGGAGGCTTGATCACAAATGTAAAGTGTGATCCTGGATGGAATCCCAGACCAGAAAAGGGGCATTACAGGACGACTCTTGGAATCTGAATACAATCTGTTGGTTAACAATCTTTTTTTAAAATATTTTATTTGGGATCCCTGGGTGGCGCAGTGGTTTGGCACCTGCCTTTGGACCCAGGGTGCGATCCTGGAGACCCGGGATCAAATCCCATGTCGGGCTCCCAGTGCATGGAGCCTGCTTCTCCCTCTGCCTGTGTCTCTGCCTCTCTCTCTCTCTCTGTGTGACTATCATAAATAAATAAAAGTTTATTAAAATAAAATATTTATTTATTCATGAGAGACACACACAGAGAGAGAGGCAGAGACACAGGCAGAGGAAGAAGCAGGCTCCATGCTGGGAGCCCAACGCAGGACTCGACCCCGGCTCCCCAGGACCACACCCCAGCTGAAGGTGGTGCTAAACTGCTGAGCCACCCAGGCTGCCCAACAATCTTTGTTTCAATATTAAGTTCCTATTTTTAATTTTAATTTATTTTTTAAAAAAATATTTTATTTATTTGCTACAGAGAACGAGAGAGAGAGTGCACAAGCAGGGGGAGCATCAGGTAGAGGGAAAGGGAGAAGCAGACTCTCCACAGAGCAGGGAGCCTGATGTGGGGCTCCATCCCAGGGCCCCAGGATCACAACCCCAGGGGAAGGCAGACACCTGATTGTGCTACCCAGGCATCCCTAATTTTATATATATATATATATATATATTAATGATTATTTATTTATTTATTCATGAGAGACACACAGAGAGAGAGAGGCAGAGACATAGGCAGAGGGAGAAGCAGGCTCCATGCAGGGAGCCTGACGTGGGACTTGATCCTGAGACTCTAGGATCATGCCCTGGGCCAAAGGCAGGCGCTAAACTGCAGAGCTAAACCAGGGATCCCCCTAATTTTATAGTTTTAAAGAGGCTCTGCACCCAGCATGGGACCCAGTGCACGGCTTGAACTCACATCCCTGAGATCAAGACCTAAGCTAAGATGAAGAGTCTGATACTTCATGGACTGAGCCACCCAGGTGCCACTAATTTCCTATTTTTAATAATTATGCTGTTGTTATAAAGGATTTATAATGGAAGCTGGGGAACCGTGTGTAAGTATTGTGAAAAACAACTTTGTTGAGTTATAGATTTTATCTACCATAAAATTCACTCATTTTAAGTGTACAGTTCAACAACTTTTTTTTTTTAAAGATTTATTTATTTATGATAGACATAGAGAGAGAGAGAGGCAGAGACACAGGAGGACGGAGAAGCAGGCTCCATGCTTGGAGCCCGACGTGGGACTCGATCCCGGAACTCGATCCCGGGACTCCAGGATCGCGCCCTGGGCCAAAGGCAGGCACTAAACCGCTGAGCCACCTAGGGATCCCCAACAGTTCAACAACTTTTAGTAAATTTTGCCCAGCTGTGCGAAGCATCATGGTGATCTGGTGTTAGAGCAAATTCATGGCCCCAGTAAGCCCCTGTCCCAGGCCGCCCTGATCTGTTTTCTGTTTTTTTTTTTTTAAGTTTTTATTTATTTATTCATAAGAGACACAGAGAGAGAGCCAGAGACACAGGCAGAGGGAGAAGCAGGCTCCCTGATGCGGGACTGGATCCCAGAACCCCAGGATCACGACCTGAGCCAAAGGCAGATGCTCAACAGCTGAGCCACCCAGGTGTCCCTGTTTTCTGTTTTATTGCTTTGCCTTTTCTGGACATTTCATGTAAAGGGATTCATTCCTATGACATGTGATCTTTCATGTCTGCCACGACTTAGCACATTTTTGAGATCTTGGTACTATTTTCTTTCTTTCTTTCTTCTTTCTTTTTCTTTCTTTCTTCTCTTTTCTACCTACCTTCCTTCCTTCCTTTCTTCTTCTTCTTCTTTTCTTTCTTCCTTTCTTTCTTTTTCTTTCTTTCTTTTTTCTTTCTTTCTTTCTTTTTTCTTTTTTTTTTTTTTTTAATTTATGATAGTCACACACAGAGAGAGAGAGAGAGAGGCAGAGACATAGGCAGAGGGAGAAGCAGGCTTCATGCAGGCTCCATGCACCAGGAGCCTGACGTGGGATTCGATCCCGGGTCTCCAGGATCGCGCCCTGGGCCAAAGGCAGGCGCCAAACCGCTGCGCCACCCAGGGATCCCTCTTTTTTCTTTCTTTCTTTCTTTCTTTCTTTCTTTCTTTCTTTCTTTCTTTCTTTCTTTCTTTCTTTCTTTCTTTCTTTCTTTCTTTCTTTCTCTTTCTTTCTTTCTTTCTTTCTTTTCTTTCTTCTTTCTTTCTTTCATTTCTTTTTTTTCAAAAGTAAATCTGAAGTTCTATCAAAATGAAAAGCCAGAAGAGAAAAAAAAAAGATGAATCACCACCCTTTCCAGCGGTATTACCAAGTGGCTAGTTGATCTCAAGACATGGTCTGACTCAGAGGCTGGGCATTGGTCTCTGTCACTGGCAGGGTGGACCCTGAGCAGTGACAGAGCTGGAGCAACCTGGATGAGTCAGAACTGTGCTGCTGGGATCCTGCAGAGCCACCTCATGACACCTCAACCCCCCCACCCCCGCCCCCGTAGCTAGTCCTTTCATAAGCCCCTTTCCAGCCCAGGGAGGTGGCAGGGGTGAGGGAGGGGGGAGGCTGGCTAATGGTTATGGACTTGGCTGAGTTTGTGACCGCCAGGGATGATCTGACTTTTGTGAAGACCAGACTGGTAGATTCAAGGGGCGTATGTGAAGGAGATCACCCCCACCCCAGCTTCCTATAAGGCTTTTAGGGTGGCACCTAGCTCTGCCTTTCCTTTAGAATGCAACATTGATTTCCATGGACTCTCTTGGCTGGGTGGGGAGGCAGTTTCGGAGGCTTCCACTTGGCCAATGGGAGGTTTCTACAATAAGCAGGGATTCCACTGTTATTAAAGATCAGGGCCAGAGGAATGACCAAGCTGGACTGTGGACCCAGCCATCCCACTGTGAGCCAGGCTTGGATTCCATTTACTGTGTATCTACTGCTACTCCCCTAACCTAAGTGGAGTCATGATGACCTCGACATCCTTGGATCAGTGTCAGCTCAGACCCTGAAGTCCTAAAGCAATTAGGTGTTCCTCTTCACTGGGTTATGTATGAATCTCTGAGTAAATGGCGGTAGGCACCTCTGGGAAGGACAAGGAGAATCACGACCGCACCACTGCACACTCACGGTGATGTGAGAGAAGACTCCCTCGTGGGATCTGGCCTCTTTGGTCAAGGGGTTCTGAGTCTGAGAACTGCCTCCTGTCTGGAAGTTGGGTGATGTTTCGTGGCTTTGTCTCGGGGCTGCCTCCATCAACTATCCAATTGACGATCCTCTGGTTGCAGGAAGGAAGCCAGCCCCCTGTCAGCTGCCCAGCTGTTCGCCGTGGCCACACCATGATCCATTTACTAGCTCCCTGGTTCTCTGTGGGGCTAGCCTCTGAAAGGCCCACACTACAACCTGGCCCTATTGCTTTGGGATCCTCTCATTCCCCTTGCTAACAGGGAGCCCGGTTCTATTACTTCTTCTACTGTCAGCCCAGGCCTCAGAGGAATAGCCACCCAGCTTCTCAGTGAAGTGGCACCTCTCCGGTATGCCCTCTTTCGGGTAGATGGATGTCCTCGGGTCCTTTATGAAACATATTTGGCTGGTGTGAATATTTGGTCATCACAAATATAGAAGTATGTCCACTCTAGCACGCAGAATTTAAGAAAAGTATGTTACTGCATAAGCAAGTATCAAAAAGAAGAAATGGCATGGGGGGTAGATATAACTAATAAAGGGGATTTTGATTTCTTTTTTCTACTCGGGGTTCTAGATACCCTCTTGATTCTCCAGCTCTGAGAGTAACCTGACACAGTGATGGGATCATCTGTAGCTCTTGACCTCGAAGGTGACAGTGTGCAGTTGGGCTCTGTCCCACAGCACGGAGTAGCAGCTGGGTACTTAAGAAAGCACAGAACTCACCTGGGACCTTGGTTTTCAAGACGAGAGATGGTGATGGGGTGTCAGGAGATACAAATTCAAAGTTAGCTCAGCAGGCACCCATCTTGGCTGAGCCAAGTAGAGCTACATCCTCCATAATGGAGTACAGAGTTAATTCCAGCTTTCTTCCCCCAACCTTGAAAAGTTCTGCTTTCCAAGGACAGGGACAAATAAGGCCATCTGCACAGGCCCCGTGTGCTAAGCCGATGGTCAGAGGCTTCTGCTCCTTCTATGCACCTGAACAGGAGGTCCTGCAATGGCTCTGTGTGATGTCGCTATGTTTTTGCAGATGACAGTTCTTCCCCTCTCACGTCAGCCCCCTCAGAGATTGCATTCAGGGCACAGATGTCAAGATGGATGGGTGGGTTCTGTCCTAGCCCTGTAGATTTCCACTCTGGAGGAGGGTCCCAAATTCATCTTTCCCAATTGTCATGGAAAGCTCTGCAGGCATTGGCTGGCCTCTGTGGCCCAGCTTACAGCAACCACTCAGCAGATGATCTTTGAAATGTTTTTTTTTTTAATTTTTATTTATTTATGATAGAGAGAGAGAGAGAGAGAGAGAGAGAGAGAGGCAGAGACACACAGGCAGAGGGAGAAGCAGGCTCCATGCGCCGGGACCCGACGTGGGATTCGATCCCAGGTCTCCAGGATCGCACCCTGGGCCAAAGGCAGGCGCTAAACCGCTGCGCCACCCAGGGATCCCCACATCTTTGAAATGTTAAGCACAGCCAACTTGGGAGAGTGGCAGGTGCATTACCAGTGTGATGACAAAAGGGGAAGGGTGGGTCCGGTATGTGACGACCCCCCACAGTGCGACAATGACAGTAGTGGGTGGGTGGGTGCACCTGAGCATATGTTCTTACAAAAAACCAAAAAGGGGAAACTAAATAGGACCTGAGGAGCAGCTCAGAGGGGAAGCCTAGGGCTTCAAGTACAACATCTGAGCTGCATCAGGGACCTAAAGTATCCCTGACTTGTGGGGTCCAACTTCCTCCTGTTAGACACAAGGACAGGGGCGGGCCCCCGACAGGGGAAAGACTAGTGGCCCCAAGTTCCACCCTCCTGCCCAGCATCAAACAATATAAGTTAGTCGGAGGTAAATCAGATCATATGTTCCCCCTCCCTCCACCACGCAGTAAGCAGGCAGCTGCATCACGAATGGACAGAATGGACACTGGTACCAAAGAGGTCACGAGCTGGGCCCCTGCCCAGCCTGCCGGCGCAGCCATGTGAGGTCAGACATAGGCAGTTTCCATACTAGCAAAATACTTTATTTTATAATGATAAAAGAAAGAGAGTAAAGATTTCTTTTTTGGTGTATACCAGAGTTAAGGGCAGTAGAAGAATAAGGGAATTAATAGGATTTTTATGTACTTTGATGACAATAAAAAGTTAACAATACCAACTGTTTGCCGTAAAACTTATCATAGCTCCCCCAAAACACATATATAAAGGATCATAATTTTAAAATCTATAAAAGTAAAAAATATACAGTCAGAAACTCTAACGCTTATTTCCTCTTTAATATAAAATTGTAAACATTTATTTACACAAAGCAAATGTGTATAACAAAGTCCGAGCACCCTTCTTTTGAGTCATGGCTCTTGGAAGAGGGGATTTGCACTGAAGTGGAGTCATCTCCTCCCCTAACTACCCAAAAACCAGATTCATAAATAAAGCCATGGGCAGCTCCCTGGGGGGACCCCAAGCATCACATTTTATTGCTCCAACACTGTGGCGAGAAGCCTGCTATCTGTCCGGCGGTCTGAGGACTAAGGCAGGGGCCGCCCTCCCCAAGAGGGGACAGAGGTGAGCAGCCAGAGGGGGACCAGGAGAGGAACAAGGACCCATCACTAGCCTTCAGCCCACTATTTTTGGTAGAAAACCTGCTGAAGTCACCCTCTTCCCCTTCAGATTGGGGAACTCACTCAGAGGGCAGAGTCTTCACTGGCTTTATGATTCATTCCCTTCTTTGAGAGCTAAACTCAGCATGGGGGTGGGGGAAGGGAGGGAGGGCGTTTAAAGGGGAAATGGCTATTATGGAAGAGAAGCTGAGGGTCTGAATACCCCCACGAAGGCACTGCTGGTGCAGAATAATTACCCCTAGGTGCACAACCCTTCATCCCCTTGACACCGCTCAGGCTGCCCACTCAGAGATCTTCCCTGGCTCAATTCTTTATGGCAGACACTCCTTCAATCATCCACTTTGCAACTCCAGGGAAGTAAAAGTGGGGTTTCAGTTTCTCCCAAGACCACTCTGCCTGTAAGCCACTCTTCTCAGTGTCCTATTTTCTCTCCAACACTCTGTTTAAAAAGGGTCTCACCCTGCACTTACCATTTTGCTTTCGTTCTAACCAAAGTGCTCTCTCCATCTTTGTTTTCCATGAACAGCCCACAGGCAATCCTGTTTTGTGGACTCTTAGCTTAGTCAAGTCCATAGACCTTCAGAGAGAAATCCACTCAAATCTTTAGGAAGAATGTGTTAGTGTTATAAAGCCATTCTCTTTAAAAAGTGCAAGTCATCAGACGTGGGAGAGTGGCCCAAGTGGTAAAACCAAGTGGAAATCTCTCCTGTGGCCCAGCCTCAGCCTCCCTGGCAGCTCACATGCCACTTGCCCTCCTTCCCAAACCTTTGCTTTCTGGGGAGGGGATGCCCTTCTGCCCACAAGGCTGGGGCTCCCTAAGAAATTTCAATGACTCTTTTCCCACCAATCTCGTTCACTGTTGCCTTTAAGAAGTTTCCTATTTGGGCTGGAGAGAGAAAGAAGGGGAGGCAGAGAGATCACGGGGACTGCAGACGGGGTGAAGGCCTCTTTGCACAGCTCAACTACGATCACCTTCCTGACACATGAAGTAGGAATTTTCAGAGACACTGAGGCAGGTGGGGAGTGACAAGAGAGAACACAGGAACCCCAAACATTCCATCTCAGCATGTAGCCTGGGGGCTTGCCACCACCAGGCACTGGGCTGGGAGTGGAGGTGGGGTGGGGATTCCTCAGGCTGGCCACCGTTGGTGGACCTGGGGACACAGCACTGTGGGGGAGGAAGAGAGAAGGAGCAGCTGTGCCGCCAGCTACCTCATGGCATCCTGTTCCTTTTTGGCACATGCAGTCACAGCCTGTGCTGAAGGACGCCATTTCCCAGTGTCCCTCCCTTTTCCCTGAAAGCGGACAAAGAGCAGGACTAAGAAAGGCTCCTGACCACATGGAAAGCCTGGGTTCCCAATGCCACGCAATCAGTTTAAACCATCACCTATCCTAATCCATCTTCAAACCTTAAAAATTAAAAAAAAATCTTTTCTATGCTACAAACTGCAAAAAAATAGTTCGGCTATATGAAGTTGCAACAAAACCTGTCCCTGACACCGGGGCAAGTGGAGAAATCTTGGATTATGTCAACACAATGGCACAGATTTTTGTAAGCCTGACATCACGGGGTTTCACTGTTCTTACTGTTGGGTTTTTTTGGTCATTTGGATAGAAAACCACCTGTAGAACCCTGTCCTGCTGTCCCGACACCAGGCAATGGATGCCAGTAGAGCGGCTGGGGCCAGCCCAACAGACCGCAACTGCTGGCTGGGAGCCAAGACCCCCCCCACTGCAGACCCTGGCCAGGGCCCACCTCAGCCCTGGGGCTCTAGCTTCCATCTACCCAGCTCCCCAGGGGCCGAGGGCTTTTGGTCCAAAGTAGTTGTTCTTTCTTGAATCTGAGAACAGAAATACAGGCTGTGTGAACACTGAGAATACCACAAATCCTCTGGTTACTGAGGCCCTAAGAGGTCGTCCAAATCATTCATCCACTCTTCTGAAGTCCTGTTCTTCAGCAAGGAGTCGATCAGGTCGGCATCTCCGGCCATGCTGGCTAGCCCACTGCCACCCGGCTGCCCACCGTAGGCGAAGGGCAGCTCCTGGCCCGCGGTCCGCACAGGGTAGGCCTGAGTGCAGTGCAGTCCTGGCCGGCCACCCATCGGTGGCACGGGGCTCTGGCTGAAGGCCCCCAGCTCGGGCCCACCGGGGCTCAGGCCCGGCAAGCCCTGCTGTGGGGCTCCCTGGGGAGGTGCTGGGGCAGGAGCACCGGTCCTCTGCTGTGCGTTCACAGGGGGCAGCATGGCCCCCGCCGCAGGTGTTGAGCTCATGGGGGCCATGGGCCTGCTGGGCATCGCCTGGGAGAACTGGGGGCCAGACATTTTCAGGTGGGTCTGCTGCATGTGGAAAGTGGAAGCTGCTGGGAAGGGGCTTACAGTGCTGTTCCCTGGGGCCTGGCTGCTCAAGTTTGCCATGCTCTGATGCTGCCACGATGGGTTCTGGCCTCCCATTGCAGCTGACACCCTGGGGACCTGCGGCTTAGGTAAACCGGAGTTCATGGTCCCCTTATTGTGCTGTTGGGAGAGGCCAGAGCTCCCCAGAGAGTTTTGCCCATAGGCAGCAGAGACTGTGGTGTTCTGGCCTACAGTGGGCTGCCGGGTGACGTGGGCATGTCCGTTGGTGGCCTGTGGCGGGGGCTGGGCCACGATCTGGGTGAGGCCGGAGGCCATGCTGTAGAGGCCGCTCTGGGGCATGCTTTGGGAGCCAGTGAACTGAGCCACACCCCGGTCCTGCTGGCCTGAGTTTGAGGAGAGAGAGGAAACCGAGGTATGTCCAGGGCCCATTGGCATCAGGTTCCCAGCCTGAGGGAATGCCCGGGGACAGCTGGAGTTAGACGGCCCTAGGTTGTTGATGCCAGGCACAGCAGCAGAGGACCCTGAAAGACAGAGGAGATGGTCAGTGGAGCTGGCATTTGTTGGCCCTCCACCATGGGGAGTCTTTAAGAACCAAGCTACAGGTGCTATCTTCCACATGAAAGGCAAAATCAGAATACCAGGTATCTTTATGGTCAGTGGAACCTTGGAGACGACAGCCCTTGGGACTTCCCACAGGATGGAATGGAGGCCAGTGTGGAGCAGTGAGGCATTTAAGACTGGCTCAGAGGAAGGGGCAACACCCCAGAGTGGGAGAAGGTAGGAAATTCAATGATTCACCTGTCAGAGGCCCACCCCATTGTGCTCTGTGGAAAGCCTTATGCCACTGTGGGGACCCCCAGATGGATCCGGTCCATGGTCTGCCTTTGGGAAGCAAAGGTGCTATGTGGTGTGACAGGGTGATGACGATAGCAGGGGTCAGGGGATCACTGCCTGAGAAGATAAAGGGTGGGCCTCAAAGAAATGGTGACAAATACACTGGGTTTTAAAACGGTCAGAGTTGGGACACCTGGGTGGCTCAGTAGTTCAGAGCCTGTCTTCGGCCCAGGACGTGATCCTGGAGTCCTGAGATCGAGTCCTACACTGGGCTCCCTGCATGGAGCATGCTTCTCCTTCTGCCTGTGTCTCTGTCTCTCTCTCTGTGTCTCTCATGAATAAATAAATTAAACAATCTTAAAAAAAAAAAAAGGGGGGTCAGAGGTTAGCGATGTAACAGTTTGGAGAAACAGTAGTGTGGAGTGTCAAAAGGCACACAGGAGAGGAGATCTGTGTGGGATGCTCCACGGCTGGGGGATATCCCACTGGTTGGAGATACAACTGGACAGTCACAGATAGTCTCAGGAGAGCTAGGGCTGCTATGTGAATGGCAGGGCTGCTCGGCCACAGGGTGAGTGAACTGCAACAGTGGTGCTGGGGCTGGGCAGGGGCTGCTTGTCACTTAGGCGAGGGGCACAGGACCTGTGGCATGGTGGGGGTGAAAGAGGGAGAGTGTG
The DNA here is from genome assembly GCF_011100685.1 of Canis lupus familiaris. Taxonomy (NCBI): domain Eukaryota; kingdom Metazoa; phylum Chordata; class Mammalia; order Carnivora; family Canidae; genus Canis; species Canis lupus. Next base: position 2,185,571 of record NC_049232.1, read on the forward strand.
AGATCCTGTTCTTGACAGCACAGAACAAGGCATCTAAGAGAGAGACCACCATCAGCAGACACTGCCTGAGCTCCTGCTCGTTAGTAGGCATTCCACTGGGAAGATCAAGTACAACGGGATGGAGAGGTCCCGGCCTCAGAAAACCTGCCATCTAGGGCTCTGTCTTAGACAGTGGATGCATGGTGACGATGCTCACCGAGGAGGGTTCTTGTGGACAGGAGTATGACTATTTGGGGGCTGTGTCTCCTCTCCCTCTTCTTCTCCTGCTCCCCAGAGACACCAGACTGAAAACCAGCTGAGGGAAAGAGGACAGTGGAAATAGCCTATTTTACTCCCACTGACAGCCCCAAACGACGTTAGATGGGGTGAGGGCAGGACAGCTGGCAGAGGCCCAGGCTTCCAAAAAGCCCGCAGACTTAACTCCTCAGTCGGGTCAGCACACACAAGCAGAGCTACCTAGTGTCCCCATCAGAAGGGCCCAGCCCTGGTCAGCTTCCCTTGGGACACTTCACAGTGACAGTCGTTGACCAAGAAAAGGCCAGGTTTTAAAGATATGCCAGGAAGAGCTAGGAAGGCAGCTGCAGCCAGGTTCCCTTGCACAGCTGAGATGTGACAGCTGAAACCTCCGAGTGCTTCCTGCCCTTTTGCGGTCAACTGTCCACTGATGATGCTGCCATCCGTGACACCAAGTGAGCTGACAGGAAGAAAGAGAAGCAAAAGGCCACAGAAACTACATGAAGTCTTCTCTTATCTGGAAAATAAGGGCATCATTTCTCGAAGGCATGTAACAGCAGAAACAAAGAACTTTCTTAAGAATTACAGAAGCTATTTCTTGTTGATAAGCTATCCTTCAGCTAGAAATGATTTTGCTTCAAAAGACTGCGCTGCCTGAATACTCACCAAAGTGGTCTGCCCCTATGACCCCCTCCCCTGGGCCTACAGGTACCCAAAGAGCCAGGCTCCACAGGCAGACTGCAGCTTCTACAAACAAGTAAATCCAGCCAGCCCCCAGCAGGAAGCTAGGCAGACAGCAAGAGCTCAGCAGGAACAGAACACACCACTGCTCTGTCCTGTGCCTGCCTTCCCTGCCCACCCCCGTCACTCCCCATGTCTCCTCACCTGTGAACTGTCCGACCTGCTGTGGGAAGGTGCTCTGGGTTGGGTCTTGGTACTGGGGAGGCGGGCGAGTCAGGTGGCGCTGAAACTGCTGCTTTTCCTAGAAACGCCATGAACGATAGAACAGAACAGGACCCACATAGAACAGAAACAACAGAGTTAGATCAGACAAAAGTAAACTGCTACATTTGTTACTCACAGATGGATTCCTACACTTGTTATTCACAGATGCTCCTGGTTTCATTTGGGGATTAAAAAAAATTTTTTTTCTTGAGAGAGAAAGGTATACAAGCGAGGGGTCGGGGAGGGCAGAGAGGGAGAAGCAGATTTCCAACTGAGCAGGGAACCTGATCCAGGGCTCGATCCCAGAACCCAGGGATCATGACCTGAGTTGAAGGCAGGTGCTTAACCCACTGAGCCACCCAGGCGCCCCCATTTGGGGTATTTTTAACAAACTGTATGAAACAGAAGGATGGAGCAGATCTAAGGAGTGATGATTAAAAAAAAAAAAAGTGTATCTGTTTACAAAAATGTTCAGTGGAAAAAAAAAAAAACGTTCAGTGGGAGGGCACCTGGGTGGTTCAGTCAGTTGAGCATACCACTCTTAGCTGTGGCTCAGGTCATGATCTCAGGGTCATGGAATTGAGCCCCATGTCAGCTCTGAGCTCAGTGTGGAGTTGGCTTGAGATTCCCCCACCCCCACCCCCCCAAATGTTGGGAGAACAGATCAGGAAAATGCAAATCAAAGCCACAATGACATACCACTTTACACCCACTAAGATGGCTAGAATAAAAAAGACAAGAAGTATGAAGTGTGGAGAACCTGGCGCCCTCACATTGCTGTGGGAATGTAAAATGGTTCAGCAGCTTTGGAGAATAGTCTGGCAACTCCTCACAGGGCGATTCTTTTTTTTTTTTTTTTTTTTTTTAATTTTTATTTATTTATGATAGTCACAGAGAGAGAGAGAGAGAGGCAGAGACACAGGCAGAGGGAGAAGCAGGCTCCATGCACCGGGAGCCTGACGTGGGATTTGATCCCGGGTCTCCAGGATCACGCCCTGGGCCAAAGGCAGGCGCCAAACCACTGCGCCACCCAGGGATCCCTCCTCACAGGGCGATTCTGCCCCTGGGCATACACTCAACAGAACTGAAAACCTCCATCCAAAGAAGGGGGAACAACCCAAATGTCTACCAACTGGTGAATGGATAAACCAAATGGAGCTTATCCAAACAGCAGAATTCTGTTCAGCCACTGGAAAGCATGGGCTACAACATGGGTGGTAACTTTTAATGGGCATATGGTTTCTTTATAGGGGCCGAAAACTGACTATGGTGATAGCCATACCACTGTGTGAATATACTAAAAATTATACACTTTAAATAGGTGGATTATATCTCACGTGAATAGATTCTCAATAAAGCTGGTATTTTTAAAAATGGCAGAACTGAAGCAGTGACATGTGGGCTTTAAAGTCATCCTCAGTCACCTCCATCCTCTGGGTAGCTAGTCTCTAATGACTTTAAATTTTTTTTTTAATTTTTATTTATTTATGATAGTCACAGAGAGAGAGAGAGAGAGAGAGGCAGAGACACAGGCAGAGGGAGAAGCAGGCTCCATGCACTAGGACCCCGATGTGGGATTCGATCCCGGGTCTCCAGGATCGCGCCCTGGGCCAAAGGCAGGCGCTAAACCGCTGCGCCACCCAGGGATCCCCTCTAATGACTTTAAAGATACAATTTTAAATTCTGAGAACTCTTGTAACCCTGGCGTCTACACGTTACACTTGGTGACCAAGCAGGTGAACTGCAGGAGTTGGAGGGGCTGGGCAGGCCTGATTCTAGAACTCATTTCCCTGTGTTGTATTCTAGCGTATAACAAACTGCATTTACAACAAAGCTGGATCCCATAGTGGACCAGCAGACCAGTGAGCTCAGTGCTCTAGTAGTTGTAGTCAAGGGACATGGAAAAATGTCCCTAACAAATTTAGTTTAGCCACACATTTGCCTTCATGAATTCTCACCAAGTGACATTAAAGCTGCTTCTAACACAGGCCACCACCATTTTTTAAAAAATTTTTTATTTATTTATGATAGTCACATAGAGAGAGAGAGAGAGAGAGAGACAGAGACACAGGCAGAGGGAGAAGCAGGCTCCACGCACCGGGAGCCTGACGTGGGATTCGACTCTGGGTCTCCAGGATCGCACCCTGGGCCAAAGGCAGGTGCTAAACTGCTGCACCACCCAGGGATCCCTAGGCTACCACCATTTGAAAAATGCCACACTCCTGGAAAGAGCAAAGGAGGGGCACCTGGTGGCTTAGTCTGTTGAAGGTCCCACTCTTGGTTTTGGTTCAGGCCATAAGCTCAAAGTGGTGGGCTCCAGTCCCTCATCAGGCTCCATGATCAGTGGGGAGTCTGCTTGAGATTCTCCCCCTCTCCCTCTGCTTCTCCCACTGTGCTCTTTCTCTAAAATAAATAACTTTTAATAAAATAAATAAATGGGCAAAGGACATGCAACTGATGCACACACATGTGAACATACATGCATGCAGGTGCATATATAGTGGAGGGGCAACCAAGCAGTCATGTGAGAGGCAGGTGACAGCGTGGGTGGTGGGGGTCGCCTTCACCTCTCACTTTACCTGTTCTGCCAGAAGGTGTTGCTGCCTTTGTAAGAACTGCTGTTGCTGCAGATGCTTTTGTTGCTGCTCCCTCTGTTTCTGTTGGTCCAAAAGTAAGTGATGTTGCTTCATGACTGCCGCCTGCTGCTGGCTGCTGAGATAGGGGGCGCTGCTGCGGGTGCTGGCCACAGACACAGCGGGTGGCTGGCTCCCGACACCGGCCGCAGGGGTGGCCACAGGGACGCTGGGGGTGTTCTGCTCCTGTGAGCACAGAGAAGGGAATCTCAGGTCAGGAAGAACATGGTGAAGTCCAAAAGCCCTGATCGAAGCAGATGAGCTCTGTGCAGGGAGAGCCTCTGCCCCAAACCCCAGAGCATATGTCCTCCGGGGCTTGGCTAGACACCAAAAGAAGGAACACCTGAGTATCCAGGCACAGCAACAAGCAGTGTCACCAGCTGCACTGGTGATCCTTGCTTCCTATGGTTCACCAGCAGCAGAGGCGAGATTTTACATTTAAGCTCAAATATTGGCACGTATCAGTTCCAGTAGGCAACTGCCACTTTCAAATGCTCACTTTCTGGAATGCATCAGTGCAAATGGGCCCCAAAAGGAGGAACACTCTGAGGGGCTCTGATGGATGGGGACTCGATGTTCCGAGTGTGCAAATCTTGGGTGCCTGGCAGTGGGACTGTCTCTGAACTGCCTGAGACTGTATCACATGTCCATTTGTGTTGACTTTTGTCAGAGCATGCTTACAAAATACTGTACCAATGAAAACTTTAACAAAAATTCTCAATTAATACATGGGCTAAAAGTGAGACTCATGTCAAAGGCTCCACAGTATTATCCCATCCTGATCATCCTGATTTATGTTTAAAAGGGGGAAAATTTAACTTGAATCCAGAAGAAGGTAAAAAAAAAACAATGATCATTTATACAAGTTCAACTTTTCTGAGCTCCTTTCCAGTCCTTACAGGACTTTATTTTAATCCTTACAAGAGTGTAAGCTTCGAGCAGACAGACCCAGAGGTAATTTCCTCATCCACCACCCCCAGAAGTGTTTGGGCTATGAGAGTGTTGTGTGCAGTGCCGAGCACTACTGAAATGGCAGTCGTCACTGCTCTTCTTAAGGATCTTTTTAGTGGCTGTGGAACAGTTTACTGGCTGACATAAGTGGAAGTATCAACATTTACACATGTACTCTCCTGCTGAGAGATGCTTAATCTGCTTCTAGTTTTTGGCTACTAGAAGTGAAGCAATGAACATCTTGTATATTAACTTTCCTATTTTTTAGGGATTATTTCTTACAGGGGTATAATGTGTCGATGCTTATGAACATTTTTATGACTTAAGAAAAATATGTAACACCAAACTACTTCCTACAAGCACCATGCCCATGTACACACCCTCATCAGTTGAAAGGCATCAATTTCCCCATTATCATCATCACCAGCAATTGTTTTTTTCTTTTTAATTTCTGAAATTTTACAAATACACACTGGTACCCGCAAAGGTATTCACCACAGGCTTACTTATAATAAGTGATGAAAACCAGGAGATGATGAGATACACTAACATACCGGTATGCCCTATGTTCCACAGCTGCTGTCACACAACTTTTAACTTGTCAAGGGATCTTCTGTGTAGACATGGAAGACAGTCCGGGGCACATCAGGGAGGGAGAAAAGCAAATGTGTTTCACTGTACCTTGGAGGAAGCTGGGGGAATAAGCCCTAGCCATGAGAAGGTTGCCAGGGAAGAAACATCTTAGAACACATGTGAATGTGAGTAGAAATGCAAATATTGATCATGATAAAACTAGTACTTGACCATTCTCCACCCTACAGAGCAGTTATGTGACTGCCAGGCTGGAGCATCATGGTGAAATAACCATGGAGTTTGGATGTGGGATTAGCTTGCCCCTTACTAAATCTTAAGGTATTCTACACACTACCTTTCAGATGGAAAGGTAGTTTAAAAAAAAAAAAAACAAAAGGAGAAAAGCCTCTAATCAGCACATTAAATGCAACCTTTACAGGCAAAATAACAGCCATACATGACTTACTTTAAAGTTGTACAGCATGGAGGAGACACTCAACGCCTCTGCTTAGGTGCTGGTGATGCCTCAAATGTATGGATACTTTAAACCAAATTATACCAGGGAATTTCACCCTATTTTTGTTTATTCAGAATCAATCCTGTTTTCTTTGACTGATTTTTCTCTCTCAAGAGATTCAAAGGACGACGGTAGCATCCCTCTGCTCCCCAACTACCTGGGGCAAGCAACCACAGGGCTGCAGAGCAATAGCCTCATGTGCTCACCTGGCTGGGTGGAACCAGTGACCGGAAGGGCAGATTTCCTGGCTTTGGTTTCATCATAAACAAGGAGTTCTGTTCATTGCTCAGGTGAGGCAGCTGCTGGGGAAGATATGCCATGAGGGTGGACTTGCTCTGGCCAGATGCAGGGCCACCTTGCCCACAGTCGGCTTTATAATGAGAAAGGGGTTTGGTGTTGCCATAGTCCAGCACTGACCCCTGGTTAGTCACGGCATTCTGATTCAAGTTATTCGGCGGCTGATGACTCAGCAGGTTCACATGGCTGGACTGGAGGTAGGGGCCTCCAGGCCGAGGGGAGCTCTTGTTCACACCTGGCATCATGAGCAATTTGGAGTTGGTGAAGTCTTGCTTGTAACCAGGAGGGCTGGCAGGTTTCTCCATGGGATAGGGTACATTTAAGGGGCTGTGAGAGGGGCCTGTCTGCTGCCACGTGGACATCTGGCCCGGGGCTGGTGCAGGGGTAGCCTGCTGCGGGTTCTGGAGCATCTGCTCACGCTTCTGCTTGGCAGCAATCTGCTGGAGCTGGTGGGCAGAGGACAGCTCTGAGGCCCCTCCTGGGCCCTGGCTAGGCAACACCACACTGGAAAGGGCTCTTTGTGCATTCTGGGCCTGCGCTGATGCCGGCATCAGGTTAGGACTGGGATTATCTGCCCCAGGCTGGCCAGAGGTATGGAACAGAGGCTGAGTGCCCCCTAGGCTGGGTGAATCGGTACTCACGGGACCGGCTGAAGGCCCCATAAAGGTCTGTCCTGCAGACCCAGCCCTCACTTGTGGAGAGCCTAACTGTTCTTGTTCAAAGGCTGCTGGAGAGAATTCTGTCTTAATATTAATGTCCTGTGCCAAGGGGGTCTGTGTAGCAGACCCAGCAGACTCTGGGTCCTTCTTCTCTTCAAAGTCCTCATTAAACAGATCCTTCATGTCTTCATCAGGCACTGACCTGTTTAGCTCCTCAATGAGCTCTTTCCACTCTTGCTCGTTCAGGTTGAGGTCAGGCATGAGGTTGCTCTGAGATATGGAGCCCCCGGCCCCTGCAATCATGCAAGGCAGGTCATCGACGGGCTCTTGCTTCAGCTCTTTATTCAGGCTCAGAGGAAATGGCTCACCAGGGTTGCTGCCCCCATTCAGGTGGAGACTTGAGTCAGCCAGACACTTCTTACTGATGGAGTCCAGCCCCAGTGAGTGCTTCCCACTGGCCTGCAGTGCCTCTGCACCAGGCTTGTCAGGCTGCCCCAGGGGAGAGGCTGGAGGCAGGCCGTTGGAAGAGATGGCTACTCCCAGAGGGGCCTCTCGACGGGTCTTCTTGTGTCCAGAAAAGAGGTCTCCATAGCCATTCTGTTGCTCACCATTCTGAGGGGAGGTGGTGCTCTCCAGGTTCCTCTTCACTGTATCATGGAGATGCTGCAAAACACGACAAGAGCGACTTAACACACAATGTCACGGAGGAGGCCCCTTCGTTTGTTTGTTTGTTTGTTTCTTTCTTTCTTTCTTTCTTTCTAAGATTTACTTATTTAGTTATTCATGATAGACCTAGAGAGAGAGAGAGAGAGAGAGAGAGAGGCAGAGACACAGGCAAAGGGAGAAGCAGGCTCCATGCCGGGAGCCCGACGTGGGACCCGATTCCGGGACTCCAGGATCACGCCCTGGGCCAAAGGCAGGCGCCAAACCGCTCAGCCACCCAGGGATCCCTGGCCCCTCGGCTTTTATTTATTTTTATTTTATTTTATTTTTTTTAAACTTTTTATTTATTTATGATAGTCACACAGAGAGAGAGAGAGAGAGAGGCAGAGACACAGGCAGAGGGAGAAGCAGGCTCCATGCACCGGGAGCCCGACGTGGGACTCGATCCCGGGTCTCCAGGATCGCGCCCTGGGCCAAAGGCAGGCGCCAAACCGCTGCGCCATCCAGGGGTCCCCCGCTCGGCTTTTAATGGTGGTTTCCATCAGAGCCCGCACCCCTGCCGTGCTCTCCTGCTGACTCTGACCAGCCAGTTTATCCTCCCTCCTCCTGGGAGCACACCCCCACTTCCCTTGTCCCAGGTCCTCCGCCCTGGCCTGAGTCCGGGCCACTACTGGAGCTGCAGGAAAGCAAGCCAACTTCAATTAGTGCATCCATACCTGACTTCTGTGGCCTTCTCTTGCAGGATGCAAGCCTGATGTTGCCCACAGTCATCTAGTCTGAGGGTGTGCCCAAGAGTAGGGCCAATGAGAGAAAGAAGCCGAAGCTACATATACGTTCTTAAGGGTGTCACCTAAGTCCTGACTGTACATGAGACCAGCCATGCCCCTGCACTTTTCACTTCAGGGAACCAAAAACTTCCTTTTTGTGTTTAAGCTCCTTTGACTCAGATTTCTCTGGCTTTCAGCTGAAGGAGCCCTGCCTGCTAGGGGCTCTCTCTCAGGCCTCGGTGGGGTGGCTCACGAGCACCAGGTGGCTGACGTGTTGCACAGGCCAGCGTTCATGCCCCATTGGGCCTTTCAAGGAGCTGCTGTCTGGTGCCACTCCTTTTCCCCAGGCAGAGCTGCTCCTTCTCCTCCCTGCCAGCTCTAAGCAGCTTCTGACCCTCTGCGCCCCAGTCACTAGCCCCTACAAACCCCACTTCTCAGTATGAAAGCATTCCTTTGCCCAAAGCCAGCCTGTCTTGCACCATTATCCTTGCTTCCCCCCGCCCTCCTCAGCTAGATTTGTTTGGCTAGCCTTAAAAACCCTGTGTCATGGACAGGTGCTGTGTGCAGAGCAAGACAATGAGGTGGTTCTTGGGGTCTTCCGAGGCTTCCAGTCTGCCAGGATACAGGACACATCCAGACATGGCTACAGGAGAGCAGCAGAGCAACAGAACCCTGGGCCGGGAGTCTGGCACAGGAGCTTCATGAAGAGAACAGGACATAGGAGTGGGAAGAATGGAAGGTGCTATCTTTCCACTCTTTCCCTAGCCTCTGCCAGGACATGACTCCTTCATTAATGCAGGTGCCTACACTTAGCTCTAACCTTGGTGCTGTTCCTTCCCTAGGTTTTTTTGTTACATTTTTGTCCTTTGTCCTCCACTCCCCCCATTCCATCCCTCCTACTGACCCTAAGTATCTACACTGTATTATTTATAAAGTTCTCAATAGGAGCTTTCATAATTATCTTTTAATAGATTTCAGAGGAGTCGATGGCACCCAGAACTCTGTACTGTTGTCCTGGGGCTACAAAGAAGAGCTACATGGACCCACCACCACAGTCCGAGGAGTGTGAGGGCACCAGTGCCCTGACCAGGGCTCCTACCCAAGGCAACTCCTTGGGCAACAGCTCTAAACAGTAAACTTTTCCTAAAAGTAGGAGGGAAACCTCCTAGATACATACGCACATCGAGCAAGGAAACAAGGAGGGGAACTTTCTCAGTCTGCAGTCCCAATTCCAATGCTTCCACTCCTTTTTTAATCCTTGCTTCAAGATTTTCCTATTTTTTTACTGTTAAAGCTGACTGTGCAGTGCTCTATAAATTCTGGCTGAGTCCATAATCCTCTAAATCCATATCTGGATATCTAAGTTAGCTCAGAAAAACTCAGGGATACTCAATAAATGAAACTGTTGGGCAGAGGTGTAAGCTGAAAAACGATCCTAGGACCCTATAAGGGGACATCTGCTTTACTTTCATGTGGGTTCTCCTGCTTCCTGCTGCCACCTAGGGGTGTGAGGGGGGAAGGGACCCATGCTCTTAAAATGGACCTTTGTAAGATCTACCACTGGAAAACTTTCCTTTGAGGAAAGTCAATTCATAACCATTTAATTGATCACAAAGAAATCAAAATGAGTTGCTGATTTTTCTTGGGTTTTTATTCTTTCTATTATTTTCTTTCTGGAAAATCATTTGTTCCTCAGTGTCAGCTTTGGGCTGTCTATAAACCTGGGAAGTTGGAAAACTTCCTAAGGGGGAAGTTGGAAAACCTAGGAGGTCAGGGCACTAGATTGAGTCAGCTGGTTGTCCCAGATTAGAAACAGAATCCTTCTTTGCCCTAATAATTATAAAAGCTACCACTCCCTCTTTCAATATCCACATGCAAACAGCTGCAGACAAGTTCCAAAGTAACTTAATTTTGCAATCCAATTACTTTCCAAAGGAAACACCGGGCCATTTTCTCAACTGCTCACAAGATGTAACTGGAATGATGTAGGCGGGGGTGGGAAGTGTGGAATGTGGTGGCCCTGGCAGATTTTTAAGTGTTGAGCATTTGCAGGAGTGCCTGATATGTGCAAAGCAGGAATTTACAACAAAGATGTGCAGACAGCCTGAACGGATTATAAATTACATAAGAACACACAGAGTAAGAGCTATAAAGCAGACAAAACTAGCCAGCATGGATAAACACACGGGCTCCCTCTCAGCACATCTGGTACTTCGGGGTGCTCAGCTCAGACGGAATGGTCTTGTGGTACACAGGATTCCAGGAGGATCCCATCCTGGAATAAGGTGATCTGGTGTTCATTTCCTTCACAAGGGGTTTTGTTAAAGGGTACCACATGCCTGATGGTAAGCTGGAAGCCCTGCATACTCACCCTGTCAGTCTTCCACCAAAGCACCCTAAAAGTGCTTTGGCACCAAAGTCAGCACCAAAGTCAGCAAAAGTCCTGACTCCCACCCCAGCCTTTGCCACCCGTCAGCTTCTGCTCTGGGAGAGGGACCCCAGGATATACACTGCTGAGTCTAGGTGGAGTTGCCACACCTTGTGGACACCAAATCAGTGTCCTGTGTCCCCTCATCACCCTCATGCCAGCCTGAGGCATGAGACTTACAGCACTGTCTTGGGCCTACTCTCCACTTCTGCCACCGGCCACTGAAGTTCCAGTGTGCTTTCTGGCCAGACTAACCAAAGGGTAACACCTATACTCTTCCGCTGAGCTAACACACGTGGCTGCTTAAGAAAGGGGTGGCTTGCTCATCCATATTCCTTATGAGCTGGCAGTCACCTGGGGCAGCCACTAGTGCTTCCTGCCACTTCTCAAGTCATATTGCTCCTTGGTCATCCTATCAGCCAAACACCCACCTCCCCACACCCGAAAGCCAGCACCTAGACCCACTGCACTATGGCTTCCATCCTCTGGGGAGCTGACGGGATGCCAAATGGGCAGGGGTGGTAGTGTAGAAGGAAGACTTTAGGGCTGCTTTCCCTGAGGCCAATGATCTTGATGCTGTTAAATGCAGTCCACATTTTCAGTCTTTCCCTCCATCATCTGCCTCTTAATAATTCCTTGCGGGACACCTGGGTGGCTCAGCAGCTGAGCATCTGCCATCAGCTCAGGGCGTGATCCTGGAATCTGGGATCGAGTCCCACACCAGGCTCCCTGTGAATAAATGAGACACAGAAAGAGAGGCAGAGACACAGGCAGAGGGAGAAGCAGGCTCCCCGCAAGGAGCCCAATGTGGCACTCGATCCCAGATTCCAGGATCACACCCTGGGCCAAAGGCTGGCGCTCAACTGCTGAGCCACCCAGATGTCCCAAATAAATAAAATCTTTTTTTTTTTTTTTAAAGATTTTATTTATTTATTCATGATAGTCACAGAGAGAGAGAGAGAGGCAGAGACACAGGCAGAGGGAGAAGCAGGCTCCATGCACCGGGAGCCCGATGTGGGATTCGATCCCGGGTCTCCAGGATCCCGCCCTGGGCCAAAGGCAGGCGCCAAACCGCTGCGCCACCCAGGGATCCCCCAAATAAATAAAATCTTAAAAAAAAAAATTCCTTGCATCTTATTTCTTTACCACAGTATCTTGCTTTCTCTTCTATTTTCTTCTGGTTGTTTCTTCTAGTCTCCTTTGAGGTAGGTCTCTGCTTCAAATGAGTATGGGAGTCCTTTCTCCTCTTTTTAAAATTTTTAAAAAAAGATTTATTCATGTGACAGAGAAAGAGAATGGTGTGCCAGCACACATGAGTGCATGAGCAGGGGGAGAGGCAAAGGAAGAGGAGAATCTCAAGTAGACTCCTCACTAAACACAGAGCCCAATGCAGGGCTTGATTCCACGACCCCATGAGATCATGATCTGGGTCGAAACTGAGAAGAGGTGGACGCCCCACTAACTGAGCCACCCGGGCACCCCTCTCCTCTTTTTATTCTACACATACTCTGACTGATCTTATCCACTCCCATGGCTTCAAATTCCCATGACTGAACATCACATTCAGAATAAACCCAACTGCCAGGGATCAAGTGCTGATCTATCAGTCTTTGTCCTTCATCCAACCTGCTTTTCCATGCTCCCCTGTTGTACAGCACACTGAGTCACACTATCCTTCTTATAGTGCCTCAAAGGTGCCCCCTCATTCCTGCCTCAGGGCCTTTACACTTGTTCTTCTCTTTGTCCCAAACACTTCTTCCCCTGATCTCCCTAGGGGTGGCTTAGCTCCTAATTTGGGTCCGTTATCCCCTCAGTCATTCTCCCAGTCACTCTCCATCCTATCTCCTTGTTAATTCTCCCATGGAGGCACTCATGTGAATGAGCCTTAGTTTTATACTTTAGGATGAAAAACAGAGACCCAGTACCTAGAACAGTGCCTGGCACTCAATAAGTATTTGTGAATGAATGTGCTCTTAATCCCCATGTTGACAGAGCTCCAGACTCCCATTTGTCTAACCACTTACCTGGTGTATGGGGTGTCCTGCAGATAATTCAGACTTAATCTGTCCAAATCTGAAACAGCTTCTCCCCAGTCTCATTTTCCTTTCTTTCTCTGCTCATCCCAGACAATGTTTGCTACCATCCACCTGGTCACATAAACCAGAACCAGAGAGCCACTCTAGCCCCTCCTTTTCTACTCCCTGCATTCAATCTATGTGCTAGTCCTGGTGAGCCCACTGCTCAGCATTCCTTGGTTCTACACACTACTCTCCATTCACTATCACCAATTTCTCTTGCTTGAATCATTTTAACCATGTCTACAGTTAGTCTTGCAATTTCCGCCCTCATCTACATTCTGCACTCTGGTCAGAGTGATTACACCAAAGGGCAGATCTGATCCTGTTACTATTTTCCTGAAAGCTCTTCAACGGCAAGGCACCTTATTGCCCTCAGGCCTTCATAACCCTGAGCTTGGCTCCGTCATCCTTCCGGCTCTGGAACTAGTTTAACTCCCCACCAACTTTCCAACCACACCCATGCTGTACAGCTTGCTGGAATGCCTCAAAAGTGTAGGTTGAAACATAAAAAACTAACTTTTTAAGGCAACAATCTGACCTGATACCATGCTGACTTTTCCTGTTTCTATTATGCTCTTCTAGTACCCTGTACAGACACTCAGGAACACTGACTGTCATTGGAAAAGACCATCTCCAGGTAAAGTCGATCTACTTTTAGGCAATATTCAAGATTTTTTTTTTAAGACTTTATTTACTTATTCATGAGAGAGAGAGAGAGAGAGAGAGAGAGAGGCAGAGACATAGGCAGAGGGAGAAGCAGGCCCCATGCAGGGAGCCCAATGTGGGACTCAATCCCAGGACTCCAGGATAACTCCCTGAGCCAAAGGCAGCCAAAGCTCAACCGCTGAGCCACCCCCGTGTCCCAACATTCAAAATTTCAATGACCTGAGGGAAAACGTGGGAAATCCATGTCAAGTAGCAACTTCGGTAAGGCACTAAGTGAGCCAAGTGCCACAAGGACAAGTCAATACTTCCTCAGTGGCCTTACTAATCACTCTGCACTTGCATTTAACTACTCCTCATGGTGTCAGAATCTCACGCAACCTTCAAAAGCACCATGGGAAGGAGAATCACTGTTCTTGTTTTCCAGCAGATAAAAGTCAGATTACATGAGGCTTCCCAAGGTGTGGGCATTCGGGGGTCATGGGACGGATCTGCTGCCTATCCTCCATCCTCCGGCCCTGTCTCCCTCCTGGTCAGACTGGGAGGGGCCCACCCACATCGACTCTGCTTCCACCTGTGAGGCTGAGCGAGGTGTCTGTTATGAAACACAAGCAGCAGGGAGTGAGTCAGGGCTTCAAACTGTGAGAAGAGCACCTTCTGTATACGAGCATGAAGAATCCCAACAAGGTGTTATTACCAGAAAAAAGGGCTGTGCCATGTGGAAATCACACACACAGACTGAAGAAAAAGAAAAATATCACAGAACCAAATAAAACCTGTTACTAAAGATTCTTACTTTTAAGATATTATTTGTCTTAATAGTTTGGAATTGCCAATCATTTAGAAGTGTGGTAAGTACTAAAGAGATCTGTAAACACTACTCCTTGCCACTGAATCCACCTACAAGGTCATACTGAAAATGGCAAGTTCCAAGAAATGCATTTTCCAGAAAACTTTACACTTTGGGGTCCAGACATTTTTACCATCATTTTTTAAATGTTTTATTTTATTTATTTTTAAAGATTTTATTTATTTATTCATGAGAGACACAAAGAGGCAGAGACCCAGGCAGAGGGAGAAGCAGCCCAATGAGGGACTCAATCCCAGGACCTAGGGATCACAACCTGAGCCAAAGGCAGACGTTCAACCACTGAGCCACCCAGGCATCCCTGAAATGTTTTATTTTTAATGAATTATAGGTTCCTGTGTCAACTGTACTCAAACTAAAAAATAAAAAATTTGAGGTTCATAGGAAATTGGAAAGAGAGTTTGCAGAGGGCCTGCATATTTTTCACCCAGTTTCCCCCAATGGTTGCCCCCATGCAGTGCTCATTCACCAAGATCCTACCTATGTGCCAGACCCTAACCTATACAAGGTGAGCAAAAAATAATCGTAAATTCAGATAGGCATGAAATTTTTACTATACTCTAGGCAGGGCACTAGGCACTGGCATAAAAAGATACATAAGAGGGATCCCTGGGTGGCGCAGCGGTTTAGCGCCTGCCTTTGGCCCAGGGCGCGATCCTGGAGACCCGGGATTGAATCCCATGTCAGGCTCCCGGTGCATGGAGCCTGCTTCTCCCTCTGCCTGTGTCTCTGCCCACGCCCCCCTCTCTCTGTGTGACTATCATAAAAAAAAATAAAAATAAAAATAAAAAGATACATAAGAGATGGTTCCTGCTCCCACCAGCTGAGATGTGATGATGAGGCTATGGAGGCAGGACAGATTATTACAAGAAGAGGGAGAAGGGGACACTCAAGTTAGGTATTAAAAGAACAAAGAAGTCATCCAGAAGTAGGGGGCAGGGATTCCAGGCTGAGAGGCAAAGGCATGGATACACAAGCGAGCCCAGAGTAAGAGTGGACGGAAGGAGGCAAGCAGAAAAAATGAATAGTAGTTTAATGTCGTTGAAGTATAAATGGTACAACAGGAAGTGTTGAAAGAGGCTGGGAATGGACAGTGATGGGCCCAAAATGTTATTTAATACTGTGAAATTTCAAAACATACACAAAATGAAAGAGAACAGTATATGGAATCCTCATACCCAACTTAAACAACTCAATCCCCTTACCCAACTTAAACAACTATTAGTATTTGGTCCTTTTGTTGCATTTCTACCTCTCTAGTCCCCACCCCCAAGACTGGATGATTTAAGAAACAGATCCTGGGCATAATACCATTTAATCCAAAAATACTTCAGTTATGTATCTCTAAAAGTAAAAACTCTCTTTTTTTAAATTTTTATTTATTTATGATAGTCACACAGAGAGAGAGAGAGGCAGAGAGACATAGGCAGAGGATAGAAGCAGGCTCCATGCACCGGGAGCCTGACGCGGGACTCGATATCGGGTCTCCAGGATCGCCCCCTGGGCCAAAGGCAGGCGCTAAACCGCTGCACCACCCAGGGATCCCTAAAAGTAAAAACTCTTAAAAATACACATGTGTGTATAACATTACGATACCATTATCACACCTACAACATTAATAATTATTATCACCACCTCAAACACATTAGGATGGCTATTATCTAAAACAAAACATAACACCCAAAATAACAAGTGTTGGCAAGGCCATGGAGAAAATGAAACCTTTGTGCACCGTTGATGGAATGAAAATGGTGCATCTGCTATGGAAAACAGCAGTTCCTCAAAAAATAAAAACAATATTTACCGTATTAGTCAGCAATATCATTTCTTTAAAAATTCCATTTCCAAAAGCACTGAAAGCAAGGACTTGAACAGATATTTGTAGACCATGTTCATACCCACATATTCAATGTAGCCAAAAGGTAGAAGTAACCCAAGTGTTCATCAATGGATGAATGAATAAACAAAATGTGGTCTATCCAATACAATGGAATATTATTCAGCCTTAAAAAGCAAAGAAGTTCTGACACATGCTACAATATGGAATAACCTTGAGGACATTATGTTAAATGAAATAAATCTGTCACAAAAGGACAAGTACTGTATAATTCCAATTATATACAGTACCTAGAGTCATCGAATTCACAGAGACAGAAAGAACAATGGTGGTTTCTGGGAGCTGCAGGGAGAAGGAAGTAGGGAGCTAGTGTTTCTGTTCTGCAAGATGAAATGAGCTATGGAGATGTATGGTGGTGGTGCTCGCACAAATAATGTGAATGTACTTAATACTGTGAAGTGTGTACACTTAGAAGTGGTTAAGCTGGTAAATTTTGACTTCTATATGTATATATCCATATGTGTATATATATACACGTACATATGCGCACACACACACTTTCTTTAAAAAAGGGAGAGAGAGAATCCCAAGTAGGCTCCATATTCAGTGCAGAGTCCAACATGGGGCTCGATCCCATGACCCTCTGAGATCATGATCTAAGCTGAAACCAAGTTGGACATTTAATCAACTGCACTGTCCAGGCACCCTCTGTTGTATTTTATTACAATTTTAAAAAAATTTTAAATTATTATCATCCTGTAAACCAGCAGTGTTCAAGTTTCCCTGTCTCAAGATCTTTTGCAAACAAACAAAATAACTCCTTTATTATGAAAAATTTCAAACATATACTAAGGTAGAGAGAAAGTAGAATGACTCTCCATTTACTCACTGCCCAAGTGAAACAACGTATGTCCCATTTTGTGTCCTTCATACCCTACCCTGGGCTAACTTAGCAACTACATCATTTCTCCTTAAATAGTTCAGCATGCATCACTAAAATATGAAAGCTCTTTGAAAAATAACCACAACACTATTCCTGAAGGTCAAAAAAAAAAAAAAATCAAATTGTGGCTACAGTTGGTTTATTCAAGTCAGGATCCAAAACACTGCATCTGGCTGACGTGCTCTTAGGATTCTTAGTATATAACAGTTCTCTCTCCCTTTCTTAACTTTGCCATTTATTTGTCCAAGAAACTTAGTCACTTGTCCTGTAGAATTTTCCGTTTCCATAGTTGGGTGATTGTATGCCCCTCAAGGTATCATTTACAAATTCTTCTATCCTCTGTATTTCCAGTAAACTGATAGAAGCTTGATCAGATTCACTTTTTTTTAAACATAAATAGTTATAGGTGATGTTGCACTGCATGTCATTTTAATAGGAACTTAGCAGATGAAGTCAGACTTGCATTTTTGGGGGATTTGCATTTTTATAAGCTATCTCTAATGCCTCTGTGGCAAATACATTTTAGGGAGAGAGGCCATGGCCAGAGTGATTGCCAAGGAGAAGAGTGCAGAAGTAGTCCGTGAAAGAGATGACAGCTGGACAGCAGGCATGAGGAAGAAAGGATTTCAGAGTTAGGGTGGGAGGGATTTGGCAGGTCCTGAAGACTGAGTTTATACTGGGGGTGAGTGAGAAAGGAATGTCTCTCTAGTTTGGGCACATAGGTAGGATAGAGAATAAAGGAAAACCACTTTCAGTGGGAGGAGGGCTTAGTTGAGTTTTAGCCATGAAGAGATGACGAGACCATTCAGGTCACGCCCAAGAGGCAATGAATAATATTGATGATGAGTCCAGGGTAAAGACTGTCATGAGCAATGCATGCAGCTGAAACCACGAGCAGATTCCATTACTCAGGGAGAGTGACAGGTCAGCCAAAGGGCAGGTGAAGGGCCCATTCTGAAGATAGAACATAAGGGAGAGTGGTGGGCTAAATACATCCAAAAGGTCCAGAAAGATAAAGGCTGAACATGTCCACTGGGTCTGGTAACTAAAGGGTCACCAATGCCATTGCCCAAAGCAGTTCCAGAAGGCTCCCTGGAAGAAAAACCCTTGACCTGAGAAGTAACTGGGAGGTGAGTAAATAGAGTATGGATTGTTCTTTTCCTAGTTTAATTTTAAAAAGGAAGATACAGAGCCAAAGTAGATTAAGTGATTGCCTAGGACTAGAAAGCGGGGGGTAGGGGCAGTGATAGCTAAGGGTTGTGGGGGTTCTTTCTGGGGTGAGGAAATGGTCTAAAATCCGACTGTGCTGATGGTCAGACAATTCTGCGGATAAACTTAAAACCACTGGATTGTTTTGGGGAAATGGAATATAAATGGATGAACTGTATGGTATAGAAATTGTATCTCAATAAAGTCATTTAAAAAAGTGAAGGAGGGGTACCTGGGTGGCTCAGTCAGGTGTCCAACTCTTGATTTTGCCTCAGATCAGATCTCAGAGTGATGGGATCAGGCTCCAACCTCAGTGGGGGGTTTGGGGGGTGTCTGCTTGACATCCTCTCTCCCTCTCCTTTTGCCCCTCCCCTGGCTTACACTAAATAAAATAAATAAATAAATAATTCTTTTTAAAAAGCGAGGGAAAGAGACCAGTAGCCAGGGAGGCTCAATTAAAGAACAGCATATAATTAATTACTGATTACCCCAGATCTCTCTAAAATCCTCTGGAACTCTGTGATTTCACGCAATCAGGCATTCATAGATAGATATGAAAAAGATGCATCATGAACTACTGAAAGCATAAACACCATGATCTCCTGTTCGAGGAATTCTTGACTTAATCAATGGAGTGAACCTGTAAGAGTGATGCCCTTCCCTTCCAAAGCCACAGCCTCCACCTGGGTTCTCTATCCCACTCCCAGGTGGCTTCTTTAAGGTTCTTGTTCATTCCATCACCACCTTATCCTCTGTTTTCTGGCCACCTCCCTGTTTACCAGTTCTTTTCTCCCCTAAGCATTGGCAATGCTCAATGCTCCCATCTTTTGGCCCCCAACCTACTCTACATTTTAGCTGTGTTAAGGGCACAGCTAGACTGGGTTCAAATCCTGCTTTAATTGCTTAACAGCTGTGTGCTCACAGGCATATTACTAAATATCTCAAGAAGCTCTGGTTCCTTAACTAAAGAGGCGCTGGTAGTGGCAGTGGTATGGGGAGAACAGCCACTTCTTTGGGGAGGCGGGGAGGCTGTGAGGCATAACACTACTGCTTACCAGGCAGCTGCTAACCTTCTTACCTTTTAGCCAATCCCCTTCCTTCACTTTGGAGCTTCTTCAAAGAAACAACCAAGGTCACCTCCTGGATCTTAAATCCAAGGAACACTTTTAAACTGTATCTACTTGACCTTTCTGAGACACTCAACTCTGATGACCACTCCTTCCTTCTCTGCTCATGTTCTTCCCTTAAGGCCCAAGAGACAGCTCTCTGGACCTGCCTCCATGGCCACTCTCTGCAGGCTGCTGCTTCTCATGCTGCTCCTTCGTCGTTTTTCACTGCTGTCCACTGCTGTCCTCTCCCAGGTACTCCATCTGCACTCAGGGCCTTGGCCACAGCCTGACAATGTGGCACGGAGTGGCTATTCAAATATTTACTGAGTGAACATTTTCTGGATCTTCATTCATTAATTCAAAGATTTCATTCATTTACTCATGAGAGACACAGAAGAGAAAGAGAAAGAGAAAGAAGAGAAAGAGAAAGAGAAAGAGAAAAAGAAAGAGAGAGAGAGAGAGAGAGGCAGAGACACAGGCAGAGGAAGAAGCAGGCTCCATGCAGGAAGCCCAATGTGGGACTCAATCCTGGGACTCCAGGATCATGCCCCAGGCCAAAGGCAGGCACCAAACTGCTGAGCCACCCAGGGATCTCCTGGATCTTCATTTTCTAAAAAAATTATTTATTTATTTATTTATTTGAGAGAGAGAGAGAGAGATCAAGAGAGAGACAGGGAGTATGAGCAAGGGGGAGTGGCAGAGGGAGAGGCAGACTCTCCCCTGAGCAGGGAGCCCAACGTGATACCAGGACCCTGAGATCATGACCTGAGCTGAAAGCAGACGCTTAACTGAATGAGCCACTCAGGTGCCCCTGGGATCTGCATCTGTATGCCCAGCTCTTTCTCCTGTGCTCTATACTCACATATTTGACATATCCAGGAATCTTCACATGGATATCCGACAGGATGTCCACTGGACTTGGCTCTTTCTCTCATGCTCCCTTACTCAGTGCATGGCTCAGTCCTTGTCCTCTGCTGACTCTACCCCCTAAATCCATCTCCAGTGAGATCCCTCCACACCAGCACCACACCCCCCTACCTTACTTGAATGTCTTATTTTTAAAAAATAGATCACTGGGGATCCCTGGGTGGCGCAGCGGTTTGGCGCCTGCCTTTGGCCCAGGGCGCGATCCTGGAGACCCGGGATCGAATCCCACGTCGGGCTCCCGGTGCATGGAGCCTGCTTCTCCCTCTGCTCGTGTCTCTGCCTCTCTCTCTCTCTCTCTCTCTCTCTGTGACTATCATAAATAAATAAAAATTTAAAAAAATAAAAAAATAAAAAAAAATAGATCACTGAAATAACTTCATGCCGATCTATTTCTATTGTTTTCTTTTTTTTTAAGATTTTATTTATTTATTTATTCATGAGAGACACAGAGAGGCAGATACATAGGCAGAGAGACAAGCAGGGTCTCCACAGGGAGCCTGATGCAGGACTTGGTTCCAGGACCCCGGGATCATGCCAAGCCAAAGGCAGACACGCAACCACTGAGCCACCCAGACATCCCAATTCTCTTTCTGTTCTAACCCATCTTTTATGTTATCAGAGTGATCTCTATAAAACACCTTTCTGAATCACTTTATTTTTATTTATTTATTTATTTTTTAATTTTTATTTTTTTAAAGATTTTATTTATTATTCATGAGAGACACAGAAAGAGAGAGGTGGAGACATAGGCATGGGGAGAAGCAGGCTCCATGCAGGGAGCTCCCAGAACTCCAGGATCACGCCCTGAGCCTAAGGTAGAGGCTCAACCGCTGAGCTACCAGGTGTCCCTCTGAATCACTTTATTTATTTATTTATTTATTTAAAAGATTTTACTTATTTATTCATGAGAGACACACACAGAGAGAGGGAGGGAGAGACACAGGCAGAGGGAGAAGCAGGCTCCATGCAGGGAGCCTGACATGGGACTCGATCCCGGGTCTCCAGGATCACACCCTGGGCTGAAAGTGGTGCTAAACCGCTGAGCCACCTGGGCTGCCCGCCTCTGAATCACTTTAAATCCCTTACTCCCTGCCTCACAGATAAAGTTCTAATTCCTTATTCTGGCACTAAGTGCCTGTTTGATCTGATCCCAATGAGCCTTTCCGCTTAATACCCCCCTATTCCCTTGGGGACCCCAACTTACAGTGAATTCCTTTCAGGACTGAGATTGCATCTCTCTTTTTTTTTTTTTAAAGATTTTATTTATTTATTCATGAAAGACACACAGAGAGAGAGGCAGAGACACAGGCAGAGGGAGAAGCAGGCTCCATGCAGGGAGCCCGACGTGAGACTCAATCCTGGGTCTCCAGGATCATACCTCAAGTTGAAGGCGGCACTAAACTGCTGAGCTGGGGCTGCCCGAGAATCTATCTCTTGCCTGGTGATCTCCTACTAAACTTTTAAGATTTAGCACAAACATCAACTCCTCTGTAGTATTTTTTTCCCTGACCACTTACCGCACACCTGGTTAATAAGTTCCTTATTCCATCCCTAGTGCTCTAATAAAGTGTTTTATGTATCACTTATATTCCCTGTTCATGGTAAAGTGCTGGAGTCCTACTGTAAATACGCACTGCCTTATTTCTCTACATCTCGCCCCATCTGTGGAGGACAAGAGCCTTGACCTTTTCATTCCCAGAGCCAGCAAGTTGCAGGTTCCCAATGACTGTTTCCAGAGTAAACCTC
Source organism: Canis lupus familiaris (assembly GCF_011100685.1). Lineage (NCBI taxonomy): Eukaryota > Metazoa > Chordata > Mammalia > Carnivora > Canidae > Canis > Canis lupus. Next base: position 2,207,618 of record NC_049232.1, read on the forward strand.
CCTTCTTCCCCATCACTCCCTTTCATGGTCACTTTACTGTTCTTTAGCCCCCTCCAGTACATCGGCCTTTCAGGTTCAGTTGGGCTCCTGGTACCCAACAATGGAGGCAGTACTAGCTCACTTAATCTAAGGCTTAAGGAAGTCAAACCACTTGCGGGACATCTGGGTGGTTCAGTGGCTGAACATCTGCCTCTGGCTCAGGTCGTGATCCTGGGATCAAGTCCCACATCAGGCTCCCCACAGGCAGCCTGTTTCTCCCTCCACCTATGTCTCTGCGTCTCTCATGAATAAATAAATAAAATCTTTTTTTTAAAAAGTCAAGCCACTTTCATGAAAGTAAGCACAAAACCAGGATTTGAACACAGATTTATCTGATTCAAAGTCATTTACCGAAGTCCAACTTCTGTGACTCTGTCTAATGTGTCTCTTTTTCATCTCAAAACTTCCAGTGCCCCCTCTCTTCTCTTTCTCTTCTCTGAGAAGGAAACCTCTCTCCTTACAGATATTAACTGCTTCTAGCTGCACCTTCTTTAGCCTTGTGGGCCTGCCTGAGACCTTCCCCTTTCAAACTGCTCTACTCCAGGGCACGTGGTTGGCTTAGTCAGTGCAACATGTGACTCTTGATCTTAAGGCCATGAGTTCGAGCCCCACACTGGGTATAGAGCTTATTTAAAAAAAAAATCCCTCTTCACCTCAAAAATAACTTCAACGCTGAGGCACCTGGGTGGCTCAGTCATTTAAGCATCCAATTCTTGGTTTCAGCTCAGGTCATGATCTCAGGATCATGGGATCGAGCCCCATGTCAGGCTCCACAATCAGCACAGAGTCTGCTTCAGATTCTCTCTCCTTCCTCCTCTGCCCCCTGCCTACCCCCACCACCCCACTCACACACACTCTCTAACAAATAAAACCTTTTTAAAAAATTTCATTTGTAAACAAACTTCAATGTTTTGTTCTTGATCAGTGGTTCTCCATGTGTGGTCCCAGACCAGTAGCATCAGCATCACCTGGGAACCCACTAGGACTGCAATTATCAGGCACTCCTCCAGACACCCCAGGAAAGTTTTAACAAGCCCTCCCGGTGTAATCACATAAAAAATAAACAGATGAAGCTAATTTTAATATTTTTCAATTCAATATATTACCATTTCAAATATAATAATTTTTTTAAAAAAAGAAATTTCACATTTTTTTTGAGAAGTTTTCAAAATAGAGTGTCTGTTTAAATTTTTGGCACAATACAATTTGGATGAGGCACATCTCAAGCACTAACAGCCCTCCATTGCTGGTGGCTGGCTACTGACTGTACTGGACTACATGGCTCTAGAAATTGGCCTTGAACGTGAGTTTTCAGGACAGTACTCAGACAACAAGATCTGAACCCGTGGCCTGCTTTCGGCTTCAGGCCCTCACTGCACAGAAGGCTCCACACTCCTCCTCACAGCCTGCCCTCCTGCATCGGGAAAGCTGAACTCCAACACACTAGGTCCCCTCATGTCTCTGCACAGGCGGCTGTTTTTCGCTGCGAGTACTCAACCTTGCCCCTCCTTTCTGTTTGTCCCAAACTCCTTCTCATGATCTTCTTCTATGTATCCTATAAAAAGTTGCTGAGAGCTTGGTCAGCCACTGTGTGGGCCCTGGCATACAACAGGGGACAAACCAGACAACCTCCTTGCTCTCCTGGAACCTACATTCTAGTTGGCTTGTGCGCCGGAGTAAATAAAGCACACAAAGGGAGTTTGTGGGGCTTACAATTTAAAGAAGATACTCAGGAGAGGCCTTCCACAGCATGAGAAGCTTAAGCCAAAGTGGGCAGGAGATGAGAAAGGAGGGTCCAGGCTGAGGGAGGAATGCCACAGGGCCCACATGGGAGCATGCCTGGGGGGGCGGGGGAGGCAGGCATGAAGAGATGAAGGGAGAAGGGACCTGAGGGAGGGAGGAAAGTAAAGGTGAGACAGGGCTTGAGGGACAGGCATGCCAGACTGCAGAGGGCCTATGGCCCTGGCTAAGGGCTAGCTTTTCCCTAGGGTGAGCTGGAAAACTGAGCAGGGGAACAAGACCATTCCAACTGCTGCACAGAGAACATTCTGGAGGAGGGCTAGGGCAGACAGGGAAACTGATTAGGCGCCAATATTCTAGAATGGCTCAGACCCTCTGCTAGTGGCAGAGGTGGTGAGAAGTGGTCAATTCTGGGTGTATGTTGAAGGTGGAGCTGATGAGGTTTGCTAAGAGGGCTTGGCTCAAAGGTCTCTAGAAGAGTGTCCTGGGCAGGCTCATGTGCAGCTAGAGTACAGTGAGTGAGGACAGGTGGCAGCAGAGAGTTCAGGCTCCTTGGCACAGTCCTGATGGAGTCTCAGGCTGGTGACAGGGAGAGGCCATGGGTCTGTGGGGTTAAGGATGGAGGCAGATGGAGAAATGGTTCCGTTAGGAGCAGAGGGAGGTCTATGGGCATCCCCCTGCACTTAACAGCAGACAGCATGTAGTACCCACATCTTAAAGTCTTCCTCAATTTCCAAAGGTGACTGAAGAATTTGCCACTAGCTTTCTGTACCATTCTCTGGTGTGGCACATATAACACAGCACAGTGACAGTCTCTGCATCTGTCTCTGTCAGCTCCGAGGGCAGGGTCACTGCCTCGTTCACCTGTCTCCACCGCACCAGAATGGCACGTGACTTATCATTATCAGTGTTCAGTAAACAGCTTTCCTAAATTCTGTCTGTCGGTTGGGACTGGTAGTTTGCCAACCAAAAGAACAGCCAGTGATTGGCTATGTCTTCTGGCAAAAGCTTATACTTGATTAACAGAGGTAATCAGATCAAAAACAACATATACAAGCAAACCTTTACAAAGAAATCTCCTGGGGCACCTGGCTGGCTCAGTCAGAAGTCCTGACCTCAGGGTCATGAGTTCAAGTCAGGTATACTACTTTAAAAAGTAGAGGCGCCTGGGTGGCTGGGTGGCACCTGGGTGGCTCAGTTGGTTAAGCATCTAACTTGATCAAGCTCAGGTCTTGATCTCAGAGTGGTGAGTTCAAATTCCACGTTTTGTTTAAAAGAAAAAAAAGAATATAAATAAACAAAAAGAAATCTAAACCAACAAGAGTAACCATTTATGAAGCACTTATTCTGTGCCAGGGAGAGCAACTCTGCAAAGCAGGTGTCGCTGTCACTGTTTCACAGGGAAGGGAACCAAGGCTTGGAGGAGAGAATAAGTAGAGCAAAGAGGAGGAGGATCAGTGGTAACTATAGTCAGAAGCACTGCAGGTATGTGTGTGTGTGTGTGTGTGTGTGTGTGTGTGTGTGTGTGGACTGAACATGAGAGTGACAGCTGCTCACATCTTACCAACCCCTGAAGGCACAGTGGAGAATACTGCAGGGTGTGAGCTACAAACATCCACCTGCAGTTTCACAGCTCCCAGGGATGGCTGGCTGCTTGCCACATGAAAAGCTGGCATGGTACCCAAAATACATGTACATTCTTAACTCTCTACATAACAACTTATACAGGCTGCATGCATGTGATCAAGTTGTACCACACAACCCAACTTATAACACAGATTCTAAACTTTCTTGAATAAAACCTTTGAAGTGAAACAACCTGAGACAAGTTGAGGTGGAAAGTATAAATGGATCAGTGGGACATTCAGTGCACCTCAGGCAAGGCTTCAAAAGGGCTGCAGCTCAGGACCTCTGCATATTTGGAGCTGTGGATTAGCTCCACATCTGATGGCTCCTGTCAGTCTTGTGAAACTGGCCCTGCACGGTCACCGATGAGGCCCATGTGGCTAAATGCAACTTTCAGCAATTCCTAGCCTGGCAGAGGCTCTCCGGATCCCAGATCAGGAAATGGAATCTCAAAGTTCAGAAACTTTTTTTTTTTTTTTTTTAAGATTTTACATGTTTATTCATGAGAGACAGAGAGGGGCAGAGACATAGGCAGAGGGAAAAGCAGACTCCCTGCAAGGAGCCTGATGTGAATTCGATCCCAGGACCCTAGGATCACGCCCTGAGCCAAAGGCAGATGCTCAATCACTGAACTCTCCAGGGGTCCTGAAAACTCAGAAACTCTTGATTCATCCCTTGATTCTCCAATTCCTCAGTCCACCAATCACCATATTCTGTTCATTTTACCATCGCAGCATCTCTGGAATCTGGCTCTGTTCCCACACCATTATGTTCTAGCGCATCCTAATCATGTCTTGCCTGTATCAAAGAGCCCTTCTCTACTACCTACACTCACCTTAATCCATCCCCACACCACTGCAAAGATTATCTATGGCACAAATTTACTCCATGGTTCACTGTATTTAAATCCTTTAACTGGTTCTCCACAGTACACAGAAAGAATCAAGTGTAAATTCCCTGCCATGGTTCATGTAATGGTTGATATTGTGCATGAACATGACTGGACCACAGAGTGCCCAAATATTTACATGGCCAAACATTATTCTGGGTGTGTCCGTGAGGGTGCTTCTGGATGGAATTAGCATTTGAGCCAGTAGGTTGAGTAAAGCAGATTGCCCTCCCTAATTTGAGTGGGCCTCATTCAGTCAGTGGGAGCCTACCAGAACAAAGAGATGGAGTGAAGAGGGAACTCTTCCTGTCTGCTTGCCTTGAGCTGAGACATGAGGATTTTCCTGCCTCTGGACTAAAAGGGAAACACTGGCTCTTTGTGGGATCTCAAGCCTGCCAACATTTGGACTGGAACCATACCACTGGCTCTCTTGGGGCTCCAGCCTGCCAACTGCACATCTTAGGACTTGTTGGCCTCCATAAAACTACATGAGCTGACTTATTATAATCAACCAACCAATCAATATCTTACATACACACACACACACACACACACACACACACACGTTCTGTTTATCTGGAGAATTTTAACACAGTATGTAAGGCTTTTATGATCTGACATGCTTCTGTCTCTAGGCTTATTGCTCAACACATCCTTCTCGTATTTTTTCTTTAGCAATTAACATTTTTGTTGTTGTGAAAGGTATCATACATATATGCACACATAACAGTGCAAATAGTCACAAAACAAACACCCTTTTCCAACTGCTCAAGAAACACTTTAGACTTTGCCACTTAAAGTGTGGTCCCAGGACCAACAGAGTTGGCATCATCTGAAAGGTTAAAAACGCTGAATTTCAGTCACTGCCACCACTGCCTTTGAAATCTGCATTTTAAAAGGATCTCTAAGTGACTCATATACACATTAAGCCTGAGAAGCTCTCCCTATAAATTCCTGCACTCTCCCTCTTCACCCCACAACAGAAAACTAATAGCCTGATTTTGTGTTATTTTGTTTATAGTTCTACCACACTCACATCATCTATCCCTAAACAATATACTGCTCTAGTCTCAAAAACGGAGGGCAAACACACACCAGCTGTGCAAGGAGATGGCAGCACTGATCCCATGGGACAAAGGGTCCAGGAGGAGGTGACAATGATCTCTGAGTTGTGGTCTGATTTCCCCTTCTCTGGGAGTTGACAAGGCCCCTTCTAGAGAAGTTGCGAGCAAGGTCACGAGTGAGTCTTGGGAAACACCCGTCTCTTCACAGTTGGGCGCTTAGCAAAACTAAGGTGTGGACCAGGCACTGGACGTGCATCAGAAGTATAGTCAGAGGGAATGGGCTGCCATGCTTCCCGCTCTCAGGGAAAAGCCGAGAACTTCAGTGAGTGACACCCACGCCCTCAGCAGAGCATGAGGGGAGAGACCTCAGGAGCACATGGTCAGGACAGGCCAAATCCTAATGAGAATCTGGGCCAAGCTGCCCTGGGTGTTCTGTCCTTGGTTTAAGACAACAGCCTGATATCCCTGCATGGAGCCTGCTTCTCCCTCTGTCTGTGTCCCAGCCTCTCTTTCTCTCTTTGTGTCTCTCATAAGTAAATAAATATTTTTAAAAAAATGTAAGATGTTAAAAAAAAAAAAGAAAGAAGACAGCTCGATTGAAGTGTGTGTGTGGGGGGGTCTTAGTGATGACCATCTGTCTGGGGTCACACTGCTGCAGGACAGCTCAGCTTTCTCCACTTCTGGTGCAGAGCTGGGGATCCCTCCATCATCCTCCAAGGGATCCCCTCCTCATTTTTCTCTATGTTGAATCTTCTCTGTACCTCATGCCTTACTCTTTCTGGACTTATCCTTTCAATTTGGTAGAGTACGTCTTGCAGTAGCTCCTTGAGAAAGGGTGTGTGGCGGTTAAATTAAAAAAATATATCTTTGAAATTACTATTCTAGAGACACCTGGGTGGCTCAACAGTTAAGCGTCTGCCTTTAGCCCAGGGTGTGACCCTGGAGTCCTGGGATTGAGTACCACATCGGGTTCCCTACAAGCCTGTTTCTCCCTCTGCCTGTATCTCTGCTTGTCTCTGTATCTCTCAAGAATAAATAAATAAACTCTTTTTTTAAAAAATGACTATTCTATACTCATTCTTGTATATTTTGCCGAGGTCTAGAATTCTAGATCATTCATTTGCCTTCAGAATTCTTAAGACACTGTACTAATGTGTTTTTGCTTCTTATGTTGCTGCCATGAAGTCTAAAGTAATTCTGATTCTTGATATGTGACCTAGTACACTCCCTACCTTGGAAACCTGTGGTATCTTTTCTTTAATCCAATGTTCAGAAATTTTATGACCAGTATGGGTCTATCTTCTTCCCCAGTGCTGAGCAACACAGAGTGCCCTTTGAATTTGGCAACTCATGTTCTTTGGATCCAAGTTATTTTGTAATAATTTCCTACCTTGTTTTCTCTCTTCCTTTATTTTCTATTATATAGATGTTGGACCTCCTACACTGGTCCTCTAATTTTCTATTTTCCATCTGTTTTGTCTTTTTTTCTTTATTTTTTTTGGAAAATTATTCCTATTTCATATGTATAGTTCACACATATACTTCATATTTTAAAAACATTTCCAACTTTTTGCTTCCTGAATTTTAAAAAATTCTTGTTCTATAAATAAAATATATCTCTTAATCTCTCTCAATAATATGTCATTGGCCAAAATAAGTCATATGTCCAGGTGCTAAATCAAGGGATAAAGTATAGTCTGCTATAAAGTCATGCCAAGGGTGTGGGTTTATAATATGACCTATAGAGTGAGAAACTGAGGCCATTTAACTGAGCCCCCCAACTAAGGGATATGACAAACTCCCATCAATAATAGAAAGTCATTTTAGGGATCCTTGGGTGGCGCAGCGGTTTGGCGCCTGCCTTTGGCCCAGGGCGCGATCCTGGAGACCCGGGATCGAATCCCACATCGGGCTCCTGGTGCGTGGAGCCTGCTTCTCCCTCTGCCTGTGTCTCTGCCTCTCTCTCTTTCTCTCTGTGTGACTATCATAAATAAATAAAAATTAAAAAAAAAAATTTTTAAAAAAAAAAGAAAGTCATTTTAAAGGTTTATGTATTTATTTATTTACTTACTTATTTATTTATTTTTAAAGATTTATTTATTTATTTATTCATAGAGACACACACACACACAGAGGCAAAGACACAGGCAGGGGGAGAAGCAAGCTCCAAGCAGGAAGCCCAACATGGGACTCGATTCCGGGTCTCCAGGATCACGCCCGGGCTGCAGGCGGCGCTAAACCGCTGCGCCACCGGGGCTGCCCTTTATGTATTTATTTGAGAGAGGTGGGGGTAGAGAGCTCGCTCGCACACATACACATAAGGGGGAAGGAGAGGATGAAGAGGAGAGAGGATCTCAAGCAGACTCCTTGAGCATGGAGCCCCATGCAAGCATGGCTCCATCCTACAACCTTTAGATCACGATCTGAGCAGAAACCAACAGGCGGATGGACACTCAAGTCGCTGAGCCAGCCAGGCATCCCAGTAACAGCAACTCATTTTAGCAGTGATTAAGGATAAAAGTCAGGGGACAGGTGGAGGAGGGAGGGCATCAGTAAGCAAGGAGAGGTATATTAAAAAAAGTGCCCCCAAGTAATTCTGATACATATGCCCCTCTGCCACAGAGAGTAACCATACTAAATAATGTATTAACTGTGCTACGGTAAATAATGTATTAACCAGTAATTTGTTTCTAAAAAATCTTCTAATTTTTAGAAAGTTCTTTCCCATGTATGGTATCTGCAGAACCTAAATGGCACAGTGGAAAGGCAGAGCTTTGGTATTGGACTTTGGTTTGAATTCTTGTCCTACCACTGAGCTGGCAACCTTGGCAAGTTAACCTATGAATCTTAGTTTCCTTACAAGTAAAACTGGCCACAGTAATATGGCAAATGAGACCACCATGAGGACTGAGCGACAATATATTTAGAGTCTGGTCCTTCTAAAATTTTCTTTTGATCTGTCCACCTTGACTACTTATATCAAAGCAGATCTGACTGGATACCATGATCCTAAGACAGGCACATCGTATCTAAGTACCAGAGGTGGCTGAAGGCCAAATCCCCGGATGGCTACCCCTTTACACTGTAGACCACCAACAGGCAGCCCAGGGCTTCCTTAACAGAAAAGTCCTGATTATTATTAGCCAATCAGCAACACATAGCCTTTGCTTTCCCAGCAAGGGAAGAGATGGTCTGTGGTCTTCTGGCTTTAAAAGAACTACCCTATTTTTCCTCCTCTGAGCCACATGCTCCAGAGCCTAGAGACTGTGCTAGATTGGGTTCTCTGCTTAGAGGTAATTTTTTTCATTTAATTTACAATCTCTGGTCTCTTAGATGCTTTTTTTTTTTTTCATAATACCTTTTAAAGACAAGGGAGTTGGAATAGGAAGAGTAAGTATCATGCCTAAAGTCATACAATTACTTTAGGCTGAAAGTGTCATTGCATTCAGATTTTTAAATTCCAGGCCCATAAACAGCTTCATCCTTTTTTCATGCAAATCTTTTTTTTTTTTTAAGATTTTATTTATTCATGAGAGACAGAGAGAGAGAGAGAGAGAGAGAGAGAGAGAGAGAGAGAGGCAGAGACACAGGCAGAGGCAGAAACAGGCTCCATGCAGGGAGCCCGACATGGGACTTGATCCCGAGTCTCCAGGATCATGCCCTGGCAGAAGGCGGCACTAAACCGCTGAGCCACCAGGGCTGCCCTGCATGCAAATCTTGAACTACTTCCTTCTCATTAGCAGCACCTTCCTTCCCTGAGACATAGGGAAGACATACTGTCTTTTTTTAGTTTTGTTTAGATTAATAATTTTTATTCATAACTATACAGAAAAAGATGCAATATGAGATACACAAATATGAAGTTTTCCCTTGTTTTATATTTAAGCAGAGATCACAGAATCTATTACATCTTTTTCTTTTTTTTTTTTTTTTTTTATGATAGTCACAGAGAGAGAGAGGCAGAGACATAGGCAGAGGGAGAAGCAGGCCCCATGCACCAGGAGCCTGATGTGGGATTCGATCCCAGGTCTCCAGGATCACGCCCTGGGCTAAACCGCTGCGCCACCCAGGGATCCCCTATTACATCTTTTTCTGATTGATTTTTGAATGACTCTGGTCTCTCTAATGTCATCGATATGCCTTTCATTAAGAACCCCTTAGGGCTGAGTGAAGTAAGTCAATCGGAGGACAAACATTGTATGTTCTCATTCATTTGGGGAATATAAATAATAGTGAAAGGGAATATAAGGGAAGGGAGAAGAAATGTGTGGGAAATATCAGAAAGGGAGACAGAACGTAAAGACTGCTAACTCTGGGAAACGAACTAGGGGTGGTAGAAGGGGAGGAGGGTGGGAGGTGGGAGTGAATGGGTGACAGGCACTGGGGGTTATTCTGTATGTTGGTAAATTGAACACCAATAAAAAAAAAAAAAAAAAAAAAAAGAACCCCTTAGGGCAGCCCCAGTGGCGCAGCAGTTTAGCGCGGCCTGTAGCCCAGGGCGTGATCCTGGAGACCCTGGATGAGTCCCACATTGGGCTCTCTGTATGGTGCCTGCTCCTCCCTCTGCCTGTGTCTCTGCCTCTCTCTCTGTCTCTACGAATAAATAAATAAAATCTTAAAAAAAAAAAAAAAAGAACCCCTTAAGGGACGCTTGGGTGGCTCAGTGGTTGAGCGTCAGCCTTTGGCTCAGGTCGTGACCCGGGAGTCTCAGGATGGAGTCCCACATCGGGCTCCCCATAGGGAGTCTGCTTCTCCCTCTGCCTATGTCTCTGCCTCTCTCTCTCTCTCTCTCTGTGTCTGTCATGAATAAATAAATAAAATCTTAAAAAAAAAAGAATCCCTTAAAATTTCTTGGGGCGGTGAGTGGTTCAGTTGGTTAAGCATTTGCCTTTGGCTGGGATCATGATCCCAGAGTCCCTGCTCAGTGGGGAGTCTGCTTCTCCTTCTTATCCCTCTGCAGATCCCCCTGCTTGTGCTCTCTTTCAGTCAAATAAACAAATAAAGTCTTTTAAAAAAGCCCTTAAAATTTCTATAAAGTTTTCAGAGTATATGGTTTGTAAAAATCATAGCTTTTATCTTGTAATTTTTTAAACATTATAAAATATACCATCTTAACCTTTTTAAAGTATATGTTATGCAACTAATCTCTAGAATTTTTTCATCTTGCAAAACGGAAACTGTATCCAATAAACAGTTCCCCCATCCCCTTCCCTTCAGCCCCTGGCAACTATCATTTTATTTTCTATTTCTAAGAGTTTGACTATTTTAGATATCTCATGTATGTGGAATCATAACAGTATTTGCCCTTTTTTGCGACTGGCATACTTTACTAAGCATAATGTCCTCAAGGTTCATCCATGTTTTCGCATATGACAGGACTTTCCTATTTAAGGCTGAATAATATTTCATTGTATGTACACACTACGTTTTCTTCATCCATTCATCTGCTGATGAACACTTAAGTTGTTTCTACCTCTTGGCTACCGTGAACAATGCTGCAATGAACATGGGTAGCAAACTGGGGCTTCAGGTCTTACCTCTACCAACTCCACTTCTGAAATGATCCCACCTTAAAAAATACTGCTTATCATTCCCAATTCAGAGCTCCATTCACAATATTATTAACATTCATTGAATAAACACTTGCTGACTGCCACATATGTGGCCGGTATGGTACTAGAGTCCTGGTCTTGCTTTCAGGTTTCTCAGAGTCTAATGAAGAGCAGCAAACACACTACTTAAAGCTCAGTGTAGTTATTCTGACGGACAGTGAGCACCTAGCTCACCTTGAGGTAGGACTTGTAAGGTGTCCTGAAAAAGATGATATATGAGCAGAATTCTGAATGATGAAGAGCCACAGACACTACCAGACTGGGGAAAGATACATGTGATGACATCAAGAGAATTTAAGCCATTTTCAAAGAACTACATTCAAACTATCCAAGGGATCTTGAGAGCGTGGCATATGGACTTCATTCCCATGGTACCAGATGACAGGCCAAGGATATGTATGTTGCTCCACTAGACCTGGTAGCACTATTGTCACTCCAAATGTTCATGATGTGCTATGTCTCTCTTGCTGCTCTGCTCTGTCAGACACAATAGTTCTCCACTGACCTTAAGACCTTCAGCACTTAAATGGCCAACGTGTGGTCTGTGAGTTAGGATGCTTTAATTCAGATATACCATAGCGTAGGGAGCTGGAGTTTTGATATTTTCCATCTAAAGACATCACTCTTTCATCCTCAAGTTATTTTTTTTTAAGATTTATTTATTTTTATATATTAGTGATAGACACAGAGAGAGAGGCACAGAGGAGGGAGAAGCAGGCTCCATGCCAGGAGCCTGACGCGGGACTCAATCCCGGGACTCCAGGATTGCGCCCTGGGCCAAAGGCAGGCACTAAACCGCTGAGCCACCCAGGGATCCCTCATCCTCAAGTTATTAAACCAGCTCTTTGAAGGAATACTCCACAGGAAAGCAGGTATCACTTTATCAAGAAATATGAAGGGAGAGCATGGTATTTGATGCAGGTAACAAAACTCACAACAAGGCTCCATGGTCTTTAACTCTTCCCCTTATATTTCAGAAGTGAGATAGTCATAGGGATGTGTATTTGAAAAATGTCAAGCTTTTTCTGACAGAAAACGGAGTCTGATATGGCTGATGAATTTCACAATAAAGACTGGTTTTGTGGGAGTGAATGGGTGACGGGCACTGGGGGTTATTCTGTATGTTAGTAAATTGAACACCAATAAAAAATATATATATATAAAAAATAAATAAATAAATTTAGATTTGTAACAAAAAAAAAAAAAAAAAAAAGACTGGTTTTGCCAGTTAGGTTACATGGCAGACACCTTCCACACTTTTCATATATTAGACAAGCTATAGTCACAGTTCTAAGGTTTTGGTGAAAATGTATTGAAAGCCAATAGAAGTATTTTATCAAAAATACTATACTGATAAAGTATATTGAAATGAACAGTTTGATTTTGAGTTGCCCAACCAATTTTGAGACTATTAGGTTAAACAAGGTACCTCTAAGAAAAGAAAAACAAGGTATAATTGACAACAAATTACTAAGACTTGATAAAGCCTTTTGTTATGTTTCTCAGTAAATGAGTAAGTGAATGACTAATGATGAGATTAATCCTTTCATAAGCAGATGGTTTCTAATTTTTTTAAGTTTTTATTTAAATTCCAGTTAGTTAACATACAGTGTGATACACTAGTTTCAGGTGCAAATCATAGTGATTCATCACTTCCATACACTACAGGGTGCTCCTTAGGACAAGTGCCCTCCTTAGTCCCCATTACCTATTTCCCCTATCCTGCCACCCATCTTCCCTCTGATAACCATCCATTTGCTCTCCATAGATAAGAGTCCATTTCTCAATTTGTCTTTTTTCCCCCTTTGCTTGTTTTGTTTCTTAAATGCCACATATGAGTGAAATCATATATTTGTCTTTCTCTGACTGACTTAGCTCACTTAGCATTATATGCTCTTCAGATGGCTTCTAATTCTTTGTTTTCAATAAAACTGAAGGAGAGGCACGTGAGTGGTACAGTCGGTTAACCGTCTGCCTTCTGCTTGGGTCATGATCTTGGGGTCCTGGGATGGAGCCCCATATTGGGCTCTCTCCATGGCCGGGGAGTCTGCTTCTCCGTCTAAATAATTTATTTCATTATTTAAAATAAATAAAATATTTTTTAAAAATTGAAGGAGTACCTAACCAATTCATGAGGTTAATTAGTAAATTAATTTCTGAGACAGATCACCATGTGATTTTTTGGCAAACAACTAAGGATTCCAAAAAAATGATAACAATGCGAGAACTAAATTTCTTCCTTTCCTTTGTATTAATATGAATAAGGATTTCTGGGGCTTACATTTATAAAAACCAAAACTAGGAACAGAATTGAGAACTCTCACTTTATTAACAATATTCACCCATGTTTACATGAACAAATTGAGGAGGGTGAAAAACTCATCCATCTCACTAAGGGAAGCATTTCTTTCTTTTCTTTCTCTTCTCTTCTTTTCTTTCTTTTCTTTTCTTTCTTTCTTTTTTTGTCTTTTTCTTTCAGATTCTATTTGAAAGAGAGAGAGAGAGAGAGAGACACCCTGAGGTGTGGGCTAGAGGGCTAGAGTGGTGGGCACTGGGGGGAGAGGAAAAGGGAAAGAATCCCAAATGGACTCTGAGCTGGGCGTGCAGGGCTCAATCTCACGACTCTGACTGAGATCATGACCTGAGCCGAAACCAGGAGATAGACCCTCAATCAATTGAGCCACCCAGGCACCCCTAAGGGAGGCATTTCTAATAAACTTTGCTCTTTTTGCTTAATAATTATTTATAAAAATTTATAATGTATTTATTGTTTGTTGTGTACTAAATTACTGTAACTCAACTTACTGAAATAAGAAATATATAGCAAGGGGATCCTGGGTGGCTCAGCAGTTTAGCGCCTGCTTTTGGCCCAGGGCGTGATCCTGGAGTCCCAGGATCGAGTCCCGTGTTGGGCTCCGATCCTGGAGTCCCAGGATCGAGTCCCGTGTCGGGCTCCCCGCATGGAGCCTGCTTCTCCCTCTGTCTGTATCTCTGCCACCACCCCCATGTCTATCATGAATAAATAAAATCTTTAAAAAAAATAAAAGAAATATATAACACAGAATCTTATAAATGCTACATATATTCTTCTTCTGTATAAATCAACCTTTCTTAAAAAAAAAAAAAGTGAAAATATCCATTGAGTTTTATAGGCAAAGTAAACTGAACAGTTTTTAGTTTTAATTCTTATACCTTTCTTTGTTGTCAAGAAATTGGCTAGAATGATAAAATAAAAAGAACTTTAAAAAAAGCATTCATCGGGCAGCCCGGGTGGCTCAGCGGTTTAGTGCTGTTTTCAGCCCAGGGTGTGATCCTGGAGACCCAGGATCAAGTCCCATGTCAGGCTCCCTGCATGGAGCCTGCTTCTCCCTCTGCCTGTGTCTGTGCTTCTCTCTCTGTGTCTCTCATGAATAAATAAATTAATTAAAAAAAAAAAAAGCATACATTATGTTAGAATAAAACTATGTGGGGCAAGTGCTAAAGAAATGCAAGTTGCAGGAGGAAAAGGAAGGTTTTAAAATTTCTATGAAAGAAAAGCATTCTTCAAATGGCTGATGAAAGCATACTGCTAAGGTATTCAGATTCCACAGGCTACATTTTAAAAAGTGATGTAACCATCTTATTTTTAAATGTTAATATTTATAATTCTCTGAAAGCTACATCCCTTGAAACTACAAATAGCATTTTCTGTCTTTTCAAAATAGTTGATTCACATTGAATATACGTAGCATTTATAAGATGGTTACCTACACTTCTTATTTCATACATTTCACTTAATAAATTGAGTTAAAGGAATCAAGTATACAGCTGATCAACACAATGAGCGCATTATGATTTCCCATAAGCTTAAAAACTTGGAATGAGGGCAGCCCCACTGGCTCAGCGGTTTAGTGCCGCATTTGGCCCAGGGTGTGATCCTGGAGACCTGGGATCGAGTACCATGTCGGGCTCCCTGCATGGAGCCTGCTTCTCCCTCTGCCTGTGTCTCTGCCTCTCTCTCTCTCTCTCTCTGTCATGAATAAATAAAATCTTAAAAAAAAAAAAAAAAACTTGGAATGAAAAGTTTTATTTTTTTATTTTTTTAAATATTTTATTTATTTATTCATGATAGTCACACAGAGAGAGACAGAGAGGCAGAGACACAGGCAGAGGGAGAAGAAGGCTCCATGCAGGGAGCCCGACGTGGGATTCGATCCTGGGTCTCCAGGATCACGCCCCGGGCCAAAGGCAGGCGCCAAACCGCTGCGCCACCCAGGGATCCCGGAATGAAAAGTTTTAGATGTCAACATAAAAATGTGCTGAGAGGGTCCAGAATGTTGCAAAATTTTTTAGTCCAAATGTCCAGTATCAAATATATGGCCTTTCAGAATATGATTCCTACTTTCTAGCTTCAACTTCTAGCTTTTAGCACTTGAAGCCCCAAATTCAAAGAACTACTCGTTGTCATAATTTTGTGCTTTTGCTTAGTTTCCCAAAGAGATCAAAATCCTCTTAGGTGCCCTGTGATAAGAGCTCAAGTCTCCATGCATATTAGTGCATCTAAAGGCTTGGAAAAGTCCAAATAAAGGAAACTATTTAAATTTGCTTCTCCAACTCTTATAATATTCTGTGAAATAAATGTTCCATGGAACATCTTTTAAGGAAAGCATCTAGCAAAATCTTAAGACCTCGTTTAAAAGTCAAGTTCTAATGCCTTCCGAACTTCACCCAAGGGGCATCCCTTCCCCAGTATTTCTACAGGCTTTGCAGCCCTCAACACAGCCTGCAACAATTAGTTTACCACCTACTCCCTGTGAGTCTGCATGACATAGGTCCAGTACCACCACGATTCCTGGCTCTTAACAGGAGCTTAAAATGGTTGAACAGATGACCAATGGAAAGCTGGAAATGCAGAAAAGGAGTGGACAATTCACAGGTTTGTACTTCAGATGACTGGACTAGGGAAAATACTCAGAAGGAATATAAGACTGGTAGGAAAAAAGGAGAGTCCATTTTGGATATGCGGGAAATAAAAGTGTATATGTCCAGTAGACAGCTGAAAAAATGGATCCGAATCTTGGAAGGAAGATCTGGAGATGGGATGCCTGGGTGGCTCAGTGGTTTAGCGCCTGCCTGCCTTCGGCCCAGGGCGTGATCCTGGAGTCCCAGGATCGAGTCCCGCATCGGGTTCCCTGCATGGAGCCTGCCTCTCTCTCTCTCTGTCTCTCATGAATAAATAAATGAAATCTTAAAAAAAAAAAAAAAAAAAAAAAAAAAGATCTGGAGATCTGAAGACCTTATTATTATAGGTGGTAGATGAAACCATGAAACAATGACATGACCCAGGAACATACACAACTGAGTGAAAACGTGGAGGAGAGAGTAACTGGGGAACACTAATATCTAAAAGGCATGCAAAGAAAGCTTCTCAAGCCAAAAAACTCGGAATTCCCCTCGGTTCCCCCTCTTTCCTGTCCCCCCTCCCCCCACTCCATCTGGCCCATCACCTAGCCCTGTCACCTCTGCCTTTGGGAGCTGAGGTGACACCCCCTCCCTTCCATTGCCACTGCTACCTCCAGCCCCAGTTCAGACCACCGTGAAAGCCTTAATTGTATGCTTTTTTTTTTTCTCTTAGATTTACTCATTTATTTCCAAGACACACAGAGAGGGAGGCAGTGACAAAGGCAGGAGAAGCAGGCTCTCTGCGGGGGGCCTGATGTGGGACTCGATCCCAGACCCTGGGATCACGCCCTGGGCCTAGGCAGATGCTCAACCGCTGAGCCACCAGGTGTCCCAACTGTATCCACTCTTGTGCACACCAACCTTGAGCATTCTTCACCCAGCACCAGATTGGCCTTTAAAACCCTGCTAACCCTTCCCAGTGCACTTGAGCTGGTCCTTCTTACCTACCGCTCACACTAGCTGCCTACCTGCCATGCGGCTCCAGCTATACTGACCTTCTCTCTGTTCTTCTGGCAAGCTCAGAAGGCTCTTGCCTCAGAGACTTTGTGCTGGTGGTTTTCTCTAACGGGAATACTGTTTTCTGAGACTTTCTGCTGACTGATGACCTCCTGTCAACCAGGCCCAAATAAAGACAAGAGTGTCTTATCTAAAGCTGCCACTGTAAGTCAACCAGTATCACATTCCTCTTTTCCTTAGCATTATAATATTATAAAAAAAATTTTTTTAAATCACCATCTCTTTCTCCACAAAGGCAGAGTTTTGTCTTGCTCGCTGCTATACTCCTGGTGCCTAAAACCCCCTTTGATCCACAGTAGGCATTCAAGTACCTGCTGCATGAATTACTAAGGGAAAGCAGGAGACTAAGACAGCAGAAAGCTGGAAAGAGAATCAGAAGAGAGAAGCTAAAGGAAGAGCCTTGAGAAGGAGGAAGTAAAAAAGAATGATGACTAAGAAGCCACTGAATTTGTCAATTCCATCTTTGGTGCCCTTTCCAGGGGCAAGTTCAGAAGAGTAGAAGTGGTGAAAGGCAGATTACAATGGCCCCATGAGTAAATGGGAAGTTCAAGGGGAAAGGGCAAAGGGAAGGAAAAAGATGGAATACTATTTTGGTGGTGAGAAAAGACAAAAGAAAGGAGAATAATTACCTATGTTGTCAAGCTGAAGGGAAGGACTTGGTGGGAAAGGGGATACTAAAGATAAAAAAGGAAAGAGTGCCAGGACAAGGTCCCGGAGGTTATAGGAAGAAATGGGATCCTAAAGCCACATTAGTCCTCTTTTCTCTAAAACTATTCCATATGATTACAGTACACGTGTAATACTTGTCTGTTACACGTTCAGAAATATCTACTCCCTGGAAGTAATTTGTTATTTGAATAATTCTAACATAGTTTGGTCCACAATATCATTATTAAAATGTTGTACATCTTTCCTAACTCTTAGAAGGTACACACTGGGGTGTCTGCGAGTAGAGAGCCATGAGATATGCGGGTGCTCTGAGGTAGTTCAGAGAACAAAGGTTTTAAAGGGAGAAAGATAGAGATGGATGGATTGATGGGTGTGGACAGGAGAGAAAGAGCATGTGTGCAAATGATAAAGTTAATGGGGCACAATGGTGACACGGGCAGAATCTAAGTGAAGACTGTACAGATGTTCACTGTACTATTTGTGTAGTTCTTCTCTAAGTTTTAAATTATATACAAATCAAAAATCAAAAAGAGAAAAAGAAAGGGAAAGTTTCCACACCTAAACTAAACAGGGAAGGCAACTTCCATGAATAGTTGGTAGGCAACTGTCAAATATCTCCATAGACTTGCACAACTACTTAAGGAAATGAGCAGCAAAGGTGTAACAATGATGGATAACAGGACGAGGCATAAACCTTTACAGCATTTTACTAAAAATGTTCAAGCTACTGTAGAAGACTATTCTCATTACATAATAAATGCTTGTATAGTGGTTAGATAATTCTCTATAATCCAGCATTCCTAATAAAAAGAAGTCAATCTTAACTGCTGTTAAAAACAATCTGGGGGCAACTTGGGTGGCTCAGTCGGTTGAGTGTCTGACTCTTGATTTCAGTTCAGGTCATGATCCCAGGGTCATGGTGTTGAGCCCTGCATTGGGCTCTGCAGTTGACAGTCCGCTTGGGATTCTCTCTCTCCCTATCCCTCTCCCCTTTCCCCCTCCCCCTGCTTGCCCCCCCCCCCAACCTATATAAGTAAATCTTAAAACCCCAACAATCTGGTTTTTAATACATATACAGTATAAAGAAAACCTAATAGGGTCATTCTTTGACAACTAGAATAGAAAAAAAGTCTGAGGCACTGTTTCGAATCCATCTTCAACAAAATAAGCGGATAGAGGGTAAGACTGCAGTGGTAAGACATCCTAAAAAAGGAGAAAACCTGAAGGTGAACTCTATTGTAAATCTGATCCTTTTTCAGTTTTACAAATGGTTTGCTGATGGTTACTCTGGCTATGAAACAGTGGCCTACCAGTATTATAGTACATTTGGGAAAAAAAGAAGTAATAATATTCCCTATGAAAGGTGTATTAAGTAGATCAAGTACATATATAGAACTGTCCAACATAACAATGACTAAGAAGCATCTTCTCCTCTCCATCTCTCTGTGCAAAGCTTTTCTTTCCCTCCAAGCCAAAGTCCTCTCCAGGCAAGGCCATGCTCCCCTGTGAACTGAGTAAAGCCGTTAAAATGGAAATCACTGTTTTCTTAGAGATATTGATCTTTGGTTACTAGGACCTCATCCCAAGACCAAAGAGGTCAGCTAGAATCACTTGTAGACTGAAATGAAAAGGGTCCCCTATCCCAGGAGAGGCAGAAGAGCACTTCCACTCTGATGTTTAAACTCATGAAATCCATGGGTCAAAGTTTAATGTGATAAGACATCAGCATAACATGGCACATCTGATCAGGCTCTAACACCCAAAGGAATGACTGACAAGCCAGATTCAAGTTCTAACACACTGGTAATTAATTTCTCTTCAAATAGCATGCCTCATTTCTTTCCAGTAAATCAGGACTAAAGATAACATACAGGGTCTAAGCTCTTACTCTCTTTAAACAAATTGAATCACTACTAATATACCTTCTACAGGGTGTTCAAGGTAACTATTTTGAGTATAAAACTAGGATATTTATGAGCTTTCACGGTGTACTTAAATTGGAATGACCACCCACTACTTAAAGGCTTTCCTTAAAATAAGAGTTAGTAAAGGTGGCTCATGAAATTAAGCCATTTTGCTTTTTCGAGGTTAGTGCACAAGAGAATAGATTACTGAGTAAAGTACTACAAAGTTTAACATCAGTCTCTCAACAAACATGTGCTGAAGGCCTTAAGATGTGCACAGGACTTGGAGCGCAACTCCTACCTGCCTCCCAGGGCTTCCAGTCTAGTTGGCAAGACATGACCTAAAGTAGTACCACTATGCGCTAAAAATAAATAGCACAGACCATACCTTTTCTTTTTTAAGATTTTATTTATTTGTTCATGAGACAGAGAGAGAGACAAAGACATAGGCAAAGGAGAAGCAGGCTCCCTGCGGGGAGCTGGATGCAGGACTCAATCCCAGGATCCCAGGACCACAACCTGAAAGGCAGATGCTCTCAACCACTGAGCCACCCAGGTGCCATCCAGACCATCCGTTGTTTTCTACATGTTTTCACAAAGAAGACTCTGGTCAGAAACTCACTTTAAAGAAGAGGAAGATGAGCTGAAGGATGGCAGGATTCTGAAAGGGGAGAAGGGTCCTGCAGGCAGCAGCCTTTCTGTTTATGAAATATTTTCACATCGGCACTCTTCTGAGTCTTACAAGAACCCCGGAGGATAAGAAGCTAAACAACACCCACAGTTTACAGATGGAAAAAGTGAGGTTCAGAAGGCTGGACTAGTCCATATGATAAGCAGTGAAGTGTCCAGCAGCCCAGTGGAGGAGAGAATAAGGAAAAGAATTCAACCAGAGCATAGGACCTGTGGGGACACAGCATTTAGAGAGGAAAAAAAGACAAGACTTGTACTGCAACAGCCTAGGTGAGAGGCAATAAAGGCACAAATTTAAAAGCCACACAGAAACTAGATTAGTAACACTTGTTTTAAACTTTAAATCACCATGAAAACCACCACCACCAAAAAAAATAAAATAAAACCTTATTGTCATTCTTTTATAGGTCGGTTTCTGGGAGGTAAACCTCTAACCAACGAATTCTCTAACATCAGAAATCTTAAAGAGGCTTATATATTAAAACGGGCATTGTCAACAATATTGCTGGAATCACAAGTTCACGCATTCCTGATTGCCTAAATAGGCAATACTTTTTTGCAACTCAATAAGCAGTATTATGCCTTTTACAACGACTGCCCCCGATTTGCGGATTTTTCCGTTCAGAACAGTTTAATTTGGACAACTGCGGGTCGACTTACTTCCATATGTAAGCCCTGACTCTTCCAAGGGCAAGGACCTTACAAACATTCGCATAATAAGGAAGCCACTGTATCAGAGGCAACTCTATGCCCGTCTGGTCCCCCCAAAAAAGCTATCAAAAGGTCGGAATCCAGCCTGGAAGAAGCACCTTTCAGGCACGGTTCACCCCAGCCTCCCAGCCAGGGCCTCACGGTCATGTTCTCCCACAGTAAATGCCCCAGCGCCCTTTCCCGCTGCTGACAACTGCTCAGTCCCTGCCATGTCAGCCTCCCCCGAGCCGGAGCAGAGGAGCTGAGGGCTCCCGGGAAGCCTCCAGGCGGCCGGGCGGCGGCCGGGCGGCGGCAGGGGCAGCGCCTCGCGGACAGGGGCTGCTCCCCAAGCCCTACTCACCGCGACTGGGCGGCCGTGCTCGGGGCCGTCGGCGGCGTCGAGGCGCGGGGCCGAAGTCGGCACGGCGGGCGCTGGGGCGGCGGCGGCGGGCGCCGGGGCCGGGGCGGCGGCCGGGGCCGGGGCCGGGGCGGGGGCCGGGGCCGGGGCCGGGGCCGGGGCCGGGGCGGGCGGCTGCCGGTGCTTGCCGGCGCGCTTGGCTTTGGCCTGGATGCAGCGCTGGTGCAGAGCGAAAGTGTGCTGGCGCTCGAGCTCCAGGCGCTCGGGCGACACGGCCTCGTAGCGGGCCTCGCAGGTGCTGTGGTGGCGCCGGCACAGCTCGATGCGCCGGCGGAGGCGCTCCATGACCGCGCTGTGCCGCGGCAGCGCAAACTCCGCCATGGGGCAGGTGGGCAGCACCATGGGCCGCGGGCTGCACTGACCGGGCCCGGGGCGGGCCTGTCGGGGCCGGCTGGCACTGCGGGTTCCGCACCTCGCCGGCGGCCCGGCCGCCTCACGGCCGCGCCATGGCCCCGCACAGTGCGGAGCGGGCTCGCGCGCGGCGGCGGGTCTTCGTCGGGCCCCGCTCGGCCCGACCCGGGCCGGCGCTAGCTGCCCACCTCAGGCTTCGGCCTGTCCCCGCCGCCCCGGCCCCATTGTTTTCCGCGCCGCCGCCGCCGCCATCTTAAAATTGTTTTCAGGGCTCTCGGAAGAGGGCGGGGCCCCGGCAGACGACCCCGACGTCACGGCTGACAGACAGGCACCGCGGCCAATCAGCAGGAAGAGCGGGCCGCCGGAGGGCGGGGCGAACGCGCAAAGAGGCGAGCTGGGGCTCCTGAGCGGAGTTTAAAAGGAACTCTCAAGTGAGGGGCGGAGGGAAGCCCCTGGGCGGGCCTCAGAGCGTGGCGAGGGGCCAAGCATGACCGACAGGAGCCGATCCTCCACGCCACCCCTCGCCGGCAGGCCCTTCCGGGCCCGTGGAGGGAAGGGGCAGTGCGCGCCGCGTAGCTGCCGGACCGAGACGCTCGCCTGGCACCTCCGCGCTTCACCATTTTCTTCCCCTGTACCCTCTTACAGTTGTTTTTCACAAACTCGAAAGGAGCCGTGCTTTTTTCAGTGTCAGCTGTTTTCCGACCGCATTCCTTACATCCGGCCTCATAATTGATCGGAATTGTCCATGAGTGAGCTTTAAGAGGTTTTGCTCTTGCACCATTCTGAATCACTGGGGCTGTCAGTTTCCACTTAATGTAAAAAGCAGCAGCCCCAGCAGACGTGAAGAGGAGGGTGTGAAGAAGAGTTAGCTTCCTTGGTGGTGGTGGTGGTGGGGGGGGGTTAACTGTAAAGGATAGTGCTTCAGCCAAAAAACAGGGAGCCTGGCCTGACATTTAAGGATGGTGACTTAGGTAAAACTTAGTCATTCAACAAAATCCAACCAGAGACTATTACGTTCTAGCGTTATAACCAGCAGGCCTCGGAGGTGGGGGACTTGGGGAAAAAACAAGCAATGACTCAGTACCCAAACTAGGTACCTAAGCCTGCGTTGGCCCGAGAGACTAGAAAGGTCAAGGTCACCCAGGAGGTGTCAGGAGGCTGCACAGGACAGTCACTACCAAAAGCTCAGACATTTGTTACAGTAACTTTTTACCAGGGCCCACCAAAATGTCTTATTTTAAAATCAGAAGGAAAAAAAATGAGTTCTTACTCAAGTAGTATGTGTTTTTATACAAATGCAGGGGAAAAGGGGGGGGGGGGGGCGAAGGCAAAAGTGCCTAGAGCTCAGGAAGGCCACATCAATGATTCTTTTTTTCCAGTCTACCAACATGTATTTTACATTAGAATTAAACTATTTTCTAATAGGCGAGATAACAGTAACTAAGAGTACTACACTCCGCTCTCTTCTGGTAAGCAATCCAAAAGCCTAAAAGCACTTAATTAAGTCTTGGCCTAACTATCAAAAACATCCTTGAAATACGCAAGTAAGCACAGATGAGTCTGATTCTGAACATTCTCTAATAAAAACTTAAAAGTTCAAAAAAAAATTTAAAAGTTCAATGGCTCTCATATGTCTTAAAGAATATTATCTACAAATTACTGCCTCCCCCACCCTGCTTTCTGAGCTATCCCTATTTAACCATAGAAACTACTGACCCCCAATTCAGCAGCAAAAAGAAGGCAAAAATCTACACTGAATTGACTGGATCGAATCCACATGGTGACATTAAGTAATTACTCAACCGTCCGCATTTTCTGCAATAAAACACCTGAATTGAAAATTACCATGAAGAACGTCAGTCAAAAGCAGACACTTAACATAGGGCTTTAATATAATAACATTTGGTGATGTGACAATCTGAGAAAAATGGAGAGTATTTTGTGGATAAGAGGAACTGAGGAACACAATCTGATGGAGTGGGCATTTTACAACACTGTGACAGACACCCAGCACGTCAAACTATAATGTAAGTGCATTTTAAGAGCTAAACACTGCTGGTCATTCATTAATTAATGTATCAGACATTTAATCGGAAGGGCTGCACCTTTGACATGGTGAAAAAGAGAACCAAGGAAAGACTTTTGTTTCTTTCTTTCTTTGGTGACGAACTGCTAAATAATTCTGGAAAGGCAAATGAACACTAATTTATACTCGTCATTCCACAGCTCAACTGAAGAAACTGTTAGATGAGACACGAGATGGAACATCAATGGACAGTGAGGAAGGCAGGTTTCTGGAAATATAATAATCCCACACATTTGCATCAAGGAGAAACCTGCAGACATATTTTTAGGTCTTGCTAAGTAACTGTTTATTTGCACTCAATACATTTGGGAAAGTCTGCTACATAGCTAAGGTCACTGTGACCACAGAACAACAGATGAAAAGAATAAAGCACTGAACAGCAAGAAAAATTCATCCCACCTTCATAAGAATTTCAGTGAACCAGTAAAAAATTGAAGATAAACAAAATAAACAGATACAGCCTTCATCTTTTATGAATATACTTCCTCCCCAAATCTCCCCAATATAAACACTTTGGAGTGTTTATATATTCAGTGCAAGAAACAGTATCATCGGTACATCTGAAACGCCTCTGAAGAAAGAATAAAGCTAAAACAATTCTGAATATATTTCAGTGTGGTGTAATAATGATATTACACTATAGTGATGGGGGAGAGGCTCTGATAGCACCCATCTGCATTCCACATGAAAAAAAAAATCTAAGATCACATCTTAAAAGAATTCTACAAGCCACATACCCCCCCAGAATTTTTTAACAGGACTGCTTTATCATGTAATTTAAGACACAAATGTTACATGAACTGCAAATGAAGACTTAAAAAGTTTAGCAGCTAAAAAAAAAAAAAAATTCAGAATTCATGCTGTTATGCCACTCCTCCCATAAATACTTTAAGCCTGTGTTCAATTACAGATTCTGAATTGGCTCACCTCTGGCTGAGACTTTTCAAGTCTTGACACAGAGCAAAAGAAATGGATAAAAATGAAAGACAGTATCTTATCCTGTACTTTGACCCTGGAAAGGTGTGGGTCTGCTTAAAGAAGGAAGAAACATACACTTAATCACAATAAAGCTTAACACTATGCGGAGCTTATAATCATTTTCAGTGACGGACTGCAAGCTGCGCTGTGAAGAAAATGCATAGCAGAGGAGAAAGCTGGGGATCTGGGACAACTGGGAAGGAGACAGTGTCAACACAGTGGAGGAAGTGATGAAAACATCTGCGTCTGCTTGGGAGCTCCCATGCCCTGGGAGCATTCCTCAAACAGCCACCTGCTCCGGAAGGCTGGAGCCCAGACACTCCCAGTTGTGGAAGCATGACTGCCCGAATGCCACATCATACCACCTCCTCAACGGACTGCAGAGCCGTCTGGGAACAGAGCTGCTACCAAGGGCAACAGAACACACGCACTGTATGGTCTAACCAACACCAAGAGGAAAAGTTTCTTCTTTCTGTATATCTATTTTTAATATAACTGAAACAGAACCTTTTATAATTTGGGCTTCCATCCAGTCCATCTCCTCAGTTTTCTTAGGAGGAACTGGGTGATGGAAGCAAGCAAAACAAGACTATAACCACAAATGACTGCACTTTAAACAATGATTATCAATTTTAAGGGACAGAGAACACTTGAATGTTTCATAATACCAAACTTAAAAATTTGGTTATAGAAACTGCAATTCATCCCCCAAACATTTCTAAAGGTTGGTGTTATTTCTGCATGGACAGATTAATATATTAAATTAAGCCAAGATTTTAAAGACTGGCAAAGTTCTATCACTCTATTTTAAAAAACAAAGATGTTTAAAAACAAAACAAAACAAAAAATACAAGTTAGTTGCTTCATGTTACATTTCACAACTATTAATGTTATATGCCTTCTTTCTACAGAAACAGGGTCCTTTATTTCACAACAGCAATTATTTACTGCTTAGATGTTTAAAATTACACGGGCTAGTGTTCGACTGGAACCTGTTGATGGTGATGTCTGGAGGTTTTCTGAGTTCAACCTAAGGTGTGCCAGGTCCTCTCCCAGGACCATGCTTGCAGGGGAAGGGGAGGAGGGAGAGGAAATCACAGATCAAGTTCTTAAAATTGTTTCACTCTCTTCGTGGCTTTCTGTTTCTTGGTGATCTGTTCAAAATTTCATCCTCCTGTTGGTTGAAAAAATAAGAAATTCACTATAATTAGCATGCTTTAAACACGTAAAACTTCAACAAGTTTTCAAGATCAGCCAGGCTGAGGGTGAGCCATCTAAGGAAAAAAAAGAGAACAAAAATAATTAGAAGAAAATGCACCAAAAATAACGTTTGTCTTGGAGGTGGTAGGGTTATGTGTGCTCTAATTTTGTCTGTATTGTTTTCTGTAAACATGCATTTTCCTCAATCTAACCCAAAAACGTTTTCTTTAAAAAGGACCAGATGCTCAATCCTGAATAACCTAACCTACTGGCCTGTGAGCACATTAGCCTCGTTTTGAGGCTGAGAAAGCTAGGATCTAAGGGGATGGAAGACTATCCCAGCCGAGTCCCACATAACACTCAAGACTACAAGCTCACAGCTCCTCCTACTCAATGTAGCAACTTCTTATTTTGTGAGAAAGACTGAGGAATATAATATTTATGCATGACACTGGCCCCTACCTGAAAGAAGTACATCTAGCTGAAACTACATTGTAGCTGAGACTGAATATAGCCATAGGAAATATAAACACCATTGACCTTTACCGATGCTGGGGCAGCTGTAGAAGGTGGAATGGCAATTGGGTAGGGTTTTCCAGGGAAGAGCAGACCGAAACAAAGTAGTGCTTGGAAAAAGACTTCAAGAAAGGTGTAGATTATTCTCTTTCCCTCACAGTCCTATGGACCTAGAAGTCCAATGAGTTCTCATCCTCTCCTCTCCTATCACTCTGCTCCGAGCCACCATATCTTGCCTGCATTATCACAGCAACCTCCTAATAAGTCTCGTTGATTCTCCCTGGTCTGCAGAAAACACAGCAGCCAGTGTAATCAGATCCTGTCACTCCTGTGCCCCAAAACCTGCAATGGCTGCCCATTTCATGAGGAGGAAAAGCCAAGCCCACACCATGGCCTCAGAGACCCCCCCTAATCTGGAGCCTTCCTCGACCTCCTTTTCTCCATCCCCTTCTCTACTGGCCAGACTGGTCTTCTAGACTACTACTTCAGACCCCTGTCCTGGCCATTCTCAGTGCCAGGATTATTCCTCTTATGGACACCTCCATGGCAAAGTCCTTTTCTCTCTTCAACAAGGCCCACCATCTCAAACGTTGCAACCCATCTCACCTCCCATACTTCCAGTATCTTTTCCTGTCCTACTTTCATTTTTCAGGACCTATCGCTTCCTAACACACTGATACTCATTTACTACTTCTTTATAACGCCTACTGCTTATTGTCTCTTTCTTCCCCTTGGAATTTACGCTCCCCAAAGGAAGGGTATCTTTGTCTTGTTCACTGACAATGTGTGGCCCATGATGGGCACTCCATAAATACTAGTTAAATGAACAAATCCATGAGCAACAGGGACAAAAATTTCAGAATACAATGAAATCATTGTTCAAGAAATACTTCCCACCTCACCCCCCCAACCACTAGACCACCAGGGAAGGAAATATATTTTTTCAGGGCACAGCGAGGAGGGGGCGGGAGGTGGGAGACAGACGTGTTGAATAATAACCTGAAGTTCCCATCTCCACAAACATTTGATTGGTTTTTCCCTGAAACCTTCTGCTTATTCCAGAAAACATCTGCAGCACAGAAAAATGCTTCTGAGATTCAAACGTAGTTTAAAATTATCCAAGAATACGTGTACCTGTATTGCTAAGAATTCCACTTTCACAAAATTAATTCTAGCAGACTTTTTTTAACTGCCACGGCCAATGAAAATGACCCTAGGAAAATACACCCCTACTTAAATGCACCTTTGCCTGAGCTGCTTGAGCTAGAAAACATTACTTCCCTTTTCTATTACCTCTGCCTTAGGTTTCCTATCGTCCTCCTCTTGACTGGCAGTGCCGCCATCTTCTTCAGCATCACTTTTTTGCTTCTCTTCTGAGACAGAAATCAAAAGTACAACCAACTGAGCAAAACATTGTACTTGTTTTTGATAATCAGACCATCTGCATTAGAACACACCTCTGAGAGTCTAGGGCAATCTTTATTGTAACTTGCTTCTGAGTCTTAAACACCTCAGGGCCATGGCTTAAACAGATATTCTGGGGTCTACTTACCAAGTTTTTCTTCGCCCTCCTCCTCCTCATCGCCCTTGTCCTTTTCCTCTTCCTTTTCTTCTTCCTCCTCCTTCACATCTGGCTGAGGAGCGTCTGTCTTCTTATACTCCACAGGACTTGACTGTTTCTGGAATATTCCCCCAAAGTGCAAACATTTTGTTCACATTTTTAGGTACTACATTGTAATTACGGAATGCCTACAAGCAAAGTTCTGTACAAGGCCATATACTAGCATAGATAAATAAAAATGTCAAGACAGGATTTCTGCCCCAAAAGCTTTCTCTTTAGTAAGCATATGTGTGTTTCAAAGGCAGAAGATACAGTCAGAACAAAGGAGTTAGGCAAGAATATGCAGATATAAACAGCCAGGATGACCGAGGCGCACACACACAGAATAGTGGTGGGGGAGAAGGCTGAAAAAGGAACTTTGGGAATCACGTTACAAAACATACTGAATGCAAGGTGAACATAATCCTCACTTAATAGGAGAGTGCCTAAACAAAATTTTCTTCCCTGGTTTTCGGATTGTATACAACAGAGACTAAATAAGAAAAACAAAAATAAGGCTGGATTATCCCCACATGTATTTTTGTGGGGAGGACAGGGATGAGGCTGAAGGAAGAATGAATAATGAAAAACATCAAAGACCGAATTATAAAGTGCCCCTATGACAGAAGGAAAAGCTGGTTTGGGCCCAGATGGCTGGTTTTGTATCTAAGTTGTTGGGTTTTTTAGTTTTGTTTTCCAGAAAGCTGCTACCAAATATTAGGAAGAGTAATACAGCAGGCTTAAATACTACTAGAAACCAAAGAGCTGTAAATCCTACTCCCATCTGGGCACAATAAATGGCCACTGAGAGCAGTGAATAAGGTTTCAGACGTGGCCCAGTCATTATTAAGAAAACCTCTGGCAATAGATCTTAGTTATACTAATATAACAGAAAAACCCATACCTTTCCAGAGCAGCAGAAGAGGATAACAAGAAACACGGGCAGAGCTACGGTCAAAACGTAGACCACCCAGAGCCACGGGCGCTCCTCAGCTGCCTCAATCATCTGCCCCACCACACCTGGCTGAAAAACAGGACAGGACAGACTTCAGGTCTTTGGTTTTGACACCAAATGTAGTCTGCACTATTCCACTGTTCAATTTCCACATGGCACTGCTCAGGCTCCTCCTTTGTCAAAAAGTTCAAGCCAACATATTCATACAACATAAAAAGGAAGTAAGAGAAAAGTCTCTCTTCCCCCTACCCCCACTCTTCTCATCAAGGTGATTTCCCTTTCACAGATCTGAGAGCAGGTTTCTTAATTGCCTGCTAGAGGCCCCCTTAACCTCAGGGCCAGTGAATGAAGAATTTCTTGATCTCAATGTCTCCAGCTCTCTGACTCACAGCTCTGATATGTGGCCAATTATGTGAAAACTGCATGTACTGGTAAACTAAGACTCAACATTTAAGAGTACATTAAAATACCCTAAGTGGCAAATTTTGTTAAACATATTTTAGCATGTTAATTAAAAAACAAAACAAAAACAAAAAAACCCCTACATACAACACTAAATAGGGCAGCTAAATCCACTACATTAGACTAATGAAATAATGTCCAAACACCCAGTATTTTGTCTTTAGCAGGCATCTGGTCATGCATCTTATGCCAATATTCTCAAATAAAGGAAAAGATAAATGCTAGGAAGAGAGCCTGCCACAAAAGGAACAATTTGTCACCCGCAATATCAGTCACAAATG
Source organism: Canis lupus familiaris (assembly GCF_011100685.1). NCBI lineage: Eukaryota > Metazoa > Chordata > Mammalia > Carnivora > Canidae > Canis > Canis lupus. The sequence goes on from NC_049232.1 coordinate 2,237,346, forward strand.
CCTAAGAAGAAGTGAGCACGAACCTCGGCAGCCCCATCAGCTGCTTTCTTCAGACCCCATCCATCATTGGCCCAATCATCAACTACTCTTCGATCCCCACAAACAATAAAGTTGTCAAAAAAAATGTCTGAGGTCATAGACCACAGTTCCAAACCAATAGCGCTAAAAGGAGTCATTTTGAAAGGTTCCAGATCTTCAAAGAAATCCGGATTTGGTATCTTCCGGGGTTTCCAGATTCCCTGGAGAAAAAAAAAAAATGTATTTCCAAAAATCACTTCAGTTAATGAACAACACAAATGTATGATCAATCTAAGTAAGAATTAAGATGAATCCTGCATGACCAATGAAAGCACATCCTGACTTTGTAAATGTTACTGAGTACTAGGGAGAAAATGATGAAGATGTCTGGACTCCTAACTACTTTCAATTTCTAACCTCAGCAATGACCTTGACCCAAACCCACACCTCACTCTGCTGGGCACATTCCAACAGACTCTTATCAACAAACAGCCTTGAACAAGTACAGACTTGCTCGGTGGCAATTTGCAATGTACATGACCTTCAACCAGCAACTGTACTTCTTGATAACTAGCTAGAGGAATAGTTACCACATATACCCAGACATGCACAAGGGTGATCACTGCAGCAATGACTCTCAAATAAAAAATAGCAATCCACCCAAATGGCTATCCATAGAACAGCTAAAGGGTGGTTTTAATTAAAAGGCAATTTTAATTTATCTTATTGCTTGACTACACAACCAAAAATACACTTACAAACAGAAAAGCATACAGTAGTGTATGCACAGAGACACAACTGATATTCACATTTTAAAGGGGGACAGGAATGCCTGGGTGGCTCAGTTGGTTGAGCATCTGACTCTTGATTTTGGGCTAAGGTTATAATCTCAGAGCCTTCAGATTGAGCCTCATATCAGGCTCCATGCTCAGAGAGGAGTAGGCTTAACACTCTCCCTCTCCCCCTCACACATACACTCTCTCTGCTTCTGAAATAAACATTTAAAAAAAAATAAGATAAAGGGGGACAAAGTGGAAATTAATGATGACTAATCATTTGACTAGGATAGAAATCAAAGAGACCAGGGTCTGAGTGCTTAAATCTGCAGCAAAGTTGCAGCATTCTAACATCACCATCTGTATTCCTAGAGTTTCATTTGCACATCACAGTCTTTTTTTACAGAGATATTGAGTGAAGTACTGAGCAGACTTGTGGTTAGGGAGCCCCGTCCCGTCTCCACACTCTAGCCACCCTAACCCATGGGTTGCCAGTTTGGATCCAGAGGCTGCAACACTCCTACCACATGACAGCAGGGTGCCCAAATCCCAAGCTTTCCATTTTTCTTTTCTGTTTTTGTTTTTATTTAAGATTTTATTTATTCATGAGACACACACACAGAGAGAGAAGCAGAGACACAGGCAGAGGGAGAAGCAGGCTCCATGCTGGGAGCCCAAAGCAGAACTCAATCCAGGGACTCCAGGATCATGCCCTGGGCCGAAGGCAGGCACCAAACCACTGAGCCACCCAGGGATCCCTCTTTTCTGTTTTTAAACGCAAGTTACAAAGCAATTAGGAAAGCTCTTTCCAGTCCCTAGGTTTATTTTTCAATACTTAACATATAAGCTCTCTCCGGATTCTGAAGTTTTTTTGTTTTAATAGACTCCATGCCCAGCATGGAGCCCAGTGTGGGGCTTGAACTCATGACCCTGACTCTTGAGACCTGAGCTGAGATCAAGAGCTGGAATCTCAACTGACTGAGCCACCTAGGCACCCTTGAAGTTTGTTTTTAACTCATTAGTTTGAATACAGTATCAACCATGCAGCCTCACTATAGACAAAACTTCTATCCAAACAGATCAATGAGGCAACCCAACCATCAAAAGGCACAAACCTGGTAGTTAGGATTGTCAATCATGGGAGGCTTCCATTTGCCCTTATAATTAGGGTTGTCAATCATAGGTCGCTGCCAGACACCACACCCAGGGGCCGACTCACACTTAGGGTTGGCGATCTGAGGAGCCTCCCATTCTCCATCCATATCTTCATCCCTGTAGAGATACAAATTACAAGTGGATTCTGTGATACAGGACTAGGATGGCCATGGCAGGACTCCCCTAAAACCCTGCAGTGATGTTTTCAGTGTCATACTGTGACACTAGAGTATCATCTTGTTCCTGCATTTCCAGTAACAAGGGTTTTTCATGACAGATGCATTAAAGACAAACAGGTAATTAAATGTGTTGAGCTCTACACACTTAAGTTGCACATGGCTATATTTAATCATTAACTTTTACTACAATAAAAAAGCAGGTTAATTTAAAAGCTCTTACCAATCCTCTGGCTTCTCTGCATCTGGATCAGGTACATATTCGGGTTCATCATCTAACCAGCCATCAGGCTTCGTAGCTTCTTCATCTGGAATCTTAGCAGGGGCATCTTCATCCCTTAAACACAAAAGAAAAAGCTAGTTATGACAACACTGACCAAGAATAACAATGTGATCCCACTTTGTGAATCTGAAACAGGGCAACCTGAAAATATTTAAGTCATGCTTAATCAAAATCTATAATTCCTTCTAGAAAATAGAATAGAATAATTCATCCATCTGATAATGATCTAACATTCGGAATACATAGCAAGCTCTTACAATTCAATAAGAAAGACAACCCGACTTAAACACTGGCAAAGGATGTGAACAGACATTTCTCCAAAGATTAAAAAATGGCTAGCTAATAAGCACATGAAGTGATGTTTAACACATCGTTAGCTATCAGGGAAATGCAAATCAAAGCCACAATAAGATATCATTTCATAGCCACTAGGATGGCTGTAAGAAAAATGACTGATAAAAACAAATGTTGGCAAGGATGTGGAGAAACCAGAACTCTCATGATATCACTAGTGGGAACATAAAACAGTATAGCCACTTTGGAAAAGTTTGGCAGTTCCTCAAAAAGTTAAACAGAGTTATCACATGACCCAGCAATTCCACTCCAAGAGCAATAAAAATGTAGAACTACCCAAAAACCTGTAATGAGTATTCATACCAGCATTATTTATAGCCATTGTCAAAACAGGGAAACAATCTAAATGTCAGTCAACTGAGGAACGGATAAAGTGTGGCAGTACTATGTGCTTTGAAAAAAGAATAAAGTATCGACAACCCATGGAGACAGAAAAATTAGTGATTGCCAAGGCGGAGGGGGGAACAGGAAGTAACTGCTTAATGAGTATGGATTTCTTTTTGGGTGATACAATTGTTCTGGAATTAGTGGTGACGGCTGCACAATACTGTGCATATACTAAACTGCTGAATTGTACCAATTAAGAGGGTGGATTTTAGTATGTAAATTTTTTTTTTAGTATGTAAATTTTAACTCCAACAATTACTCTTAAAATAAAAGTTCATCAAGAAGTACCTAATTTCAAAGTTTTACGCAGTTACTGTGAAACAGTGCCACTTTACTGGTACGCAAAAACATCTTCTATCCTTCGTCAGGATTATGCTTCTTTTTGAACCATGCTTGTTTTAAATTAACTTCATGAGGTCTTAACATTCAGCGGGACACTCCCACCCCCAAAATAAAACAGCCAGTTAAAGAGTATGATACTGAAATAGGCTGAGTCCAGATCTATGTTCACAAATATACAAATAAATTCAATGTTTACACTAGTGCAGCATAAAAGTTCAGGAACACACATTCTTGAGGAAGGAAAAACATCAGCTAGAATTTATTCTTTTCTTCACTTCCTGACATTTCTGAGAGTCATTGTATAGGAGTTCAAACATGTCCATAAACAAAAGTACAACCCTGACTACTTTCACATTTCATTACTCTCCAATTTGTACCCTACAAGAAAGGCTACACAGTATATTTTCAAGTTCACTCACACATGTCAAGCTCACTCCTCCTCCTTTTGTACACATTGTTCCTCCTCAACTGGGAATACCAATTCCCATCTTCACTATTTGGTTAACTCCTATCCCATTTCCAAGTCTCAGTTTGACTTGCCCTGCTGCAAGAAACCACCCCTGGATCAGGTACACCTGGTGCTCTGATCATTTACTAATACCTACTATTAAATTACTCACCACACGCATGCCTGTCTCACAAATGGTCTGGGAGCCATGTGGGCAGCTGGTATTGTTGTGACTTTGTATTCCAATGCCCAATACAGAAGAGATATGTCTTGAGTATAATTTAAATGGGAAATATATTATTTTTCATATTGAAAATTAAAATTTCAAGACTTTCAGGGGTGCCTAGATAGCTCAGATCATGATCTCAGGGTCCTGGGATAGAGACCCGTTTAGGTTCTCGGCTCAGTGAAAAGTCTGCTTCTCCCTCCCCCTCCTCTCCTCCCCCCTCCACTACTGCATGTACACATACTCTCTCAAATAAATAAAATCTTAAAAAAAAAAAAAAAATCAAGACTTTTAAATGTGAGTTCATAGAAGCAGTGGAAGGGCCAGGCCAAAAGAGGTTCTGCTACAAACCAACCATGTTACCACAGGCAAACTCTATCATCAATTTCAGCATTTTGTGGCTTATGAAATGGTGTTAGGCAATCCAGATGACCACTATGGCCCCTTTTCAGCTATAGTGGGCTCCATTTTTCCTACCATTTAGATGACATCATAAATTATTTAAACTATGAGATCTTAGCCAACATTCAGTTGTTTAAGCCATATGGAAGATACGAAATGCTGCACGGCAAAGACTCACCAGTCATCTGGTTTGACAGCATCAGGATCTGGTATTTTTGGTCTTTCATCCCAATCTTCAGGCTTCTGGTCTTCTGGGTCCTCAATTTCACGTGAAGGATTTACAGGAGGAGTCATGTCATTTAGTAAATTTCCACTATTCACAATAGATTGGTCCACTAGTATTTCAAAACTATTATCTGGATTCAAGACTGAAAAAAATTAAAAGCAATTTTAAAAAATAAGTGAATTCCCCAAGCTCTCTACCACAACAGATCATATTTCTAATAAAAAACCGGGCAGCCCAGGTGGCTCAGTGGTTTAGTGCCACCTTCAGCCCAGGGTGTGATCCTGGAGACCCGGGATGGAGTCCCACATCAGGCTCCCTGCATGGAGCCTGCTTCTCCCTCTGCCTATGTCTGTTCCTTTCTGCCTCTGTGTATGTGTGTCTCTCATGAATAAACAAATAAAATCTTTAAAAACAAGAAAATGAAGCATAGAGTAATGACCTCAGGGTGCTAGAATAGGAACATGGTCTTGGAGCCTTAAGTAAGTTAACTCTCTCTTCCTTATCTGTAAATCGGAAGTGCTAGTTCCTCTGGATTTTTTTTTTTTTTTTAAGATTTTATTTACTTATTCATGAGAGAGACAGAAAGAGAGGCAGAGAGAGAAGCAGGCTCCATGCAGGGAGCCCGACATGGGACTCGATCCCGAGTCTCTAGGACCACAACCTGGGCTGAAGGTGGCACTAAACCACTGAGCCACCCGGGCTACCCTCCTCTGGATTTTAAAACTAAAACAAATGATACATAAAATTTAAAGGTCAAGAGACTTCACTTAAAAAAAGAGACTTCATTTACGGACATTAAAAATATTAAAACACCAAACGTATATAAATTGAGACTTACTGTAAAGCCTGGATCCCACACCTAAATGTCTCATAGGCAACAGACTAGGTTCCAGCACATCCAGAATACTAGGGAAAGCAAGGAGTGCCTATGCACTGTTTTCAGTGATAATGAAGACCAGCAACATTATCAGTGATATGTACTGTCACAGGGAGATTCTTAGACTTTTGTGAAGACAGCAAATAAAATATAGCATGTCCAACTTTTTTTGAAAGGTTTATCTGAGAGAAAGCAAGCTCATGTGCGCCTGTGAGCAGAGAGGGGGAAAAGTAGAATCCTCAAGCAGACTCCCCGCTGAATGCAGAGCCTGATACAGGGCTCAGTCCCACCACCCAAAGATCATGCCCTGAGTCAACATCAAGAGCTCAACCAACTCTGCCACCCAGACACCTCTACTACATGCAACTTTAAATAAGAAATTACACACACAGCCAAATACATAATACTTCAGATAATTTTAAATGTCTTTTGTCTTGCTTATTTCTAACTTTTGAATTCTATACGAAGTAGGTATTTTTGTTATAAAGAAAAAAAACATTACTGTATTCTTTAGGAAAAGCGGCATGTCTGTATTTGCTCAAACCAGCAGGAAAAGCTTCACTTAGGTGAAGAACACATTCCAGGGGCCCCACAGTGGCTCGGTCAGTGAAGTGGCTGGCTCTTGGCTCCAGCTTGGGTCCTGGTCTCGAGCCCAACGCTCAGTGAAGAGTGTGCTTAAGGATCCCTATCTCATTCTCTCTCTCTGCCCTTCCTCCCACTCACATGGTCTCTCACTCTCTCAAAAATAAACAAATAAATCTTTTAAAAATAGTAATAGATTAAAATAAAAAACACATTCCAATGTCCAAATGATTAAACTCAACTGTCTAGATATTGGAGTAGCCAAAGTTCAATGGAAACATCATTTGAAAAAAAATGTACAAATATTTCTATTGTGTCCTATTATTTAACATGTCATCAATAAGACACAATGGGAGAAAAGGAGGGGAACCAACAAAGCTCTTTAGGCACATAAAAGCTTACTCTTTAAAATCTCAAACCCCACTTCTCAATTCAACCTATGGGAAAAGCAGCTTTTTTAGTGTTGAGAAATTAAGTTCTTGAGACATCTGGGTGGCTAAGTGGTTGAGCGTCTGCCTTTGGCTAAGGTCATGATCCCAGGATCCAGGGTGGAGTCCTGCATTGGGCTCTTGCAGGGAGCCTGTTTCTCTGCCTATGTCTCAGGAATAAATAAATAAAATCTTGAAAAAAAAAACCTTAAAAAAAAAGATTAAGTTCTTTTCACCACTAAGATATCAAGTCAACAAGGACTTAAGAATCTCTGTATCTGCAGGCCTGAGTCTTTTCTGGATGTATAAACTTTAAATTAGGTGATAAATGTATGCGCCAGAGTACCCCCAAATACTATGTTTTCTTACTTAATGTATAAAGATGTGTTTTCTTGTCAGTAAAATAGGTCTTCAGATCTGCATCTGGCCTCTTAGCATGCTTTTCTTCATATACGCCTGTTTTGGGGTTTTTGTGGCGGAAGATGAAGTGCAGTTTATAGTCTTCTCCACATTTATCTGGACCAAACATAATCGTATAAGGGGTCTTGTCGTGGAACTGATCCTTCAGAAACAAGAATGAATTATTTTTAAGCGACTCAATCAAAGGTATTCAAAGGCAAACTCTCAAAGTGTGCTACTTCCTCTAGTAAAGTCCCAAGTAAATTTTGGGGACATTAAAGAAAAAGTTAATTCATTTATGAGGTTTATACAGATACTAGTGAAAGGAATAACGAGAAATTACCAGGAAACTTTACATGAGAATATATGAAAGTGCTTTAAAAAAAAAAAATCAGAGTATGCATGTTATTTAGCATCTTCTTTAGTTACTGCTTCTCGCATAAAACAAAGAAATAAATTTGCCAAAACTAAAAATTACACAGAACAGAAATCAGAGGTAAGACAGAATGGCTTTGAAATTCACATTTTAAATAAAAAGCAAAGAAGTGTCAAAGTCAACGTTCCCAATCCTCTAAATATTTCAACAGCAGAAGAGGTCTTCATTTTCCCAAGTCTTAGAAGATTTTCTTTCCTTTTCTCTAACATTCTTAAAAGACAACTGTGGGTGGCCACATAAGGTAACAGGAAGTACCTACCAGGTTGAGTTCGGGGGTTTTGGAAAGCAGTTTCACATAGGCACCACCACATTCTATTCCATTTTGGAAATTAACCTCATACCTGATTTCAAAGAGAAAAGCAGAAAACCATAAGGCATCTTGAAAAGTCAAATGTCTTTATTTACTTCTCTCTCCCCATCTTGGTCACATGTTTTATCACACAGGTCATACATTTATCCTTAAGAAAAATTCCATCTTCTATTGCTTTTGAAGACTTTTTTTTTTTTTTTTTTTTTGAAGACTTTTTTTTAAAGTAATTTCTACACCCAACTGGGACTCAACTCACAACTCCAAGATCAAGTCTCATGCTTTGCCAACCCAGCCAGCCAGGCACCCTTCATCTTCTATTGCTTTTCAATGGTTACTCAACCACCCCCCCAAACATAAGTAAAATAAAACAAGACCTTATGCAGATTCCCAGTATACACTATAAAATCCTGATCATCTGCTATCAGGAGAAAAATTAGCCAATCGTTTCAAAAGACTTTTGGGCAGGAAAAAAATACTAGATTATAGGATGCTTAAATATATCCCGAACCCCACTACTGTAACATATAATTATTCTAATAATTTTTTAAAGTAGAGTAATAATTTCCTGAGATCTAGGATGTTTCTATCAAGCATACGTTTCACTCACTGAACAATGAGAGGCTTGGTATCAAACAGGAAGGGCTTGTTGAGTTTTGCAGAGATGGCATGATGCTTGGCCCGAGACATCAACACAAGCCCTTTATCACCTGGGAGCTTTGTTTCCTTCATTTCATCTACCTCCCACTTTCCTGCAAGACATCAGAAAAAATAATTCCACTCCCTACTTATACCTTTGAATAGCCCTTAAATGGGAACAAGCAAAACTCCAAGTTGTACACGTCTATCATACTGGCAAATTTTTAACCTATCTCACTTACCTATGAGAGTAGCCTATTAACCACACACACATGTGATGAGTTATAAGACCTGTAGCATATTCACTTCATCAATACTGAGAAAGACCTTCCATTTCCAACAGACAGCAGCACCACTATCCTGTGGTGGAAAATAGTCAACATGTCTAATCCTATGAATACACAGCAAAGCTTCCAAGGAAAAATCTTAAATTGTATACATACTCCTTTCAAACCAGCCTTAAGAGATGCTATGGAAACCACATGTGAAGAAGCCTCAGTCTGCTATTCTATGTAAATCAAATGGAATTCTCACCGTCATATTTGGCAATTTCATCATCAGTGTCATCCTTCTTGGCTTTTGATAAAATCCACCTGTAATTAAGACAAATCCCCAAATTAAGATTTAAATGATAACTGGTCTGTAAAAAGAAAACAATGTAAATACTAACAAAAGCAGGATCTACCCAGCTCTTCTTAGCTTACTTAACCACTCTACTTTCAACTTTTAAATCTGCCACACAAACAGTAATACATAGTATTCAACTCACAAACCCATGAGTTTGTGAGATAAAAAAAAAAAACTATCAAACCCATGAAATAATTCCAGTTTTTTTAACATTTTATTTACTGAGAGAGAGCGCGAGCACATGCGTGAGCACACGAGTGGGAGGAGGGAGAGACAGAATCTGAAGCAGACTCTGTACTGAGCGTGGAGCCCAACGTGGGGCTCAATCCCATGACTGTGAGATCATGACCTGAACTGAAACCAAGAGTCAGACGCTTAACCAACTGAGCCACCCAGTCACCCTTCCACTTTTTTTTAAGGCTCAAAAGAAAAAAATTTCTCAGTTCAAAAGACATATAGGGTCAATGGGTAAAGAGAAATGGAAATTAGACCCACATATTCTAAAAACTTTTCTAAATGGACATGTTCTGAATTCTCCTAAATAAGCACAAACAGTGGGGACATAAAATAGTTAAGGCATTTTACTTTATAAAATCCTATCCAAAAAGGAATCCACCATCACATTTACATGAAGTATGCCTCTAAGGCAGTTTTCCCTAGAAATGCTTACCCTGACAGAGTTCCTCTGTCAAAGGAATCAGCAAAATACACTTCCCCTGTTGGAACTGGAGCTTTATAGGTGACCTGTGTTAAATAAAAAAAATGACTCAAGAATTGAAATTTTCTTTTCTTTTTTCTTTTTTTAAAAGATTTATTTATTTATTTATTTATTTATTTATTTATTTATTTATTTATTTATTTATGAGAGAGAGAGAGAGAGAGAGAGAGAGAGAGAGAGATAGGCAGAGACACAGGAGGAGGGAGAAGCAGGCTCCATGCCGGGAGCCCGACATGGGACTCAATCCTGGGACTCCAGGATCGCGCCCTGGGCCAAAGGCAGGCGCTAAACCGCTGAGCCACCCAGGGATCCCCAAGAATTGAAATTTTCAACACAATTCCCTTCTTAGTAGGATTTGCTTTAGATTATCCCAAATTTTTATAACTGGCTCTTGATTCAATGTATATAATTCATCACTGACAATATGTAAGAAAGGCTGCTATTTTAGCTAACTTTTCTTAACCTTGGAAAAGGATCCAAATTTAACTTCATCCTTTGATTATCTCAAGAGGTAAAACAAATAGATTCAAAGACCACTTCATACCTTTGGAGATGTAGGAGCGCTGGTATCTGGTTTTGATTTGGAGTCTTCTACCTCTTCAATAACATCATCGAGGTCGTCCTCAATATCAATCATATCATCATCATGTCCTTCATGAGCCTGAACAATAGTAGTTCCAAGGACCAGTAACATACACAGCAGCCATTTCCCTTCCATGATCTACAAAGAAAAAAGTAAAATAAGTTAAATGTATTGTTTCTTTTCAAATATTCTGTAAAGATCACTGACCTCCCCTGTTTTAAATATTTTATTTATTTATTCATGAGACACACACAGAGAGAGAGGCAGAGACACAGGCAGAGGGAGAAGCAGGCCCCATGCAGGGAGCCCAATGTGGGACTCAATTCCAGTACTCCACGATCATGCCCTGGGCCAAAGGCAGGCACGCAACTGCTGAGCCACCCAGTGACCCCCACTGACCCCCTTCTAATTTAACATGAAAGCTTTCAGGAAGGGCACCTGGGTGGCTGGCTCAGGGCATGATCCTGGGCTCCTGGGATCAAGTCCCACGGCAGGCTCCCCCCATAGGGAGCCTGCTTCTGCCTATGTCTCTGACTCTCTGTGTCTCTAATGAATAAATAAATAAAATCTTTAAAAATGTAAAAATAAAATTAAGACTTTCAAATCAGAGCTAAAAGAACTTTATTGTGACTATTTCATTTTATAAATAAGGAAAGTAAGCCCAGAAATAAGGGATTTTCTTAAAATCAGCTAGTTAAAAGAATGACTTTCAAGAAAATTTCAAAATGAAACTCAAAACGATTATCCCCATATAAATGTCACGTTCACTACCTAGATCCAGGGTGTCTGAATGCAACTTCACACTAACTTCTTGGGTTTACAGAGTTTGAAGATGGACAAAAGCCTTTTTCATATACTAAATTACTATCTATAATGACATGGTAACAGAAGAGCTAAATAGCCTCACATTAAAGATTTAATATAGATATTTTTACTGTTCAAAAATCATCTAGTTTAGATTTTTTTTTTTTTAGATTTTATTTGACAGTGCACAAACTGGGGGAGTGACATTCAGAGGGAGAGGGAGAAGCAGGCTCCCTCCTAAGCAGGGAGCACAATGTGGGCTTCATACCAGGACCCTGAGATCATGACCCCAGCAAAAGGCAGACACTTATTAACAACTGAACCACCCACGCATCCCTAGATACAGTTTTAGATTATTGTTTTAAGACTCAACAAAAATATTAAACTAAGGACCAGCTACTTTAATCTCTTATTTTTTAAACACTTCAGTGCCTTAAGCATTGTATTAGACTGTCATGGGTGTTAGTGGGTCCTCTTTCCAAGGACCACAGATCTAAAGATATAAAAAATTGAGTCACATGGATGCACAGTATGCTTCCACAGTATGGAGTACAGTTTCAATTCTGCAAGATGAAAAAGATGGATGATGACTGCACAAGAATGTAAATAAATTTTATGCCACAGAACTGTACACTTAATAATGGTTAGGATAATAAATCTACAAACAACAATTAATTTTAAAAAAATAGTAAATCTTATGTGTTTTTAACACAACAAAAAAATTTAAGAAATACAAAACCTGAGCTTAATATTTTTGGCCTCTTGATTATAATGAAGACCTTTCTCAGGAAAAGTCAAAAAAAAAAAAAAAAAAAAAAAGAGGAAAAAAAACCTGAGGAAGCTCCTTCATAAACTTCGAATGGCTCCCATTCACAGCCAAGGCTGCCATTTTGACCAACTGAGTTTCTAGAAAAATGTAAATCAATTTATTCTAATGCTCAATTTAATGCCAAATTCCTTATAAACTCTATAATCCTTTATAGTGAGTAATCCAACACAAAAACAAGGTAAATTTGCATGCATCAGTTAGTGGAATTTATTTATTTATGTATCTTAGGACTGTGACCACAAAAATTTTTTTTAAATTTTATTTATTTATTCATGAAACACAAAGAGAGAGAGGCAGAGACATAGGCAGAAGAAGCAGCAGGCTCCATGCAGGGAGACCAATGTGGGACTCGATCCCGGGACTCCAGGATCACGCCCTGGGCTGAAGGCAGGCGCTAAACCACTGAGCCACCCAGGCATCCCTGTGTTCACAAAATTAAAGAAGGTAGAGATTGGATTTCCTAAATGCTTAGCATTTAGTGCAGAAAATAAGTGCTAAATAAAATCATTCATAACGTTTCCTAGGGCTATTAGTTTTTAGAAAAAACTCTTAATGTCAACATCCTGTTTCAGTTTCTTATATATTAAGAAAATACAAGTAATCTCTCATTTATTCACTGGGAAGATCCATTTTCTGCAATCAAAACAATAAACAATGGCATAGCAAAACTGCTGTTTGATTTACAACTTATTCTCTGAAACTAAACAGGTTGAGTCAATCCTATTATCTAAATCAATTTTATACAACTCTCAAGTTTTCTCTCATAGAAACAATGCTATAGAGGTGCCTGGGTGGCTCAGTCAGTTAAGCATGAGTTCAGCTCAGATCAGGATCTCAGGGTCCTGGGATGGAGCCCAGTAACAGGCTTCCCACTCAGCAGGGAGTCTGTCTGACCCTCTCCTTCTGCCCTTCCCCCCACTTGCATGCACTTGCCCTAATAGATCATAAAATCTTTTTTATTTGAGAGAGAGGGAGAGAGATTGCATGCACACATGGGGCCGGTGGGGCAGGGAGGAGAGGGAGAAGCAGACTCTTTACTGAGCAGGGAGCTCAATGAAGGACTCGATCCCAGAACCCTGAGATCATGACCTGAGCTGATGGCAGACACTCAATTGACTTAAGCCACCCAGAGCCCCTTTTTAAAGATTTTATTTATTTATTTTGAGAGAGAGTGAGAATGTGCAAGCAGGGGGAGGAGCAGAGGAAGAGAATCTCAAGCAGACTCCACACTGAGCATAGAGCCCCACAGAAGACTTGATCTTAAGGCCCTAGGATCAAGACCTGAGCCAAAATCAGGAGTCAGAGGTTTAACCCACTGAGCCACCCAGGTGCCCCTAAATAAAATCTTTTTTTTTTTTTTTAAGATTTTATTTATTTATTCATGAGAGACACACAGAGAAAGAGAGAGAGAGAGAGAGAGGCAGAGACACAGGCAGAGGGAGAAGCAGGCTCCATGCAGGGAGCCCCATGTGGACTTGATCCTCGGTCTCCAGGATCACGCCCTGGGCTGAAGGCGGCACTAAACCGCTAAGCCACTGGGGCTACCCAAATAAAATCTTAAAAAATAAGAAAGAGGGCAGTCCCGGTGGCACAGCAGTTTAGTGCCACCTGCAGCCCGGAGTGTGACCCTGGAGGCCTGGGATCGAATCCCACGTCAGGCTCCCTGCATGGAGCCTGCTTCTCCCTCTGCCTGTGTCTCTGCCTTTCTCTCTCTCTGTGTCTCTATGAATAAATTTTTTTTTTTTTAAATGTGTGTCTTGACACATGTATAGATTTATTTACTTATTTATTCATGATATATATATATATATAGATAGAGAGAGAGAGAGAGAGAGGCAGAGACACAGGAGGAGGGAGAAGCAGGCTCCATGCCGGGAGCCCGATGCGGGACTCGATCCCAGGACTCCAGGATCTCACCCTGGGCCAAAGGCAGGCGCCAAACCGCTGAGCCACCCAGGGATCCCCTCTATGAATAAATTTTTAAAAAATAAAAATAAGAAAGAAAAAGAAAAACAATGCTGTATATGGTGATTAGATTCCCAGGGACAGGGATGCCTGGGTGGCTAAGAGGTTGAGTGTCTGCCTTTGGCTTAGGTCATGATCCCAGAATCCGGGATGGAGTCCCGCACTGGGCTCCCTGCTGGGAGCCTGCTTCTCTATGTCTCTGCCCCTCTCTCTTTCTGTCTCTCTCATGAATAAATAAATAACATCTTCAAAAAAAAAAAAAAAAAAAAAGAAAAAAAAAAAAGAAACAAACAAACAGACTACTGGGGCTCATCCCAAGTTTCAGGTTCAGTTTAGGCCTGGATTTTTACCTTTCTAACAAGTTCCAGGAACTACACTTTGAGACCCACTGCTCAGGGTATATGAATAATCCATTTGTGCCCAGTTCTCCAGTTACATATACACTGTTCGTGTAAACCTCCCGTGAGGTATTACTCTCATTATGTTTTACTTTAAGAATCAAAACTTAGGGATCCCTGGGTGGCACAGCAGTTTGGCGCCTGCCTTTGGCCTAGGGCACGATCCTGGAGACCCGGGATCGAATCCCACATCGGGCTCCTGGTGCATGGAGCCTGCTTCTCCCTCTGTGTCTCTGCCTCTCTCTCTCTCTCTCTCTCTCTGTGACTATCATAAATAAATAAAAATTAAAAAAAATAGAATCAAAACTTAATAAAATTGAAATAACCTACTTATGGGACACCTGGTTGACTCAGTGGTTGCGTTTGCCTTTGGCTCAGGGCATTATCCCAGAGTCCCGGAATCAAGTCCCACATCGGGCTCCCTGCATGGAGCCTGCTTCTCCTCCCTCTGCCTATGTCTCTGCCTCTCTCTCTCTCTGTCTCTTATGAATAAATTAAGTAAAATCTTAAAAAAAAAACAAAAAACAAAAAAACACCTACTTATTATCACAATAAGTGAGACTCAAAGAATTCAAATCCTGCATTTCTATTACATTAGACAGAATGTTACTATGCAGTTGCATAGTGAGAAGATATAATAGAACAGAAGACAGGAAAATCAGGCAGGAAGAGCCATGATCTGGAATGGGGGGTGGGGGTTCAGATAGGGTTAGTGAGGGCGGAGCAACTGCAGAATAGTTGGCCCAGGTTGTGGACCAAGGAACAGGGGGAAAGAAGACATCTGTGTAGGGGAGGCAGAGTGGTCCCACTGAAGGGAAAACTGTTTTCAGATAGCAGAAGGCTACCTGCCTTGTCAGGAACAACATAGGAAGTCTCTAGCAAGCTTCAGAAAATGCACTTCTCTCCCACTGCTATTTCCTCCACATTCTGAGGTGCGGAACTTGGTTTTTTAGGTGAGAGAAGTGTACAGGCACATCTGTTCCTTTCACATTATCCAGAAGCTTGTGGAACCTGTGAGGAATTAGTATCGCCAAACTGTACTTCTTAGAGCTCTTCTGCACACTTAACGAGCCTTACTTACTGCCGGCTTTACAGATGCTGCATTAACACCAGTAATTTGCCAATACTACCCCCAAAATGCTACAGACAATAAGTTTATTCTAATTCCAAGAATCACTAGTAAGTTAGCTAAAATGTTCTAAGTTTTGTCAGAGACTGGTCCATACTTAAAAACAATTCAATAATACATTGTAAGGTGATCTTAATTCTCTAATTTATTAATGAAAAAGCAACATTACTAAAACACAGAATCCCATCTTATTTCAGTCCCTCTATCAAATGGAATCCAAAAGGTAGCACTGACTGGGTGGGTATTTACATAGCATGTTGCACTACTATGCTTTCTAGAAGAAAACTGGAGAAAATTTAGGTGATCTTGGGTTTGACAATGAGTTTTTACATACAACATCAAAAGCAAGATAAATGAAAAGAAAAATTGGTAAACTGGATTTTACTAAAACTAAAAATTTCAACACTGTGAAAGACTTAAGAGAATTAAAAGACAAATCAGACGAGGAGAAAATACCTGGGAGAACTCACACTCATCAAGAAAACAAACCATCCAGTTACAAAATGGGCAAAAAATTCTGAACAGATACCTCACCAAAGATAGTCATATGAAAAATAAGCATATGAAAAGATGCTCAATATCATTTGCTATTAGCTAACTGCAAGTTAAAACAGGATACTACCATGCACATATCAGAATGGCTAAAATCCAAAAACTGGCAAGGATTTGTGAAGCAACATGAGCTCTCATTCATTGCTGGTGAAAATGCAAAATAGCATAACCCCTCTGAAAAGCAGTGTGGCAATTTCTTACAAAATTAAATGTAGTCTTACCATCTATTCAGCAATCATGTTCCTAAAGTAACTTGCCCAACTGCCTCTGCCTGTGTCTCTGCCTCTCTATCTCTCATGAATAAATAAAATCTTAAAAAAAAATCGATAAAAGAAAAAGATTAAAAAAAAAAAAGATCAGTGGTGGGACGCCTGGGTGGCTCAGTGGTTGGGCGTATTCCTTTGGCTCGGGACGTGATCCTGGGGTCTCGGTGTTGAGTCCCACATCGGGCTTCCTGTGAAGAGCCTGCTTCTCCTTCTCCCTCTGCCTGTGTCTCTGCCTCTCTGCCTCTCTCTCTGTCTCAAATGAATGAATGGATAAATCTTTAAAAAAAAGAAAAAAAAAAAAAAAAAGAAAAAACAGTGGTTACCAGAGGTTTGGGGAAGGTGGTCAGATCAAATATGTCAGCACAGGGGATACTTTAAGCAGTGAGACTACTCTTTAGGATGCCATAATTACAGATACATAACACTATGTATTTGTCAAAACCCATGAAATGTCACAGCACAAAGAGTCAATCTTAACGTATGAAAATTTTAGAAAATCATTTAGGAGGTCAAGTGACCCAAGGATAGCATGCAGAATTGTGATAAAACAATCTGTGTGCTACAGTCATATTCAACAACCTCACTGGAAGAGGTGGAGTCTGTAAACCAGACTGTGCAAAAGCACTTTTCCAGCTGATCAAGTTACTGCCCATGGGTGTACAGGTTAACAATTCTGACACGGCTGCATGTGTACATTGGAACTGAACAAGTATATGGGTGGTGGATGGTGGGAGCTACTTTTTCACTAGAGGGTGTGGGAATTGACAAGATGAGCAAGGGAAAGAGGCTGGAATAGCCCATATGGTAATGGAAGAGAGCTGCAGACATCAGTATAAATTCACACTGTTAATTCGGAGAGAGTTACATACAGCAGAATTTATAGATATGCACATATATGCCATTAGTGCATACATTCCCTTGCTGCATCACCTGTGAGGGCCTAGAAGAAACTACAGCCCAGTAACAACAAATATACCTAGTACCAAGATCTTGATTTTTAATACTATCTCCAATTAAAGGAAACAGGACCCTTGGAGGAATGGCCAACTCTAGGACTGGGGCAGGAAATACACAAGATGAGTCTGGAACATCTTGCAGTGCCAGAAAAGTGTTCAAAAAAGAAAATAGAAATAAAACACTCATAATGATTGGGGGCGAGGAAGGGTGTCAAAGGAACACAAGAATGCCCAGTGGCCAAAGTGGAATAGTATGAGCAACAAAATAAGTGGTACTAGATAATACCCCAAAGTATAAAATAAATGTCCATGGATCTACACTGATACAAATATATGGGTAAATAAATGGGGGAGGAGAGACAAATTCCCACTCCTTACATGTGGGTGGCTACACAAGGTAGCCCTCCAAAGAGCATAGTATGGGAATGGGGAGAGAGTAGAACTTTACACTGGAGAAACCTGGCAAAAACTATCTCACCCAGGCGATCAAGGTCAACATCAACAGTGAGAGGTCATGTTGATAGTACGTACCCGTGATACAATGTGATGAAAAAAGGACTTTAACCTTTGTGGTCTTACTCTCAAAAAATCCATTATCCCAGTCTAATCATGAGAAAAACACCAAACAAGATCCCAATAAAAGGACATTCTACAAAATATCCTAACCAGTAGTCCTCAAAAACATCAGGGTCATCAAAAATAAGTAAAGTCTAAAGAACGGTCACTGCCAAGGAGAGCCTAAGGACACATGACTAAATGTAATGTATCCTGGAACAGAAAAAGGACAGTGGATAAAAGCAAAGGAAGTCTAAATTAAAGATGAACTTGAGTCATTATTTATGTATCAATACTGGTTCATTAATTGTAATAAACATACTATACTAATTTGTTAACAATAGGGGAAACTGGGTATGCATCATATGGGAATCCTTTTGTGCTATCTTCGTAACTTTTTCATAAACCTAAAACTGCTATAAAAATTAATCAAAAATAGGAGATCCCTGGGTGGCTCAGCGGTTTAGCACCTCCCTTCGTGATCCTGGGGTCCCGGGATCGAGTCCCATGTCAGGCTCCTTGCATGGAACCTGCTTCTCCCTCTACCTGTGTCTCTGCCTCTCTCTCTCTCCCTCTCTCTCATGAATAAATAAATAAAATCTTTTAAAAAATTAATCAAAAGTAAAAGGGGGGAAGGGGCTCTTGGGTGGCTCAGTGGTTGAGCATCTGCCTTTGGCTCAGGGCGTGATCCCAGGGTCCTGGGATTGAGCCCCACATTGGGCTCCCCAGAGAAAGCCTGTTTCTCTCTCTGCCTATGTCTCTGCCTCTCTGTCTCTCATGAGTAAATAAATAAAATCTTTAAAAAACAAAGAACATTCCACTATTATGCCTCAAATGGTTGATCTCCCATCCCTTCAAAAAAACAAAAACAAAACAAAACAAAAACCCCACAAAACCCTAGGGCTGAAATATACCACAGGAATCTAGTCTAACTCTCCTTTTTGACAAGAAACTAAGGTCCAGAGACTGACTTGCCAAAAATCACAGCTATTGGCAGATTTGAGATCAGAAACCAAGGTTCCTACATCTTACTTGGTAATTCTACAAATGCTTTTGTCTTAAAGACACAAAGTGATTTTTCACATACTTTAACATTTAGGAGGATTTCAGGTTTTTTTCTCCCTTGTAAAGTCCTCACCTGTCTTTACGCTACCAGAATCCTAAGAAGAGAGCATACTTGTATCACCACTTTGCTTTCCTGTTTCTAAGAGCATCCACAGGAAATGTGTAACAAAGAGTTCGACAACAAAGCAATAATGCTTTTAGAAACCAAACAGCACACCCTCCTTGACTTCCCCAAAGCCACAAAATAAGTGGTTCCTAGATTTGGAAGACTCAGGGGTAAAAGTGAATGAAGAAATTACCTTTGAACTGAGATACAAAAATAAGTAAATAAATAAATAAATTCATTAAAAACTGAGATACATTTTCTTGTAATAAACACTGACCACATTTGCTAGAATTCTCTTCTATTTCACAGTTCCTGCTGAGATCTATTAGGTCTTCATGGGCAAGGTTTCCCGCATTCCAGCAAGCCATTACAACAATCCTACCCACACACCCCCTCCAGAATTTAACCCATTATATTCTTAGAGCACTTCATTTTCTGTTTTTCTTTCAGGGCCAACTTCTCTCCCTGTCTCTCATAATTTTTAATCACTGTATGACTCTTACCTTAAACTCTACAGCAAAGCCCCTCTGAGTCAGGATGCAATGGATGCTTAACTTATAACTAGACTACCCAGTGCTACACAGGTCTCACAGTAGGCCGCTTAAATTCCTATCTCAGTCAAATTATAATCACTACAGGCATGGACCTCCAGGACAGCCAGCAATCAAAAAGCAAAAGTACAAACATGAAAATCTTTTAACACCTACGATCTACTGAGGTGGACAACTTGTCTCAAATACCCTTAAGTTGCATAACAAATATGAGTTTTGTGCAGCTGTCTTATGACATCCTTTAATGTAAGCAAAGACTAAGTCAATAAAACCAATGATACTATGGGGACCAACACCATATGGTAACAAGTTCTGATTACTATGGACCTAGAACTTGATCTAAAAACAAGACGTATGGGGCACTGGGATGCCTCAATGGCTTAAGCATCTGACTCTTGATTTCAGCTGGGGTCCTGATTTCAGGATGGTGAGATGGAGCCCCAATTCAGACTCAGCATTCAGCAGGAGTCTGCTCAAGATTCTCTCCCTCTCCTCCTGCACCTCCTCTTGCTTGCACACCCTCTTTCAAATAAATCTATAAAAAGTAAAAATAAAGCCTACAATATCTAGGTTCTAGAGAAATCAACAAACTGCATACCATTCAAATGCTCATTAATCAATCTACTGACTAGGCTTCTGATAAAAACTGGGTGGTAGAGTTCAGGTGTGTTTTCTGGGCAGTCATAGGTTTAAACGGGGAATTATATATTACCAAGGGGTTAAAGAAGAAAATGCATCTGATGCCCATCAGAAAATTTGGCTCCAGTGAGACAAACCAATGTTTGTTGATGGCATCCAATTCCATGAGTGCCAACTAGGTATCAAATATGAAAAAAGTCCATCTCTGACCTTCAGGAACTCCATCTCTATAATATGGTGTCCAAAAAGTCTGGAAACCAAAGGACAAGGGGATGGATTAAAAAAACATAATCTGGGGGCGCCTGGGTGGCTCAGTCAGTTAAGCGTCTGCCTTTAGCCCAGGTCATGATCCCAAGGTCCTGAGATCAAGCCCCATGTTGGGCTCCCTGCTCGCAGGGACCTGGCTTCTCCCTCTGCTCTCCACTCTGCTCTCCCTCAAGGTCTCTTTTTCAAATAAATAAAATCTTAAAAATAAACAAACAAACAAGTATCTTTAAAAACAAATATATGGAAACATAAAAAGGTTTTATAGATTAAAAGTGACCTTGATGACATTATGTATCTATACTCAGCTGTGTTTTTAGAGCTCATAAATATACTGTAGTATTAGTGCTACAAATCAATTTTGGGGTCAATATCAAAATAAACTCGTAACCTATCTTTCATCTAACTCGCAAAAAATGCACAGGTTTGTTAGTACCAGTTAAGACTCATGCTAGTATTATCTTTCTACAAAAATAATACCAAGAGGCACCTAGGTGGCTCAGTTAAGCATCTACCTTCAGCTCAGGTCACACCAGGATACTGGGATTGAGTCCCACACTGGGCTCCCTTCTCTATGGAGAGCCTGCCACTCCCTCTGCTTGTGTTCTGTCAAAAATAAATAAATAAATAAAAAATAAACCAGGAATGAAACACATGCACAATTATACCATACGCTTATAAAGCATATGATTTCTGGCCTGCTTCCCAATTTCCAAAGGATAGAGCAGAAAGTCCAGCTTTCAAAATCTCAGGGAGAGGAGTCTTCAAGAGCCCCTAATCTGCTCATTTTTAATACTTCAATCCACTCTTTTTTTTTTCTTTTTTAAGATTTTACCTATTTGAGAGAGTGTGCAAGCAGGGAGGGAGACAGAGGAAGTGGGAGAGGGAGAAGCAGAGGAGCAGGAAGCCCAACATGGGGCTCCATCCCAGGCCCCTGAGATCAGGAACTGAGCCGAAGGCAGATGCTTACCCGACCGAGACACCCAGACACTCCCTATTCAACTTCTAAGAGTGAATTCATTTTGAGTTCTAGAGACACAAATTTCCCATCTTAAAACTGATGATTCAGAAAAGTAGTTCCTGATACCCAGGGAAGTACAGTGCACATGGTAGTATAACCTATCAAGTCAGAGAAGCCTAGAGGGGCTCCAGACTCCCCTGCCCTTCCTGTACGCTTGGTCAGCTCACTGAATTTCCAGGGTCTTCTTTCCCTGTTTTACAGATAGGGGTAATAGTACTACTGGCAGAACGGCCTGTTGTGAAAATAGAAAAAGATAAAAAAGTCTGTCAGAGACCAGTACTTTATAGGTATATGCAAATACTTTGTTCTTTGATACACAATCAGTACAACCAGAGTGAATACACCCAGAGGTCTAATATTCCTGCCTCTTCCTTCGTCCATGAAGCAAAACTAAATAATTTTGCATAGCAAGAAAAAAAAGTGCTTTCCTCCAATCACACTGTATGATTTTTAACTCTTCCTAGCAATGGTGTCCATACAATTTTAGCATTTCTATATAGGAATGTCCGTGTTTACGTGACTTTTTTCCTGCTCTGTCACTGATTACTTTCCTTCATGAATTCTCTAAAATTTAACTTTTGGTTAATTACAATTCTGTTCTTAGCACATTTTGAAAAAAGACAATCCAAATTATTTTACTACATTCATTTAATAACATACATGCGACTTCACCTAAATACAAAGTATCTTATTTAACAGAAACAAACACAGTCTGCATTGAATTTCAGCAAATCCAGATAACCACTTAGATCAATTTTAGGAATGGACAAACACTAAAGAAATATTAAATCTGTACCCTATAAGGCACAAACTTTATCCTCAATAAAGGTCTATTTAGATAAAAAGATCTTTAAAACAAATGGAGGCTTAAATTATTTAAGTTTACTAAATTTAAAAGTTTATATTTTGTCTTTTTAAGTTGTCTATTTTTTTCATGAGAAATATTAGTCTGGGGCACCTGGCTGCTCAGCAGAGCATGCAACTCTTGATCACACGGTCATAGGTTCAAGCTCCATGCTGGGTGCAGAGCTGATGTTAAAAAAAAATCCATATATATGCTTGTCTATGGTTCTTTAAAAAAAAAAAAAAAAAAAAGATGTATTTATTTATTCATGATAGACAGAGAGAGAGAGAGAGAGAGAGAGAGAGAGAGAGAGAGAGGCAGAGACACAGGAGGAGGGAGAAGCAGGCTCCATGCAGGGAGCCCAATGCAGCACTTGATCTCGGGACTCCAGGATCGCACCCCGGGCCAAAGGCAGGCGCCAAACCGCCGAGCCACCCAGGGATCCCTTCGTCTATGGTTCTTGTGAAGTCTTTGTCGGTTTTGGCATTTAGGAAGCTTTGACCTTACTAAATGGGTTGAGAATACTCTCTCCTATTTTTCAGAAGAGGTTGTGGAAAGATTGCTGTCAATTCTTCCCTAGGTTTCTGATAGTATTCACCAATGAAGCCACTTGGTTCTGGGCTTTTATTTGTGGGACTTTGTTTCTTAAAAGTTAGGAAATTTCAACCCTAATTCCCATAATCCATGAGAAATTAAAAAAAGGAACAGAAGAAACCCCCAGGAAGGGATCATTTGTATGTTCATCAAGTGGAGGAAGCTCTTTGTATTCCCAGTTTGTTAAGTATTTTTATCATGAAAGGGAGCTGCATTTGTTAAATGCTTTTATCTGTGTCTACTAAGATGTGGTTTTGTCCTTTATAATGTAGCATGTTATATTCATTATTGTATGTTGAACCAACCTTGCATTCCTAGGGTAAATCCCAGTTGGTCATGGTATACATTCTTTTTACTTTATTTTTTTTAAGATTTTTTATTTATTTATTCATGAGAGACACAGAGAAAGAGAGGCAGAGACACAGGCAGAGGGAGAAGCAGGCTCCATGTAGGGAACCCAATGTGGGACTCGATCTGGGGACTCCAGGATCACACCCCGGGCTGCAGGCGGCACTAAACTGCTGCGCCACTGGGGCTGCCCTACAATTTTTTTTTTTTACATTCTTTTTTATATGTTGCTGAATCCCATCTGCTAGCATTTTGAGGGGTTTTCCATCTATTTTTTTTTTAAGATTTTATTTATTTATTCATGAGAGACACACAGAAAAAGAGAGGCAGAGACACAGGCAGAGGAAGAAGCGGGCTCCACACAGAGAGCCTGATGCGGGACTTGATCCCAGGTCTCCAGGATCAGACCCTGGGCTGAAGGCGGCGCCAAACCGCTGAGCCACCCAGGCTGCCCTTTTCCATCTATTTTCATAAAAGATACAGGACTAGAGTTTTCTTGTGAAGTCTTTGGTTTTGGTATCAGAGTAATATTGGCCTCACAGAATGAGAAGCATGCTCTCTCCTATTTTTGGAAGAGTTCATAAATGACTGGGGTTAATTCTTGTTTAAGTATTTGGTAGGATTAATTAGGAAAGCCACTTGGTTCTGGGCTTTTTTTTTTTTTTTTTTTTTAGATTTTATTTATTCATTTATAAGAGACCCAGAGAGAGAGAGAGAGAGAGAGAGGCAGAGACACAGGCAGAGGGAGAAGCAGGCTCCATGCAGGAAGCCCGACGTGGGACTCGATCCTGGCTCTCCAGGATCACACCTGGCCTGAAGGTGGCGCTAAACCGCTGAGCCACCTGGGCTGCCCCAGACGAACTATTTTACTACTCTGTATCTTATGATTATATTACACATGCATCTGGTCAAAAAGTAAAAGCATTTGGGGAGGTGGGGGGAACTATATAAAACTACATAAAACATGAGTCTTATTGTAAATGCTCATCTATTTAAAAATATATCTATACTATCTTATTTACAGTTTTGAATTGTTTTTCATTGACAGGAACAATATAATTGGTTTTCCCATAGCACTTTCTTTTTTGCTATAAACTAAGTAGGTTTAACATGTGAATACTCAAAACACACTGCTGAAGATCCTCTCAATTCTTTAAAAAACAAAATTCTCCAAATAGTTTTCACAGTTCACAGTGACAATTTAAAAGTACATCTGCAGCAGTTAAAAAAGCGACCAACTAGTGGTTTCCTGATGAAGTTCTACATTAAGTTATATACGTTACAACTATGTTTGGGAGCTTTTATTTTTCCCAGGAGTTGTTATGGACTGCCAGTTCTATCTGCACAGTGCAGCACACTCTTCAAAGTACTTCCCTGTTCACCATCTTATTTGTCCTTCCCAATAGCCCCTGAATGGTATGGCAGGTGGGAGACTTCCCATTTCCATATTAAAGATGTGGAAACCAGCGCGGTTCATAAGCCAGTTACCACACTGTGCCTGGAATTCAAGACTTTGCATTTGGCTTACCAACTGTCACTTTGTCCCTGAAGCTATCTTAGCAAGGCAAAGTGAACTCTAACGAAAGGATGCAAGAGCATGATTGCCCAAACAGCAGCAACAGCTCTGCCCAAACGTTCACCTCTCCTGGTTCTTGAAAAGATAACATGTGAGTTGAACGGTCTGTTCTGGTAAGATAGTTATTCAGATAGGCCAGAAAATCTATTGTTGTGGGACTCATACACTCTAATACACAGTCCACTCTAGCCTTCTCCTAATCCAGTTGCCAAGCAAGTTTTCGTGTGCCTCCTGGCTGGTGCAGAGAGCTCCCACACAGTGCTTTACCTCTGTTCCAAGTCTGCTTTAAGTATAATTACAGCAAGTGTACAACACGGCAGTGGTTCTATTCATGACCCTCAAACAATGCTGGAAAAGCTAAGATACAGAGTAATTTCCAAAAACCACACAATTCTTCTCTTAGAAACAAAAGTCTACTCATTCAAACATTGAACAAAATGTTCTATTTCCTAAATAAGAAGTAAAGAGACTTCACCGTGGCTCACCTTTGTCCTCACAAACTTTTAATATTCAGCTCAGTCTAACCGGCATTCACTTACTTGCGCCATGCCCAGCAACTGACCCATTAGATCCTGTTCTCCCTCCCCTTACTGTAATGTGGCTTCAGCCAGAAACCAACATTGCACTGTACGTCAACGAAAATTTAAAATAAAAATAAATAATTGTGCCTTTAGGTACTAGGGAACAGGACTTAATTCCAAGCTCAGGATACGAGCATTTGGGCTGTCATAACTTGTTGCGATCATTATTTATCTGGCAGTTAATATGTGTCAGGCTTCCCGGTCTTCTTGCACACACAACTTAATTCTAACAACTCCATCAGGTAGTATTATGTCCGTTATGAGGATAGAACTAGGCCACAGAGGATCAGTAAACTGCCCCAAGTTCACACAACAACAAACAGTCCAAAAAGGGGATTGAACCAGGGCCTTACCCGTAACTACTGCACCAAGCCTGCCCTGCCCTCGACTACAGCCCCAAACGTGATCATAAAATTAACGGCATGACCTTGGGACAGTCATTTCATAGCTCTGGGTCTCAGTTTCTTCCACCATAAAGCGCCGTGCCCACCGTGAGATCCCAGGTGCTTTCTTGCTCTTAATGTCCACTGCATTTCCGACCGGACTACTCCCCAGCCCCTTAGGTGTAAGCGTTCAGCCTGAAGTTTTCCCACCACGCCGCGTTCTAGCACATTCTCCACATTCTTCGGGGTGCTAGAGCTCGGTGTTCACTCCGCGGTTTTATTTTCCGGTATTGAACCTGGAAGGCTAAGATCGCCGGCATTCTCTCGCGATCGGAGAGCACCTTCCCCCCCCTGCTACGAGCACCCACTAGGCCCGAGCCCACTCCAGATAGTTCCCGGCATACTCCAACCCACCTCGCGGCGTCCCGGGTAGCCAGGAAAAGGCCTCAGAAAGCCCCAGAAGCAAAGCCATAGGAAGAAGTTAGCCACCCAGAGGTCAAGGGAGGCTCCAGGGCACCTGCCACGCCTCCCGACCCCGGCGGCGCGGCCTGGGCCCGGCTTCCCGCGCCAGGCGGCCCCGCAGCAGGCCCTGTCCCTCACGACCCGCGCGCCTGCGGGGGCCTGGGCTCTCGAAAGCCGACCCGACCCCCTGGGCCCCGGCCACGCCCGGCCCTTCGCCCGCCCTTCGCCCGCCCGCGCCGCGCACCCAGGCCCCCCGAGGTCCTCACAGGCCCGAGGACACGCGCAGGCCTCCCGCCTCACCTCGAGTCGTGCGCGGCCCGCGCCTCCACCCGCCCGCACGCCCGGCCCCGCGCTGCAGTGGAGACAGCAGCGGAGGCTGCCCGACCGTCACGTGCCGCGGGACCAAGAGGCCTCAGCTACCGCGGCTGCCGCGCGAGCGAGCTCCACCGCGCGAAGCCCAGCCCTGCGTCCGCCCCTCGCTCCTGAGTAGCCAGGGCCAGCGCCAAGTCCCGCTCCCCCGCGCCAGCTCCGGGAGCTGATTGGTCGAGGGAGACATCGCTCTAGGCACCTTCCCACACGCCCCCTAGGGCTATTCTTCGTGGAGTGTAAGGATTGGCCGGAGCAGAGGCAGGAAGTGGCTGCTGGTTGGGCGGAGGAAAGGGGGCGGGCCGCCGCGGAATCGGGAGCAGCGGGCGCGCGCCCTGGGGCGGGGCCGGCCGGGCGGGCGCTCAGCCGCCGCGTCGTCCCGCTGCCTTAGTGGGCTTGCTGCCCGGAGTCTCCCCCGCCTCTGCGGCTGCTCGCCGCTGATGCCTGAACCTGGTCGCCAGGACGTGCATCCCGTCCCCCTTGCTGAGGGGCAGAGGGCAGCCGGCAGGGGAGTGGGCGATCCGTTGGGCCATCGAGAAGGGCCAATTCCTGGAGGCGGCGTGTGCGCTGCGCGGACGGAACCACGCGCGGGCTCCCTTGGCCCGGCCTGGAGGTGGCTGCACGGCGCTGTGTCACCAGGCGCCACCGTTCCTGCAGAGTCATCTATCTGGGCGCAGCAGCCTGCCGCCTCCTTGCTCCAGCACAGAGTCCAGAATGCTAGAACCCAAGGTTATTTCCAGTTTCGGTTAGCGATCTTTCCTTAAATGAGACTAAACGTAAGGACACAGGTGTCTCTGTGGCTGACGGCAGGATTGAGAGAAAAGGATGCGAAGACGCCAGACACATCACAATTTTTGCAACCTACTTTTAACACGTCTTCGGTTTCAATGTGCTGAGAACCTCAGAAAATGGAAATGGCCTATGGTTTTTCTAGACCTATGTGTAGGTCCTGGTCTTAGCCTTCCGTTTGTTTGGATATGCAAAGGCTGAATTTTAGGATGCAAAAAAAAACCTAGAATCAGCAGGTGTAAGGCCTCGCTCAGGAGCCAGCATTATTCCCTCCTGCCACTTGGACGAGGCATCAGAGTTCAGTATTCTCCAGTTTAACCCCTAGATCTATGTAAGAGAATTTTTTTAAAGATTTTATTTATTCAGGGGCAGCCTGGGTGGCTTAGCGGTTTAGCGCCGCCATCAGCCCAGGGCGTGATCCTGGAGACCCAGGATCGAGTCCCACGTCAGGCTCCCTGCATGGAGCCTGCTTCTCCCTCTGCCTGTGTCTCTGCCTCTCTCTCTCTCTCTCTCTGTGACTATCATAAATAAATAAAAAAGTTTAAAAAAAAAGATTTTATTTATTCATGAGGGACACAGAGGCAGAGACATAGGCAGAGGGAGAAACACTCTCCCTGTGGGGAGCCTGATGTGGAACTCGATCCCAGGACCCTGGGATGACGACCTGAGCCAAAGGCAGACACTCAACCATTGAGGCACCCAGGTGCCCCTATGTAAGAGAATTTTACTTATATTCAGAATGCCACATGTTCCACACAATGAGCTTAAAATGTAGTTACAGGAACTGTATGTGAGCAAAAGAGCTACTGCAGCAAAGACGCTAAAAAGGTAGAGAGGGTAATGGAGCTTTGAGTTGGCAGGAGCTACTTTCATCTAGAGTGGATGGGGAATGAGGTAAGACTTCAGCTGGATGTGGTAGGATATGCAGGATTTCTGTAGTTGGAGAGTTGAAAGCTTCCCTAGATGAGGGAACAGATATGCAAAGGCAGGAAACAGTGTTTTTAGGGACACCATGTCCAAGATTGTTTAGGCTGGAGGAAGGTGTCTGAGTGATGGGAAGTCAGCTCCAGGATTGGGTTAGGGGCAGGCCTTGAAGGCCTCACCAAGGAGTCTTCGGGGAGATGGTTTAGATTTTACATTTGGATTTTAGATTATTTTAGTAGTATCTCAGGGAGGTCTTGAAAGACCGTGAGGCCAGTTAGGAAGCCACTTCTTGTGGTTGATTTAAGGGCAGGGTTAGGGAATGGCAGTGTGTACAGAGACAAAAACATTAAATGTTGATGCTGAAGAATGGTCCTCTGGACGCACAAAGCTAGGGAAAGAGAGGAATCAGAGCCATCACTGGGAGGTGTCAGCCTGGGTGACTAAAGGTGAACTGTACAGCCCCCCCAAAAGAGAGAATTCAAGGTTGGCTGATCCTGGGGATCCTCTCTGGGTCCAAGACAGGGCAGGACTGGAGATCCTTCTAAGAGTCCTTCTAGGGATTTTTTGGCTAAAGCATAATGTTCTTCAAAGGAGGAAGCAAGGGGCACTTGGATGGCTTAGTCAATTAAGGTCATGATTCTAGGGTTCTGGGATAGAGCCCCATGTTGGGTGGGGGAGGAGCCTGCCTCTCCCTCTCCCTCCACCACTCCCACTGCTTGTGCTCACACTCTCTTGCTCTCTCAAATAAAATCTTGAAAAAGGAAGCAAAAGACAAGCCCCAAGAAATAAGATCTTTCTTCCCTCCAACTTTTAAAAAGATTTTATTTATTTATTTATTTATTTATTTATTTATTTATTTATTTATTTATAAGAGAGAGAGAGACAGAGCATGAGCAGTGGGGAAGAGGGAGAGGGAGAAACAGATTCCCAGATAAGCAGGGAACCCAACGCAGGGCTCCATCCCTGAACCCTGAGATCCTAACCTAAGCGGAAGGCAGATGCCTAACCAACTGAGCCACCCAGGCATCCTTTCCCCCAATCTGAAAGCAGTCATTGTTGATTAATTGATCAGATTACAAAAATAATCACTGTAGGGACCCCAGTTCATCCTTTTAGTAAGCCTGCCAATCTGGTCTTCCCTGTTGCCAGCATCTCCACCTTCTACAAAATGGGTGGTCTTTTTCTTCATTCCACTCATGGAAATGATTGTTTGAAGGGCCACAGGAAGTTATTTGCTTCTCTAAAATGTTCCCCCCCGCCTTTTTTTTTTTTTAGTGATAGAGAGCAGGAGTAGGGAGGAGAGAGCAAGAAGCAGACTCCCTCCATTCCAGGACCATAGTATCCTGACTTGAGCCACAGGGAGATGCTTAACAAAATGAGCCACCCAGGTGCCCCTCTGAAGTGTTTTCCAACAGTAAAGATCTCATGAATCAGATCCCACATGCAGATAATAACATCTTTACCAAGAGATGGAGGAATCCAAGTGTTATCTGTCAGCACAATCTGTTCTTTGTTGATTTTGCCATCATCCACTTGTGGATCTGTTCATTTTCTGACTTAAGCTCAGGTACCTCCTATTCGACACATGGTTTCACAAGTTAAAAGTGAAAAGGAAGCTTTTTAATAACCTGTGAATGTTATTTTTTCAATAAAGAATCACCTAAATGGGCGTGCTCGGTGGCTCAGTTGGTAGAGCATGCAACTCTTGATCTTAGGCTTGTGAGTTCAAGCCTCATATTGGATGTAGTGCTTACTTACAATCACATAAATGTCTGCTTTTGTGTTTGGTTTTAAAAAATTAAATAGGGATGCCTGGGTGGCTCAGCGGTTGAGCGTCTGCCTTCGGCTCAGGGCGTGATCCGGGGTCCTGGGATCAAGTCCCATATCGGGCTCCTTGTGAGGAGCCTGCTTCTCCCTCTCTCTAGGTCTCTGCCTCTGTGTTTCCAATGAATAAATAGATAAAATCTTTTAAGAAAATAAAATAAATGTTTAAAACGCATCATAAACAAAATTGTTGACCAATTTGTCCTTCCTATCCAATCACTTCTTATAACTTAACTTGCCCCTCTACCCTATCTGCAAAGCTGCCCTCACCCGGGCTTACCCCTACTTTTCATTGTTTGAAAGAGACAAGGGGCACAAAGCCAGAGGGATGGGGCACACAGCCAGAAAGAGCACCCTACATTCCTATTCAGTTCTTTCTTACTGGGTTAGGCTAGTAACCAGTTTCCAGCCTGATAATCACCTTATTAGCATAAACTCAGGTGTAGTTGAATTGAAAGAGGCTCATGAATAACAAAAGGCACTCCTAAGGCACTTGGGTGGCACAGTTGGTTAAACATCTGATTCTTGATTTCCACTCAGGTCCTGATATCAGGGCCCTGAGATCAGTCCAGTGCCAGGCTCCGTGGTCAGTGAGGTGTCTACTTGAGATTCTCTCTCTCCCTCTGCCTTTGCTCCTCCTCCTGCTCTCATTCTCTCTCTCAAAATAAATAAAATCTTTTCAAAAAAATGAAAAAAGTCACTCCTATCACTCAGGAAATTCCAAGGATTTTAGGAGCTGCATACCAGGAACCCAGAACAAAGACCAATTTTTATTATACTACCATTCCCTCATGGCAATTCCTGGCCCATCCCTACCACCAACCTCAGGCCAAAGCTGACTTGATTTCTCTGACTACTGATTCATTTTTTCTAGAGCTTCATATAAATAGAACCATATAGTATGAGTGTTTTGAGTCTGTCTTTTTTCACTCAACAAATTGTTCTGAGATCTTCATTTATACAGTAACATTCATCACAAATTTATTCCTTTTACTTGCTGAGTAGTATTACATTGTATGAACAGGACAGTTTGTTTTTTTTTTTTTTTTTTTTTTAATTTTATTTATTTATAATAGTCACATAGAGAGAGAGAGAGAGAGAGAGGCAGAGACACAGGCAGAGGGAGAAGCAGGCTCCATGCACCGGGAGCCCGATGTGGGATTCGATCCCGGGTCTCCAGGATCGCGCCCTGGGCCAAAGGCAGGCGCCAAACCGCTGCGCCACCCAGGGATCCCTGTTTAACCATTCACTGAGTAACATATCTGGGCTGCTTCCAATTTGGGGCTGTATAGTATAAAATTGCTATGTACAGACACATGGGCATTTTTTTAAAGATTTCATTTATTTGACAAAGAGAGAGAGCACACAAGCAGGGGAGCAGCAGGTAGAGGGAGGAGCAGGCTCCCTATTCAGCAGGGAGCCCAGTGTGGGACTTGATCCCAGAAACTTGGGATCATGACCTGAGCTGAAGGCAGACCCTTAACTGACTGAGCCACCCCGGTGCCCCCAGACACGTTTTAATGTTCTCTTGAATCTTCCATTTTTCTTGGTTAACTACCACAATTGGCAGTTTCATCTCTCTGTTGCTTCCTGAGACTTTACTTTAGAATAAGATTTTGTTGAAATCTCTCACATCTAAAAGTCTCTTTATTCTAAACATAAGGCATTCTTTTAACTTGATTGACGTATAATTTACATGCCATAAAGTTTGCCCATGGTAAGTAAATGCACAGAATTATACAAGCCATCACCACAATCTCAGGTTAGGATATGTTCAGCCACCAACACATGCCTTTGTACCTATTTGCAGTCAACTCTCAGCCAACCCCAGGAAACTGCTGAACTGCTTTCTTCCTCTGTGGATCTCCCTCTTCTAGATAGTTCATATACATGGAATTGTACATATGTAGTCTGGTATCTGACTTTTTTCACATAGCATGATGTGCTTACAGTTCATTCATTTAGTAGCACCTATCGGGAATTCATTCCTGTAAAAAAAAAAAAAAGGAATTCATTCCTGTTCCTTGTTGAACAATATCCCATTGCATGGATATGCCACATGTTGTCTATCCACTGAACACTGATGGACATTTAGATTGTTTCCAGTTTGGCACTATTATGGTAATGCTTCTATGAGCATTTGCATATGAGTTTTTATACAGACATTTCTATTTCTCTGGGGTACTACATAGGAGTAGAACTGCCAGCTCATGCGGTAAAATTGTGTTTACCTTTTTAGAAATTGCCAAATTGGTTTCCAAAGTCGTTCTATTTTACAGTCCCATGTCGAAGGCTTTTGGTTCTTCACAGCTTTGCCAACACTTACTCTGTCATTTTTGTTGTAGCCATTCTAGTGGGTGTGTGGAAGCATCTTGTTGGGTGGTTTGTTCCAAATCCAGTGAGCCCCCTCTGGCAGGAAAGCAAGCTATTGGATGGTACAGCCTGCCCAGTTGTGGTCAGCTGCCCTGTGACCAGGCTGAGGGAATGTGAGCAGCCCCGGGCAAAATGCCACAGACTCTCACTGTTCTCACTTGGAGTTCAGTGGGTTTTCATGGATTAATGCTTCTCAATTTCTCCTTTGCTTTTGGTCAATTTCCAGAACCCTAAATGAATTTTTGGATTTCTTTTTTTCTCCAGTTTTAACAGTGTTTTCTGAAGAGAGAATTGTTGATCTCCTTGCTTCACCAGACTGCTACCCTCCTATACTTTTAGTTGAAGATTTCTTTTCCTCCGTGTGTCTTTTCTAGACATTGCTTCTTTTTTTCCCCCTGTTTTCTTGCATTGGTCTCTATGTTTTACATTGCAAGGGATATTTGCCTTGTCTACACATAAGAATCACTTGGAAAGCTTTTATTTTTTATTTTTTAAAAAATTTTATTTATTTATTCATGAGAGACACACAGAGAGAGAGGCAGAGACACAGGCAGAGGGAGAAGCAGGCTCCACGCAGGGAGCCTGACATGGGACTCCATCCTGGGTTTCCAGGATCATACCCTGGGCTGAAGGCAGCGCTAAACCGCTGAGCCACCCGGGCTGCCCACTTGGAAAGCTTTTGAAATCCCAGTGCCCGGGCAGCCCGGGTGGCTCAGCTATTGTGGACATTGCTGCTATAAACATCGGGGTGCAGGTGTCCCAGCATTTCACTGCATCTGTATCCATGTGGTCTAGGTATACAATGGAATATTCCTCAGCCATTAGAAACGACAAATACCCACCATTTGCTTCGATGTGGATGGATCTGGAGGGTATTATGCTGAGTGAAGTAAGCCAATTGGAGAAGGACAAACATTATATGGTTTCATTCATATGGGAAATATAGTGAAAGGGAATAAAGGGGAAAGGAGAAAAAATGAGTGGGAAATATCAGAAAGGGAGACAGAACATGAGAGACTCCTAACTCTGGGAAACGAACAAGGGGTGGTGGAAGGGGCGGTTGAGGTGACTGGGCACTGAGGAGGGCACTTGATGGGATGAGCATTGGGTGTTATTCTATATGTTGGCAAATTGAACAATAAAAAATAAATTTAAAAAAATGAAAATGTCAGCACATTTTTTAAAAAGAAAAAAATAGGGAACCCTGGGTGGCGCAGCGGTTTGGCGCCTGCCTTTGGCCCAGGGCGCGATCCTGGAGACCTGGGATCGAATCCCACATCGGGCTCCCGGTGCATGGAGCCTGCTTCTCCCTCTGCCTGTGTCTCTGCCTCTCTCTCTCTCTCTCTGTATGACTATCATAAATAAAAAAAAAAAAAAAAAAAAAAAAACTATTAAAAAAAAAAAATAAAAAAGAAAAAAATAAAAAGAAAAAAATAGGGGTTCCCAGGTGGTTCAGTCGTTTAAGTGTCTGCCTTCAGCTCAGGTCGTGATCTCAGGTCCTGTTATCAAGCCCCGAGTTGGGGGGGAGGGGGGGGTCCCTGCTCAGCAGGGAGTCTGCTTCTCCCTCTCCCTCTGCCTTTCTCCCTGCTTGTGCTTGCTTTCTTTCTCTCAAATAAATAAAATCTAAAGAAAAAAAAAAAGGGGGGGACGTCTGGGTGGCTCAGTGGTTGAGCACCTGCCTTTGGCCCAGGGTGTGATCCTGGAGTCCCGGGATTGAGTACCACATCGGGCTCCCTGCGTGGAGCCTGCTTCTCTCTCTGCCTCTCTCTCTGTGTGTCTCTCATGAATAAATAAAATCTTTTTAAAAATCTTTAAAAAATTAAATGAAGAAATAAAATCTTAAAAAAATAGAAATTAATAAAGTGTAAAGAAAAAAACCTAGGGGCACCCAACTGACTCAGTTGGGAGAGCACATGACCATGACTCTTGATCTCCAGGTCGTGAGTTCAAGCCCCA
Organism: Canis lupus familiaris; assembly: GCF_011100685.1. Classification (NCBI taxonomy): domain Eukaryota; kingdom Metazoa; phylum Chordata; class Mammalia; order Carnivora; family Canidae; genus Canis; species Canis lupus. The sequence continues at coordinate 2,271,855 of NC_049232.1, forward strand.
CATTGGGTGTAGAGATTACTTAAAAATAGATAAACAACAACAACAACAAACTACCCTCTTATGTGTTTCCCCTTTACTCACACCAGTACTATACTCACAACCCTCTAACACCAGATGTGTGGGAGTTTTTACCACACCAAGCAATCCTATAACACCAGCTGGGTGTCCTACAATTTAACTCAATTCTGACACCATCTATCTGGATGGAGATAGCTAGTGTCAGATCTTACCAGTTAAGGGCTCAGTCCATGAGACTGACTATACTTTAGATGCCAATCCCAAGCAGGCCCCCCGGTTATCCACAATATCTGTCCAACTTGCCTCCATATCGAAGGTTCTCACAACCTCCTCTTGGATTTTTTTTTTATTTTTTTAGATTTTTATTTATTCATGAGAGACACAGAGAGACAGAGAGGCAGAGACACAGGCAGAGGAAGAAGCAGGCTCCATGCAGGGAGCCCCATGTGGGACTTGATCCCCCGTCTCCACGTTCACGCCCTGGGCTGAAGGGGGCGCTAAACCGCTGAGCCACCTGGCCTGCCCTCCTCTTGGATTTGATCATTTGGTGGAACAGCTCACAGAGGAAACAGTTTTTTATGTTTACCAGCTTATTAAAAGATATGATGGGATCCCTGGGTGGCGCAGCGGTTTGGCGCCTGCCTTTGGCCCAGGGTGCGATCCTGAAGACCCGGGATCGAATCCCACGTCGGGCTCCCGGTGCATGGAGCCTGCTTCTCCCTCTGCCTGTGTCTCTGCCTCTCTCTCTCTCTCTCTGTGACTATCATAAATAAATTTAAAAAAAAATAAAATAAATAAAAAAAAATAAAAGATAAGATCAAGGATAGTTAAAAGGCTACATTGGGCCAGGTCTAGGAGGGTCCTGAGCAATGGCACTTCCATCCCATGGTGTTGAAAGTGTGTCATTCTTCTTGCACACAGATGTGTTCACCAACCTGGATGCTCTCTGAAGCCCTATACTTTGGAGGTTTTTATGGAGACTTTGTGACGAAGGCATGACAGATCATTAACTCCATCCTAACCCCTCTTCCCTTTCTGGAGAATGGGAGATGGGGCTAAAGCTTCCAAGCTTCTAACTGTGGCTTGGTCTTTCTGGTGACCCACCTCCATGCAGGAACCCACCAAGAGTCACCTCATTAGAAAAAAAGACACTGCTATTACCCAGAAAATTCCAAGGGATTTGGAAAGTCTATAGCAAAAGTAAGGGTCAAAAGACAGCAAAAGATGCACCTAGTACTGTTATCATTTAGGAAATCAGATTTTACAAGCCGTGTCAGGGGTCAGGAATTGAGGGAATAGATTTTCTATCATCTCACAATCCTAATAGAGAAGGGAGACCTCTTTCTTATGGTAGAATGCTAAGAGCCAACCCACAAACATGACGTTAGTGCTAGTGTTGGAAAAGCAACATTTTATAAACATAATGGTAAAGATTGGCTCAGGCAAGAATCACAAATGAAAGCTAAATCTAGGGGGAAATTTTGATGAGGAACAGGGTATTTAAATGGTCTTAGAGTGTCTGCCCACAGTACAGAAGTCTCCTTTACAATATTAAAGCACAATCTCTCTCTAGATAGGATCCTGTACTGATAATGCTACTAATGGGCACTATAAGTAGGTGGACAATATTGAAATATGGATGCTCGATTTAAGTAATTTGTAGCAAAATAAACTTATAAAGTTGATTACTGTGGTCATGTAAGAGAATACCCACGGAAGTATTCTTCAACGGGCCATGGTGCATGCAAATGGTTCAGAAATGATAAAGGAAATAGAGTAAAATGTTGACCTTAAGGGAATTTGGATAAAGAGTATACAGGTGTTCGTGTTCAATTTTTATTTTATTCTATTCTATTCTAAGAGAGCATGCATGAGCAGGGATGGGGAGGAAGGGCAGAGGGAGAGAGAGAGAATTTTTTTTTAAGATTTCATTTATTTTTTCATGAGAGACACAGAGAGAGAGAGGCAGAGACATAGGCAAAGGGAGAAGCAGGCTCCTCACAGGGAGCCTGATGCAGGACTCGATCTCAGCACTGGGTCACACCCTGAGCTGATGGCAGATGCTCAACTGCTGAGCCACCCAGGTGTCTCAGGGAAAGAGAATCTCAAGCAGGCTCAATCAGGCCCTGGGCTGAAGGCAATGCTAAACCGCTAAGCCACCGGGGCTGCCCACTGAGTTTTTTGGATTTTTTTTTTAAAGATTTTATTTATTTATTCATGAGAGACACAGAGAGAAAAGCAGAGACATAGACAGAGGGAGAAGCAGGCTCCCTGCAATGAGCCCAATACGGGACTGGATCCTGGACTCCGTGATCATACCCTGAGCCAAAGGTAGAAGCTCAACCACTGAGCCACCCAGTTGTCCCTTTTCAAGGCTTTACATTTCTAAAATATGGGGCAGCCCGGGTGGCTCAGTGGTTTAGCGCCACCTTCATCCCAGGGCGTGATCCTGGAGACCCTGGATTGAGTCCCACATCGGGCTCTCTGCATGGTGCCTGCTTCTCCTTCTGCCTGTCTCTGCCTCTCTCTCTCTCTCTCTCTCTCTCTCTGTGTCTCTATGAATAAATAAATAAAATCTTTTTAAAAAATTGTACAAAGAGAGGCTCCTGTGTGGCTCAGTTGACTAAGCAACTGATTTCAACTTGGGTCATGATCTTAGGGTTGTGAGATCAAGCCCTGCATTGGGCTCTGCACTGGGCATGGAGCCTGCTTAAGATTCTCTTTCCTTGAGACACCTGGGTGGCTCAGCAGCTGAGCATCTGCCATCAGCTCAGGGTGTGATCCTGGAGAGCCGGGATAAGAGTCCCATGTCAGGCTCCATGTGTGGAGCTGGCTTCTCCCTCTGACTATGTCTCTGCCTCTCTATGTGTCTGTCATCAATAAATAAATAAAATCTTAAAAAACGACAAAATTTTTTTTTTTCTGCTGGCAATAAGTGCTATGTGGCCGGTGATCTGATCCCAATACCCCAAGGCAAATGTTTTGGAGCTCAGATGGCACACACTTTGTGCTGTGATATGATGCACAAAATTTTATTAAAACAGAAAAGTTAAAGATTTTTTCATAGAGTACTTGCAGATTTCAAAGAACATTGTGTAACTAATTTTACGGTACAATGGCTTTGGAGGAGCATGGGAAAGAGAGACAGGAGTAATAGCCACCTTAGACCACTGCAGGGGCCGCCCTGCATGCTGCACCCCAACCCATCGCTGTCACCACCAAGCCCAAGAGGAAGGTTTAAGGAGAAGCTAGAGAAGAAAAAGCCCAAGAGAAGCATGAGCCACAGAGCAGATGCGGATCCTTTCCTGTTTAATCTGCCCTTCCTAAAAAGGTGAAGTGAATCATGTGCTTTCTTTATAAATGTGTTCTATGTGTTCTGTACTATCTGAATGACTTTAAAAATTTTTTTTAGAGAGAGAACATGTGAGCAGGGGAGGGGCAGAGGCAGAGAGAGAGAGAGAGAGAGAGAGAATCTCAAACAGACTCCCTACCCAGCCCCGATGTAGGGCTGGATCACACAGCTCTGAGATCATGACCTGAGCTGAAATCCAAAAGTCAGGTGCTTAACCAACTGAGCCACCCAGGTGCCTCTGTACTATCTAAATGACTTCCATCAAGTTGTATATAGATGCAGAATTCTTTTTTCTTTGCTATTTTGGCACAGAGCACGTGTCATTGTTTCAGGGAAGGGCAAATGTCACAGTATCACAGAAAACAAGTGAATAGAATAGCCATGGAGCAAAACAAAAGAGTTTGCTTCCTTGGTTTGGGGAGTATTTTTCTCAGTTGCCAAAAGAAGGGATCCACTGACATTCACAGTTGCTATGGCATTCGTCTGTGGTGTGAGGAAATGAGAATTCATGTTTAGGTCCTCTTCTCCTTTCCTCGATGCCCTTAGAATGAACTTTATGTCCTTAAACCCAGACCTGTTGGTACCTGGTACTCCTTTCCTAAAAAGTGTCAGGTCTCAACTTCCCAGTGGTGACATGGACACAGACTTTCTTCACTCCTTAGAATCAAGATCAGCTTGTGAAAGGAGTTAAGATGTTAATTGTTCCTCATCTCTAAACTTTTCCTATTCAAATCATCAAATAAAGACCTCTTTGGTTGGGGGTCCCTGGGTGGCGCAGCGATTTGGCGCCTGCCTTTGGCCCAGGGTGCGGTCCTAGAGACCCAGGATTGAATCCCATGTTGGGCATGGAGGCTGCTTCTCCCTCTGCCTGTGTCTCTGCCTCCCTCCCTCTCTCTCTCTCTCTCTCTCTATCATAAATAAATAAAAATTAAAACAAAGAAAAAGACCTCCTTGGGTTTCATAGTTTCCCTTTTTTGTAATAAGGGAAATTAAAAGTTATTGTAGACCATGGCAACCCATGACCTACCTGAAATATTGAGATTGTTAATGAAAATTAGCCTTAAAAATACAGACACAATTTGCAGAGAGACAAAGAATGAATCACTGGCTCGATTAAAATATTCCTGGGCTCTGATTCCACGTCCATCAGACAACCTTCTGAGGGCTGATGTGAGCTCTCAAATGTCCTCGTGATAGGAAGAGAGAGCTTTGAACAGTGAGCATGAGGGTTTATTTGTAGAAACTGACATTCAGATTCTAAAATTAGGATGGAAATTCAATTATATGTAATTGCAAAGGACTTAGAAAACCAAAGCAATCTTTAAAGAATATTGCTGGAAGATATACACTACCAGATATTAAGATTTCCTGTAAGTGAGACGCCTGGGTGGCTCAGTGGTTGAGCGTCTGCCTTTGGCTCAGGGTCCAGGATCAAGTCCCGCATCAGGCTCCTTGCAGGGGGCCTGCTTCTCCCTCTGTCTCTACCTCTCTTCTTCTCTGTGTCTCTCATGAATAAATAAAATCTTTAAAAAAAAGACTTCCTGTAAGCCACAATAGTCAATATGATGTGGTGCAAGAGTAGATAAAGAGACCAATGGAAGAGAACAGAGAGGCCAAAAACACTTGGATAAAGTCACAGGATTTCAACAGGGGAGGAAAACACAGGACCAACAGCAGGATTTCAACTAGAGAGGAAAGCCTAGTCTTTTCTATAATTGGTGCTAGGTCACATTGACATCTATATGAAAAAAAATCATCTCTCACCTCACATGATAAACAAAAATTAACTAAAAAAAAAGCATGTAGGTGGCACAATCGGTTAAGTGTCTGAGTCTTGTTTTAGCTCAGGTCATGATCTCAGGGTCATTGAGATTGAGCCCTGCATTGGGCTCCATGTCAGTGCACAGAGTCTGCCTGAGATTCTCTCTCCCTCTCCATCTGCCCCTCCCACTTGTGCTCTCTCACTAAAATGAATAAATTAACCTTAAAAAAAAAATCAATTCTAATGTAGCACAGACCTAAATGTAAAGCTAAAACCATAAAATTTCTAGAAGAAAACCGAGGAGAAAAGCTCAGGGATTTTAGGTTTGGCAAATAATTCTTAAATATGATACAAAAAGTAAGAACTACAAGAGAGAAAATTGATAAGCTGGACTTAATTAAAATTAAAAACTTTCCCTTTAAAAGGCAAAGCTACAGAATTGGAGAAAATATTTGTAAAACATACCCACCAAAGCACTTTTATCTAGCATAACAGAACTCCTTATACTCAATAAGACAAATAATCCAGTTTTTTTTTTTTAAATGGCAAAGACCTTAATTTACCAAAGAGGGTAACAAATAAGCACATGAAGACACAGTCAACATCATTAGCCATTATGGAAATGAAATTAAAACCACAGTTTAGATATACACACCAGAACGACAAAAATTAAAAAGGTTTACCATACAAAGTGTTGGCAAGTATGTGGAAGAACAGAAGCTCTTTCACTGCTGTTGGTGGTGTGGTATAATCATTCCAGAAAAAGTCTGGTAGCTTCATAAAGAGGTAAACATACACCTGCCACAGTTATTCATTCAGCAGAGGAGCCTGCTTTTCCCTCTCAGTTCATGTACTCTCTCTCAAATAAATAAAAATCTAACCAAAAAAAAAATTGTCATTGTCAATTATACCTCAAAAAATTTTTTAAAAGATTTTACTTTTGGAGCACTTGGGTGGCTCAGTTGATTGAGTGTCTACCTTCAGCTCAGGCCGTGATCTCAGGGTCCTGGGATTGAGCCCCACATCAGGCTCCCTGCTTGGGGGCAAGTATGCATCTCCCTCTCCCTCTGCTGCTCCCCTTGCCTGTGCTCTCAAATAAATAAATAAATAAATAAAATCTTAAAAAAAAATATTTTACTTTCTAGGGGTACCTGGGTAGCTCAGTCAGGGAGTTGGGCATCTGACTTTCATTTTGGCTCAGGTTGTGATCTTGGGGTCATAGGATCAAACCCCATGTTGGGGTCTGTGCTCAGCACAGAGTCTGCTTGTCCCAGTCCCTCCCCACTGCTTGCTCACTCATGCTCTCCCTTTCTCTCCCTCAAGTGAATAAATAAAACCTTCTAAAGTTTTTTTTAATAATTTTTTTAAAATTTATTTATTTATGATAGTCACAGAGAGAGAGAGAGAGGCAGAGACACAGGCAGAGGGAGAAGCAGGCTCCATGCACCGGGAGCCCGACGTGGGATTCGATCCCGGGTCTCCAGGATCGCGCCCTGGGCCAAAGGCAGGCGCCAAACCGCTGCGCCACCCAGGGATCCCTAAAGTTTTTTTTTTTTTTTTTTTTTTTTTTAATAAATCTCTATAGCCAACATGGGGCTGGAACTTATGACTCCCAAGATCAAGAGTTGCATGGTCTTTCATCTGAGCCTGCCAGGTGCCCCATCCACTATACCTTAATAAGACTGTTCAAAAGTTTCCCAGGAGGTGATGGTACCACCTAGCTCTATTCCAGGACATGAGCTCCCCTGGAGTTGGGTCTGACTCCTTGGAGGGCCATGCAGGAGGCTGAATTAACTGGGAAGACCCTGGAAGAGGTCCTTGGGGTCAGGAATGCCAAGCTGAGGTGATGGCAGTCAACTTGGAGCGCTTGCTAGGTAGGGTTGAACTCATTACCTCCCATTTTCTCAACACAGGATGTTTGTCCTCCCAACAGGCCCAGTTCGTTTCTGCCTGCAGCCCTCAATCTTCACGAGGCCTCCTCGTCATTCAGGTCATTTTCTTTCTTTTTTTTTTTTTTTTTAAGATTTTATTTATTCGAGAGAGAGAGAGAGAGACGCAGAGACACAGGCAGAGGGAGAAGCAGGCTCCATGCAGAGAGCCTGATGTGGGACTCGATCCCGGGTCTCCAGGATCACGCCCTGGGCCAAAGGCAGCACTAACCGCTGAGCCACCCAGGCTGCCCCATTCAGGTCTTAACATGAACATCAAATGCCTTCACTGAACACCATGTGTTAAAGTCATTTTATGTAGTCCTCGGTTTTTTTCATTGTATATATCAGTCAAATTCTTAGTTATTTCATTTTTAAGAATTCTTTCTCCCTCATCTATGCTGTTAGGGCCCCACAGATCCCCTTTCCTGGTGATGCACTCACCCCATATGTGCCTTATGTGTTGGCTGACAACTCACAGCTGCCCTTGCCAATAACTGATGGGAAAAGAGGGATGGAAGAGAAGGGAGAGGGTACAAAAGACCGGCTTTCCTGTGGTAAGGAGGCCTAACTCCAGGGTGCAATTTACACAGTGGCATGGGGCTGAAGCTAGTTTCCACTTGAGGCCACTCTCCTGTTTCTTTTAGTTTGTTTCCCTGTCCTGTCCTGTTTCCTTCACTCCCTTCTCCTGAGAGCACTTCCCCAATAAATCAGTCAAACAAGAATTCCTATCTCAGGCTCTGCTTCTGGGAACTTGAACCATGACATCCTAAGTAAGCTTCATGAGGGACTATCTTGTTTATTCCCTTACGTCAAATTCCTATTTCCAGCTCTGCAGGGGTGTGCCTGGAACACAGCAAATGCTGTGTGTCAAAGGGAAATGGGGAAAGCCGTCTATTTTATAGCTACACTGTCGGCACCCCTTCTGTCCTGGGCCAGTCTGGCTTGCGGGCATTGTGAGTCATAGCTGGTGGACAGCAGCTGAGCGGTTCAGAGAGGGGCCAGGCCTGGGACAGCAGCTCAGCGCCTCCAACACATCCTCCAGGTGAGGCACAACCTGCAGTGAGGATTATTGGAAAAGGGCCCTCTGGGAAGATGCAGCCATGAGGGTGGGGCTGGCTGCACCTCTTGGGCCCTCTTTGGGCTTTCAGAGATGTCACACTGGGCCAGATCTAGGGGATAGTACTATCCCCTCAGCCCAGATATGTGCAAGAGGAATACGAGTGTGTTGGATGGATGAAGGCATGACAGAGGGTTCTTTCCCTTTGCACCCTCCGTGGAGAGAAGGGGAATTTAAAAGAAAGCATACAGTCCTTTTCCCATAGAATAAGAGTCAGCACTTCCAGGCTTTGGGGGAGACAGAGACCTAGACTAGTTGTTATCTGGACTTCAGCTTCTTTGAGGATGTAGTCCGCTTGGGAGAAAAGTCATGTGGAGCCTGCATAACTCCTATTCCCTCAAATTCTCAGCATAGGTCCTAGCCCATGGTACATGCCCCCAGGATGCCACTGAGCATACTGAGCTACTGTCACCAACACACATATCTGGGTTCCAAGCTGGACCAGTAGCACCTTGAGGGCAGGCACGGGCTAAGAACCCCTGCCCAGAGCAGGCCTGGCCCAGAGCTTGTTGTAAAGTAATTGAATGTGGCAATAATGGCATTGGTTATTTTATACATCCTACAGAATACTTTTCTGAATTCAGAGCTATCCCTGGCTTTGTAATCCATCAGTGCCAGAATGAAACTTATGCTTTGGCCCCCTTTCCAGCCTCCTCTTGTATTCCTAGCCGAGTACCATACACTAGCCCTATCCCAAGCTCTTCCTCACATCTGGAAAATGCAAGCTGTGCCTGGATCTTCACTCTGCCTAGAGGCGCTCCCTTATCCACCCCAATTCACCTGGCAAAGCCCTGCTCAACTTTCATGTACCTGTCTCTACCGTTCCCTTCTCCCGGGCCCATAATCCCAGAAGCCCGCCCAAGGCTCAGAAAGCTAGGCGTGTGGTCCTTCATCTGCATATATGTTCCCGGGACCTGACACAGAGTGGTGTTTGGGGACGTTAGTTTCAGGAGACCGCCGTCAGCGCCCGTGCGCCGGGGTGGGCTCCTCGGCGACCAGCAGCTGGTTAGCCCCTGGTGCCAGCCTCAAAGCTAAGCCTCATCCACCGGTTCTCGCGGTTCAAGGGGACAGCTTGTCCAAGCAGGCTGCTCACCCGGACTCTTGCTCCCCAGCAGTGCCCCTGGGTCGCCTTCATCATTCTGGACACCGGGGCTCCGGAGGCAAGGGCGCAGCCCCGCTCGCCCACGTCCCCGAGGCTCGGCATCCGGCACCCACGGGCCAGACAAGGCCCACTCGGCCCTCGCCCTGGAGGCCTTCGGGTGCCCGGCTACCCGGCACACCGGCCGCCTGTGGGGGGAGCTGCGGCAGTTCTGGGAGGACCACTTCTCGCGGCGCTTCTCGCCACGGCGGCCGCCGCTGCGCCGCATCTCCTCCATGTCCGCCTTCTACCTGCTGGACCACCGGACGCGCCAGACCGAGCTGGGCCTCAGCTACGGGGCGCCGCGCACGCGCCTGAGCAACGAGGCCTTCGTGTTCCGCGGCGGCCGGTGGACCGCCGAGGGGCTGCCGGTGCGGTCGCAGGCGCCGCTGCCCTCGCCGACCATCTCGATGGGCTGGAAGGCGCCGGGGCAGCGGGCCAAGAGCCAGGTGCTGCTGGAGGAGAACAACTACCTGAAGCTGCAGCAGGAACTGCTTATGGACATGCTGACCGAGACCACGGCGCGCATGCACCTGCTGGAGCAGAAGCTAGACTCCGAGGCCAGCCCGGCTGCCGCGGCGCGCGCCTGGCAGAGGAAGATGCGCAAGCGCGAGGGCGCGAGCGGCGTGCTCATGATCGAGCCGCGCGCTCTGGAGTCGCGGTGACGCAATAAAAGCTCGTGCGGCGCACGCGCACTTCGCTTCTCGCGACCTGCCGGGCGCGTTAGTGGGCGGCGGAGTGGGCGGGGCCGGGGGCTCGGGACCGGCGGGTCGGGTCCTGTCAGTCTGCAGCGTGCGCGGGTGACTCCGCTAGGAGCCGGTCTCGGGAGGGCGCGGTAAGGGCGGCGGGGGAAGGTGTGTGTGCCGCCAGCTGGGAACGCGAGGTGGGAGGCGGTACTCGCGGAGGGGGCAGCGGAAGGGGCGCGAAGATGGCAAGCAGGGGCAGGCGGTGGCGTTCTTGGCCCCAGGGACGGAGGACCGGGTCGGGGAGGCAGCGATGCCTTGGGGTGATGGAGAGTGAGGTGAGGCCGCCGGGCGGAGGGGGCGGCTTCCCCCTAGCTCCCCCGGGCTTAGAGGCGCCCCTCAGGCCAGAGGGGTTTCAACCTGAGGCCAGAGTGAGTGTATTTTTTAAATTTAAATATTCTATTTATTTATTCATGAGAGACCGAGAGAGAGAGAGAGAGAGAGAGAGAGAGAGAGAGAGAGGCAGAGACACAGGCAGAGGGAGAAGCAGGCTCCCTGCAGGGAGCTCAGTGCGGGAGGGCATCCCGGGATCCCGTTTAGGGATCACGACCGGAGCCAAAGGCGGATGCTCAACCACTGAGCCACCCAGGTGCCCCAGAGTGAGTGTATATTATGCAGCTTTCTGGAAACTGGGCTCAGCCTCTCCCACCTGGCTGTGTAGCTTTTGGCGAATGTCTTCTCTGTTATAGGGCTCTTTTTCTCCTCTGTAGAATAAAGGGTTTGTCTCACCCAGGGTACAAATAAGCACTCTCCAGGGCAAATCCTGTACACAGGATTTGCTCCACTCATATTGTTTAAAAATTTTGCATTCGGAAAAAAAATAAAAATAAAAAAAAATAAAAATTTTGCATTCGTTGCCAACATTTCAGAATTTGCAGATTTCACATTAAATATCCGGATTTCTTGTGTTCTTTTGAAAAAGAGACTTGGTTACCCTGGATCTCCTTCATTCTGTACAGCAGCAGTTCCCTTGGGCTGAAGTGTGACTGTCACCTCCTGGTAGCTTCACTTCTTTCTTTTTGTAGGTGTCTGAGTGTGATCTCTTCCTAGATCCCTTCTGGATCAGTGTTCTTTCTCAGGACTTGGGGAGCCCATTTCCCCAACCCCCATATATACAAGGTACTTTTTAAAAATTTATTTATGATAGTCACACAGAATGAGAGAGAGAGGCAGAGACACAGGCAGAGGGAGAAGCAGGCTCCATGCACCGGGAGCCCGACGTAGGATTTGATCCCGGGTCTCCAGGATCGCGCCCTGGGCCAAAGGCAGGCGCTAAACCGCTGCGCCACCCAGGGATCCCTATACAAGGTATTATATAAGGTGCTTCGGGGAGTGTACTGTACTTGTGGATGATGTGGCTGCACAACAAAAGATGGTGACACTGGTCTCAGCAATCTGTAACCTTTTCCCTGGAATGTAGACTGCATTTCTGCAGCCACTGAAACTTGAGACTGTGGACTCATTTCGCTAGGGCCATATGACAGCTGTGAGAGAAGTGGGTGTCCTGCCCCAGCCTAACCTTGTTTCAGGAGTAGACTAGGGATTACTGGACAACTACTTTGTATTAAAAGGTGGCCTTATTAATTCAATCAGCAAAACAACACAAACAGGTCATTAGACACTAAGTTTAAAAACATTTCTTTTGAGCAGTGCTTTTTTTTTGTATTTTAATAATTCTACATTTACATTAATATTGATTAAAGTATTTAAAATAGTTATGATGAACTAAAATTTGAAATAAATTTGAAATAAATTTTCCTTTTAAACTAAGAAAGGGGGAGGGTCTTGCTGGCTTATTTGGAAGAGCAAATGACTCTTGATCTCTGGGTGGTGATGAGTTCAAGCCCCAGGTTGCGTGTAGAGATGATTTTTTTTTTTTTAAGATTTTATTTATTGGGGGATCCCTGGGTGGCTCAGCAGTATAGCGCCTGCCTTCAGCCCAGGGCGTGATCCTGGAGTCCCGGGATCAAGTCCCGCGTCGGGCTCCCTGCATGGAGCCTGCTTCTCCCTCTGCCTGTGTCTCTGCCTCTCTCTCTCTCTGTCTCTTTCATAAATAAGTGGCAGAGACACAGGCAGAGGGAGAAGCAGGCTCCCCAAAGGGATCCCCAGGACCCTGAGATCACGAGATGGCCCAGAGATTACTTAAAAAAAAAATACATATATATATATATATATATAGAGAGAGAGAGAGAGAGAGAGAGAGAGGGAGAGACCTGGGTAGCTCAGCTGTTGAGCATCTGCCTTTGGTTCAGGGCCTAATCCTGGAGTCCTGAGATTGAGTCCCACATCAGGCTCCCTGCATAGAGTCTGGGAGTCTGCAAAATTTAAAATTTTATATATATACACTAGGGCACCTAGATGGCTTCTCTCCCTCTGCCCCTCCCTCCTATGCTTTCTCTCTAATTCAACTAAATAAAATTTTAAATATATATATTAAATAAAATTTAAAAATAAAATATTTAAAATAACACTAAGAAAAAAAACTATATACAGAAAAGGAAATAAGAAGGGAACCAAAATAATAACACTAGGGAAAAAAACGAAAAGAAGGCACTAATGGAGAAATATTAAGTGAAAGAAGCTATACAGAAAGAACCATGTATTTTATGATTCTGCTTATTTTTTTGTTAAGATTTTGAGAGAACATGAGTGAGGAGGTAAGAAAGAGTCTGAGAGAGAGGGAGAAGCAGACTCCTCCCTGAGTGGGGACCCCAAAGCGGAACTTGATCTCAGGACCCTGGGATCATGACCTGAGCCAAAGGCAGATCCTCAACAGACTGAGCCATCGGCACCCCTACATAATTCTGTTTATGTAAAATATCCATAATAGGCAAATCCATAGAGATAGGAAGCAGATTGGTGGTCACCAAGGGCTGGGGGAAGAGGGAAGGAGGGAGGAACTGCTTGGCAGGTGAAGAGTTCCATTTTATTTTATTTTATTTTATTTTATTTTATTTTATTTTTTATTTTATTTTATTTTTATATTATTTTATTATTATTTTATTTTATTATTTTATTTTATTTTTTAAAGATTTTATTTATTCATGAGAGACATAGAGAGGCAGACATAGGCAGAGGGAGAAGCATGCTCCCCACGGGGAGCCCGATGCAGGACTTGATCTGAAGGCATATGCTTAACCACCAAGCCACCCAGGCATCCCAAGAATTCCCTTTTAGAGTGATGAAAAAGGTTTTGGAACTGTTTGGTAATGGTGGCACAACACTGTGTATGTTCTAAAAGCCACTGAATTGTACACTTTTTTTTTTTTTAAGGATTTTATTTATTCATGAGAGAGACAGAGAGACAGAGGGAGAGAGGCAGAGGGAGAAGCAGACTCCATGCAGGGAGCCCAACGCAGGACTTGATCCCGGGTCTCCAAGATCAGGCCCTGGGCTGAAGGCAGCATTAAACCGCTGAGCCACCTGAGCTGCCCAGAAGGAGAAGCAGGCTCCCTGCAAGGAGCCTGATGTGGGACTCGATCCTGGATCCCAGGATTATGCCCTGAGTCGAAGGCAGATGCTCAACCACTGAGCCACCCAGGCGTCCCTGAATTGTACACTTTAGTGAGTTTTAGGCCAGGCGAATTTTACCACAATAAAAAAGAATGTTAAAGGAAAGTGCTTTATATAAAAATATGGAGTAAAAACTATAGGAGCTGTGGCAAAACAGCCAAAATCATAACAGTGATCCAGGAATGCCTAAAGTTTACGGAATATCGCTTTAGTCAGAATATTTGAAAATAAATAGTTCTAGAGTAAAGTATCTGCCCTACCAGACAGGTGGGCAGGCAGGGAGCCCCACGTTTAGGGAAAGTCATCCAAGTGGCTAAAGGGCCCAAAATAAATGGAGCAGTATGATATTTTGAGATATCTGACTTTGTTCTTTCTGCTGTGGAATTTCACCCCTTACAGAGGCAGCTAAACTCATTGCCCCAGGGAGGGATGTGACAGAGCAGAAAGCAGGAACAAAGGACTCTTTGTAGCTTTCACCTCCTCCAGCTCAGAACTCTTAGGGGATAAGACCTCTGCAAAAAATATTTTTGGGCCTGAGCAGGAAGGTCAAAAAGGCCACAAATTTGTCAACAGCTAGAGGAAAGATGAAGGGAAATGAGAGTAGAGTACCTAGTAGGTCTTCCATCTTGCAAAACCTATCCTTTCTTGACCTGACATTCCTTTCCAGCTACTGCCCCATTTTTTCACTTCCCTTTGTAAGGAAACTCCAAAAAGTTGCTTGTATTCACTGTCCTCAGTTCCTCCCTTCCCTCTTCACTCTTAATCCCCCTTGAGTTGGGGTGTCTCCGCATTCCCCCTCTCCCCAGACTGCTCTCCTCAAAGATGCCATCACCGCCAGTGTTGTTGACTTTGGCCAATTCTTCATCCTCATCTTGGCCCATCAGCAGCATTTCTTGCACTTGACCCCTCCTCCTCCTCCTCAAAACTGTCGTCACCTGGCTTCTGGGGCGTTACAAGCTCCTGATATCCCTCCTCCCTCACTCTTCCTTCTCCTCAGTATCTGGCTGGTTTTACTCTCACTTCCTTTGGGTGTCTGCTTAAATGTCACCTTTTCAGCCAGGTTTTCCCTGATGACTCTGTTAAAAGAAGTGCATCTTGTCCCCTGGCCCCAACCAAAGCAGGACAACAGGTCCTCCTTTCCTATTTTGTTTTCTAAAATCTATAACCACTTGGCATGCTATTTTATTGTCCGTCTTCTCTGCCTCCCCCTCACTAGGATGTAAGCTCCACAGGGCTTTTCACTCTGTGGTTTCCTATATCTCAGTGTAGAAAAGTGCTTAGCAACACTTACTAGGCCCTCTCCAAATAGTTCTAGATTGAACAAAGGTCTATAGACACAGGCACCTGAATCCCTGGGAGCAGATGGTATTTGGCCTTTGGCATTGTCACAGATTTCTTTCTTTCTTTTTTTTTATTTTAAGATTTTATTTATTCATGAGAGACAAACAGAGAGAGGCAGAGACACAGGCAGAGGGAGAAGCAGTCTCCCTGCGGGGAGCCCAATGCAGGACTCAATCCTAGGACCCCAAGATCACAACCTAAGTCAAAGGCAGACACTCAATCACTGAGCCACCCAGGTGCCTTGTCACAGATTTCTGACCCCTTGTTAGATGTGTTGGAACTTCTTGTTATATCTGAGCAGCTCACTTCTGACTTTAGCCACAGCTATGGTAGATGGCCCCATGTACACTGTCAGTGCCTCATTTCAAGTGTCTCCTGTGGCTTTCTCCTAAGCCTCAGAAGCTCTCTCAACCCACAGGCCTAGCCTGGGAGTGCAGATGAGTTAATGCCTTTCTGACCCAACCTTCACATAAGGGACAGGAGCCAAAATACGCTTTGTTGAATTTTCCTTCTACCTGGTATCACTCCCTTTCTCCTGTTTCCTGGATTCATCTCTACCAAATCAACTGCACTCAAGTTCTAGACGCAGGCTCTGCTTTTATGGGGCCTCAAGCTAAAACAGTAGGGAGTAGCCCTAGAAGGGAGACTGTAGGAATAGGAATCTAGAAGAATGGCTCCTCTGCCATTCAGAAGGCAACAATCACCACTCTTGGCCAGGGGGTTGGTGACAACCCCCCATGTCCTGAAGCATAAGATTGGTAGATTGGAATGAGAAGTTGAAGGGAGAGCTGGGCTCATAAATAGCTTTGTCACTTGAAAGATAGGGAAGGGGTGACCCAGGTGGCTTAGCACTTTAGCGCTGCCTTCAGCCCAGGGCCTGATCCTGGAGACCCGGAACGAATCCTGCATTGGGCTCCCTACATGGAGCCTGCTTCTCCCTCTGCCTGTGTCTCTGCCTCTTTCTGTGTGTCTCTCATTAATAAATAAATAAAATCTTAAAAAAAAAAAGATAGGAAAGTAGCGCTATCTATGAGGATTATGGAGGTGGTTTGTTTTTCTAAGCCTGCTTTAGAAACTTTGCAGAAAGAACGGAAGGCTCAAGTGAGCCCATCCAACACAGGACATGATAGGAAAACCAGAAAGTCCCTTGAGGCAACAAAAGCAAATGTTCACTTTGCAGCCAGAAAGCAGAGCATGCTGACAAGGAGACCCACGAGGCAATCATAAGGGCAGCAGAGGTGCAGAGGAGACCTGTGCATCCTCAACAATTTTCCTGTGCTAAAGTCAGGGCATTGAACAGGGGCGATGGGATCCTGAGGCCTGGCATGGGATGTTTGGGTGAATATACCTAAGAATCGTGAGCCCTAGAGGCCCTGAATCCTCCTGGCCAGCAGCTGGTGCTTCCTTCCTCTTGAAAGAGAATAGCCTCATTTTGCCTGGAGGCCATGCAAAAATCTCACCTGAAGTGAATATCTTCTGAAATGATGCTAATCACTCTCTGGATCACCTCTGCTCGTTGCCTCCAGACCATCAACTAGAATTGGGTCTCAGCTTAGCCTAAGCTGTGAAGCACAGTTTCTACTCTAGGAGGAAATAGCTCAGTCACCCGAAAGTTGCAGGATAGATCTAACCGCAGGACCTAGGGGGGAGCACATGCAGGAGTGGATCTTGAAGGTACTAGATGGGGGAAGGATATATAATATTGGATAGGAGTCGATTGATACAAGAGCATTTTCCATGACTCAAGACCCAAAGTCCTGCCAAGAACATTCAGAGCTTATCCTAAATGACTCCGAAAGTTTGGACATGATGGTGGCCTCAGTCAATGAGGTGGAGATGCCAGAATTGCCTTGGCTGAGTTTGTTTTGTTTTGTTTTGTTTTTTGTTTTGTGCCTTGGCTGAGTTTTAAAGAAGGTGCATAAAGGCTCGGAGGAGTGGGAATGTTAGAATAGGTGTATTACATAAAACCAGAAGGTTGACCATTTAACTGTTCTTTGGTAGCTTCCCAGAGGATGCTCCCTCCACTAAAGCAGTAGAGGACAAGACAGTGAGGAGGGCATTGAGTCATCCAGAAGCTGTTGGCCGCTGTCCCCTGTCAGCCAGAGTTGACAGCAGGAGATTGCTGCCACGGAGCTGGGTTCCCTCATGTCATTGGAAATGATGGGATTCTTGAATGGCATTTAACCATTCCACTGGTGACATGGTACTTAAGACAGAAGGGCATACTTTGCAGAAGGGCACACTTTGCAGCAAGTTAGAGTGACTGCTATGTGTTTGGGGTGTCTTGCTTCTCAGAGCTCTCTGGCAATGCCATGGTGTCCCTAGAAGCAAAATAAATGGGCAGCCAAAGGAGGTAGCGAGGAGTAGAAGGGGTGGAGAGCAAGGACGAGAGACATGCCTGCAGAGACATGCCTTCCTATTTGGACTCGTCCTAAGCAAAGGTAGGTAGGGAAAGCTCCAAACTGAAGCTAGGTTTCTACCACTGCAGTAGAGTGGCAGGTTTGGCATACAAACTAAGTTAAAGAAAAACATTTTTAAACCACATTTCCTAGCACCCCTGAAAATGTGGAGTAAGACATATACTGGCTACAAATACTAACAAGGAGACTAGGCAAGAGGGGACATGGAGAAATGTGACAGTGATGGACCAAATTCAGACCCTTTTGGTGTATCTTAGTTCAGGCTGCTATCAAAATACCACAGACTAGGGCAGCCCCGGTGGCGCAGAGGTTTAGCGCCGCCTGCAGCCCAGGGCTTGATCCTGGAGACCCTGGATCGAGTCCCACATCGGGCTCTCTGCATGAATCCTGCTTCTCCCTCTGCCTGTGTCTCTGCCTCTCTCTCTCTCTCTCTCTCTCTGTCTCTATGAATAAATAAATAAGAAAAAAAAACTTGGGATCCCTGGGTGGCGCAGCGGTTTAGCGCCTGCCTTTGGCCCAGGGCGCGATCCTGGAGACCCGGGATCGAGTCCCACGTCGGGCTCCCGGTGCATGGAGCCTGCTTCTCCCTCTGCCTGTGTCTCTGCCTCTCTCTCTCTCTGTGACTATCATAAGTAAATAAATAAAAATTAAAAAAAAAAAAAAGAAAAAGAAAAAAAAACTTTAAAATACCACAGACTGGGTGGCTTTTACACAACAGAAATTGGTGGGAAGTTCAAGATCAGGGGGCCAGCATGCCCAGGTGAGGGCTCTCTTACAGATGGCCCACTTCCCCTTGTGTCCTCATGTGACAGAGAACGGAGGGGGGAAGCAAGCGCTCTGATGACTCCTGTGAGGGCACTAATCCCATCATGAGGGCTCCATGTCATGACCTCATCAAACCCCATTCAGCTACGAAGGCCCCACCTCTCAATGCCATCACATTGTGGGGGCAGGGTTTTGCCACATGAATTTGGGAGTGGGGGTGGCTTGGACATAGTCCATAACAGGAGGCAAATGTCAGAACCAGAAGCAGGCTCAGCAGGCAGTGTCCATGATCCTGGGACGTGGATCTCAACCCACCCCAGCAGCCCAGGTGACGGAGAGCAACTGGGCAGTAACAGTGGTCAATAAAGATGGTAAGTGGTTCAAGCGATCGGGGATGGATGGTGGTGATCGTTGCCACTGTGTACCCTCCAAAATGGTGACGATGGTCAATTTGTTGTCCTCTGTGTCTTAGTGCAATGAAAAGCAAGAACACATGGTTAGTGGTGACTGTGTAGAGCTTGGGTCCAGGATGGAATATTAGCCAGATCATAAGAAGCACAGACATGAGGAGGAAAAACAGGCCATATCTCAAAAACTATCTCTCCAGAAGACAGCCTGCAATTCCCAGACAGATGTCCTCCTGAGAACACAGGTGGAATCCCAGGGGTGAGGAACAGATGTGAGCACTGAGCCATCACAGACGGTGATCTGATGTCCAGGAGGGTTGCACACTGACATCTTGCTGGCTATGACAGAACTTTGCCTCCTGCCTTTCATGGGGGCCCAGCCGGCCCAGGTGTCTCCTGCATGATCAGCTGCTTGCCTGGGGTCTGAGGAGTGAAGTGGCCGTGGCCTCACAGCAGTTTTCCACTTGTCCTGCTTCCACTGGACTTCAGTGTTATACAGCTGTCCATGGTCACTTTACCCCCGCCCTCCATCAGTTCTGACACAGGCAGACCTCCTTTCTTGCACCTGGGGCCACTCCTACCAGGGTGGGCCCCCTTCACTATGCAGGCTGGGAGGCCACCCACATATACCCCCATCCTGCTGTCCTCTCTCAAACATGTCCAGGTCAAGAACAAGAGCACTCAGAAGGCTGTGCCCAGGATGTCCTATATGCATCTCCACACACGTGGGCCCAGATTGCCACAGAAGCCTGTGGCAGCCAGAGATGGACTGGATAGGGAGCAAAGGCCCACAGAACTCACTTGGTCACCAGGAACAACTGAGAGCAGCACAGACAGGGAGAGAGGAAGCCTTGCAGTGGACCCTGGGCGGCAGGAGTGGCCGAGGGCAGCTAACTGGCACCGCTGCCCATATGATACTATAGTATCATATAACTCAGTCCGTTTCTAACTGGTCCATATCCCAGCTCTGATCAGCCAGGGGTGAATTGAAGTAAGGGAAGGAGCAAGTGTTGAGGATTCTGTGGGCTCACCTGGGGTGGACTGGGTATGGACCCTTGACACCCATGCCCTGGGACTACACCAGCAGGCTACACAACTCTTCAGGGAAAGTCTAAGGCCAGTTAGTGGCCTGGGGTGTGCATGGCCTGAGAAGTGAAATCAGGTGGAACTGTGCGGCATGTACCCTCACACACTGGGCCTCCAAAGAGACACATCATCCAGTTACAATGTACAGGCATTAATTGGCTCCTGATTTTCAAACAAGCTAACTAAAACCCACCAAACCCATTCACCCCCAACACATAAGACAATGGGAAAAAGATGAAAACACTGAATATCTGATGATACTACAGAAATGATAAATTTGTGTAGGCATGATATATAAGGGTTACATTTTGTGTTTTTAAAATTCTTATCTTTTGGTGAGACCTAATGACCTAATGGAATACTTTCAGATGAAATTATAAGATGTCTGGGACTTGTTTCCAGGTGGTCTATGATATGGGTAGGAGAAGTGGGTGGGGGTACAGATGAAAAGATGTCGTTATAAGCTGTTGATCATAGAAGCTGGGTGATAGGTACATGAGGGCTCACCATACGATTCTCTCTACTTTTGTAGGGTGGATATTTTCTGTAATAAAATTTTATCAGAAGTTAAAAAAAGATGGCTGAATTTTCCCTGTAACCATTAAAGAGATTTAATTAGTCATTACAAATCTCTCTGCAAAGAAGATACGAAGCCCAGCTGGCTTCATAGGCAGGCTCCACCAAACTGGCAAGATCACTTCAACCGTACAAGAACCCTCTTCCAAGAGAACAGAAAGAACATTCCTCAGGGCATGGCCAGTGTTGCTGAGAGCAAAGTGAGGCAAGGACCATGTGCCAAAGAAAGCCACAGGCCATTCTTACCAGGAAAATGGAAGCAATTAAATTAGCTAATAATAAAAAGAACTGCAAAACTTCCTACAAATTGGGCAGCCTGGGTGGCTCAGCAGTTTAGCACCGCCTTCGCCATCCTGGAGTCCCGGGATTGAGTCTCACGTTGGGCTCCCTGCATGGAGCCTGCTTCTCCCTCTGCCTGTGTCTGCCTCTCTCTCTCTGTGTGTGTGTCTGTCATGAATAATAAGTAAAATCTTAAAAAAAAAATCCTACAAGATATTAGCAAATCAATTTCAACAACATATTAAAATGGTGACATGTCATGATCAAGTTGCATTTATCCCAGGAATACAGAGATGAATTAATGTTAGAGAATCTCTAATTTATTCATGAGAGACACAGAGAGAAGCTCCGTGCAGGGAGCCCGACGTGGGACTTGATCCCAGGTCTCCAGGATCAGGCCCGCAGTGAAGGTGGCGCTAAACCGCTGAGCCACCGGGGCTGCCTTGTTTCAATTTTTGAGGAAGCTATCCTCTTCTCTAAACCACACCATTTTATATTCCCACTAGCAATGTGTGACACTTCTATATTTTTCATAGCCTCATCAATAGTTACTTTCCAGGGTTTTGTTTTGTTTGCCTTTTTAATATACCCATCCTAGGGGAAGAAATCTAAAAAATCACCAGCCCTCTTGGAGGCGCCTGGCTGGCTCAGTCAGTAGACATGCAACTCGTGATCTCAGGGGTTGTGAGCTTGAGCCCCACATTGGGTGTAGTGATTACTTAAAAGCAAAATCCTTTTTTTTTTTTTTAAGATTTTATTTTTTCATGAGAGACACAGAAAGAGAGAGGGAGAAGCAGAAAAATAGGCAGAGGGAGAAGCAGGCTTCCTCCAAGGAGCCTGATGCAGGACTTGATCCTGGACCACAGGATCATGCCCTGAGCCAAAGGCAGACACTCAACCACTGAGTCACCCAGGTGTCCCTTAAAAATAAAATCTTAATCAGGCACCTGGGTGGCATAGTTGGTTAAATGTTTGACTCTTGGTTTCGCCTCAGGTTGTGATCCCAGAACACTGATCTGCTGAGATATAGCCCTGCTTCAGGCTCTGCACTCAGCATGGAGTCTGCTTGAGGTTCTCTCTCCCTTTGCCTCTCCCCCACACCTCTCTCAAATCTATATTAAAAAAAAAAAAATCACCAGCCCCTCTAAGGCTATGCTTATTGAGATTGCAGAGAAATCAATCAAACAAACTCTATACTAATTACATTTTTTTTAAAAAATTGTATGCACATTTACACATTTCCGAATGCAAAAGTATAAAACAAGATAGGTATGGAGAGGTCCAGCCACACCCCTGTCCCTTCTAGCCTGATCTTTCTTCTCCACTAGGTAAATGTTTGTACTGATTTATCTTTCCATTGTTTCTATTTGAAAATATAAGCATCTATATTTGTATTTCTTCCCTTTCTTGGATGCTGGAGCATACTGTAAAATCTGTAAAGCCTTTGCTGTCTTCACTTAGTGACATATCCTGAAGACCACATCTCAGCAGGACATAGAGATGCCCCTCATTCTTTTTTTAAGCTGTATTGTTGTTTTTTTCATTTACTTATGATAGTCACACAGAGAGAGAGAGAGAGGCAGAGACACAGGCAGAGGAAGAAGCAGACTCCATGCACCGGGAGCCTGACGTGGGATTCGATCCCGGGTCTCCAGGATCGCGCCCTGGGCCAAAGGCAGGCGCTAAACCGCTGCGCCACCCAGGGATCCCAGCTGTATTGTATTCTACTGGGCGAATGTAGCATATTCTATTCTGCTACAAATTCAAAGTTTCTTGTTGCTTTTTGTTTCTTTTTTTTAAAAAATTTGTGAAATTCACATAACATAAAATTTTCCATCTTAACCATTTTTAAGTGTATAGTTATGAATTCCATTCACATTCTTGTGCAACCATCACCACCATCCATCCCCATAACACTTTTCATCTTGCAAAACTGAAATTCTGTCCTCATTCAATATCAACTTCTCCTAGCCCCCGGCAACCACTACTATGCTTTCTATGATTTTGACTACTCTGGGTATCTCATATAAGAGGAATCATACGGTATTTGTCCTTTTAGCTGATTTTAATTAACATAATGCCTCAAGGTTTATCCATATGGTAGCATGTGTCAGAATGCTTTTTTAAAAAAATATTTTATTTATTCATGAGAGACAGAGAGAGGCAGAGACACAAGCAGAGGGAGAAGCAGGCTCCATGCAGGGAGCCCAATGTGGGACTCGATCCCAGGACCCCTGGATCACTCCCTGAGTCAAAGGCCGACGCTCAACCGCTGAGCCACCCAGGTGTCCCAAGAATGCTTTTTAAGTCTGCATTATTTTCCCTTGTGTGGCTACACCACGTTTTGATCATCCACTCATCTGTCAATGGACAGGTGAGTTGTTTCCACCTTTTGGCTGTTGTGAATGGTGTTGGTATGAACATGGGTGTACAATAATCTCTTTGAGACCCTGTTTCAAATTCTTTTGGGTACATACCCAGCGGAATTTCTGGATCAGATGGTACTTTCATGTCAAATTATTTTAGGAATCACCAAACTATTTTCCATAGTGGCTGCATCATTTTACATCCTCACTAACAGTAGACAAGGATCCCAGTTCTCCACATTCTTGCCAACATTTGTTATTATCTGGGCTTGTAGTGTTGTTGTTTTAAGATTGATTGATTGATTGATTGATTGATTGATGAGAGACACAGAGAAGCAGAGACACAGGCAGATGGAGAAGCAGGCTCCTTGCGGGAAGCCTAATGCAGGACTTGATCCCAGGACCCTGTGATCACGACCTGAGTTGAAGGCAGAGGCTCAACCACTAAGCCACCCAGGTGTCCCTGTATCGTTTTTTAATAGCCATTCTGATGCGTGTGAGGTGGTGGTATCTCATTGTAGTTTTGTGTTTCCTGTCTTCAGCTAATACAATTAATACTGCAATAAAAAGGCTGGTGTATAAGGTGGGATGCTTAATCCTGCTCATGATAACCGAAACACAAAATCAAAATACATTAATATGTAATTTCTCACCTATCAGATCAGCAAAACCCCAAAGATTTGCATCGTATTCTGTTGGCAAGGCTGTAGGGAAGCAGGCGCTCACTAACTCACTGGAGGAAATGCAAAATGGTACAACTGCTTCATATCAGTATCTGACAACATGTAGCAAATTGCATGTGCCTTTACCCCTCAACCAAGCAATCCCATTTCCCAGAATCTATCTCAGACATATATCCCAGTACGGTGCTTAGATGAAGGGTTTGGTAGTTACTGTGGATGATTTCTCTAGTCACCCTGTTTCCTTTGGGTCCCTCTCTCTGGTGGGGTCCCGAGGTCACATGCACCTCTTCAGCCCTCTTATCATGAATCCAGCCCTTGCTGGGGGAGCATCCTGAGCAGGCTTTGTTTGCACACGTGCAACTAACTGGACAGAATCTGCTCCAACCCCCACAGGCCTGTGCTGGAGAAAGGAGCAAGAGGCAATGGATATGTCCTCCTCTCGTCAGGAGGATGGTTCTAAGACATTTCTATAAAGTGGTCCGGCATGTCCTGGGAGAGGGAGCAGGGAACGACCACGCTGGTGATACGGAGTTGTGTTAGCTCTCTCCTCTCCTGGTCACACTCCCTACCGTGACATCATCATCATCATCTTCTTCTTCTTCTTTTTAGATTTATTTATTTATTCATGATAGATGTGGAGAGAGAAAGAGAGAGGCAGACACAGGAGGACGGAGAAGCAGGCTCCACGCCGGGAGCCCGACGCGGGACTCGATCTAGGGTCTCCAGGATCGCGCCCTGGGCCAAAGGCAGGCGCCAAACCGCTGCGCCACCCAGGGATCCCCCCGTGATATCTTCTGAAGCAGCTCCTCACAGGCTCTGCTTTCTGGGGAGCCCAGGCCAAATCAGATATAGAAGATGCACCCAATCACATAATGGAAGCTTGTAAATGGGTCAAACAATATGTTAGCGCCGCCTGCAGCCCAGGGCGCGATCCTAGAGTCCCGGGATCGAGTCCACGTCGGGCGCCCTGCGTGGAATGGAGCCTGCTTCTCCCTCTGCCTGTGTCTGCCTCTCTCTCCCTCTCTCGTTCTCTCTCTCTCTCTCATGAATAAATAAAATAAATTAAATTAAGGTTTAAAAAAAAGAAAAACAGAAGTCCTGCCGCGGGCCCAACGCAGCCGCACAGGGAGCCGGTGAGCACGGAGCACTACTTCAATGCGCCAGAAGGCAGAGGACCTCGCGCCGCATCCTCTGCCCGGGGGCGCCTCCCACCCCGCCCTCGTTCTCCGGCTTTCGTGAGGGGCTCGGGCGCCCCCTGCTGGCCACGCGGAGCCGAGCCGTGGGGCCTCCTAGGGGCGCGAGTAGCTCTGCACGTTCCTGCTCACCGGGCTGCTTTGAGCTTCTCAGAGCCCCCTCACGGGAGAGGCTCACCAGCCAGGAGCCCAAGTCCTCTCCCCCGGCTGCCCCATGGCCCTGCAATGCCCCTTCTTCCATTGCCTTCCCCGGAGCTTGCAACCCTAGAGTCCCTTTTGGCCATGTGCCCTTGGCTGTGACAGGCTGGAGTGGTGGAAACGGCGCTGGGTTTGGACGTGGAGGCCAGTTCTGCTCTGCCCGCCTGCTGGATGTCTGTGCATCTCTTTGAGCCTGTTCCTTGGAGATTCGGGACTGCTGAGAGGCCCCAATGGGCAGAGGTGGTGGGGGGTCCTTGATCCCAGCTGCCTGAACTTGTGGGTGCTCCTTGCTCTCCTCCTGGAACCCAGGCCCCCAGCTTCTATCTGTCCTCTCCCCACAGTGGTTCTTTCTACTCAATTGGAAAGTTCCCCCACCTCCCCACCATTGAGAGTGACTCTGTCCTGCCCTTGGGCTTGACTGCCGCCTGCACTTTATTTCTCATACTAGCCAGGGCCACAGGGAAGTCTTACCTTACTCAGACTCCTTTGACTCAGTAATCCCGCAACTCTAAAATAATTATTTGTCTGGGACAACTGGGTGGCTCAGTGGTGGAGTGTCTGCCTTCCATTCAGGGTGTGATCTTGGGGTCCTGGGATCTCCCTACGGAGAGCCTGTGTCTCCTTCTGTCTCTGCCTCTCTCTATGTGTCTCTCATGAATAAATAAATAAAATCTTAAAAAAATTATTGTCAAATGCGAGCACCCAACAACTACATCTAATCAGTTGGCAGAGTCAGTCCTGACTGGGGAAAACCCAGAAGGATGTGGAAGGTAAAAAGTGAGGAAGGGCTTTGCAGAGCGGGCATTCCCAGGGAGGGCAAGTCTTTCTGGGGATGATGCGGCCAGTCCTCTGGCCAACTGCTTGATTGGGCAGGTCCTGACAGAGGTGAGCCCTTCAAAGGCTAACTGAAATTATCTGTGCTACCAAGCAGGTGCTTTTACTGCAAGAAGCATTTCCTTTTCCATGTGTATATACGTACGTAAACAGAGACCTAGAGTGGCCATTCCTATTGTTCACTGAGATTCCCAGTTCTTTTTCCAGGACCATGGGAAAGTTTTCATTTCCTGGCCTCTTACAGAATAGTTTCACCATGTGACTTATTTGGTTAGCAAACTGTTGACCAGATGTATTTGTGTCACTTCTGGGTGGAAGCCTCTGAGCACCACAGTGATGGTTCTGGAGACACTGCCAGTCCTGAGTCCTGAAGCAAGATGGAACAGCGCCTCCCTGACCTAAGCTGGACATGAGGGCTGAGCAGTGAGAAATCAACTTTGTGTTGTTAAACCCCTGAAATTTGGGGTTGTTACTGTAGCATAACCTTCATAACCTTCCAGGTCTTCCAACTTGCAACTGTTCTTCCTTTCCTCCTACATCATCATGTGCCATCCCTGTTCCTGGCTTCTTTGCCACCAGAACCCTGACCGTTCAGGGTTCCACCTTTGCAGAGGGAGCCCTTTGCCCAGGCTTGGGGATCAATCCTGACTTACCTAAGCCAATCACAGCAGAACCATCTCCCTGCCCTTGGTTGGCTGTGGCTGAGCATGAAATGCAAGTTCTGACCTACAGTCAGAGGGGCCAATATCTACCTAGCCTTGCGGGGTGCTGGAAAAAAGAGACATGGGAAAAGAAATTGAATTTGTTATCCAAACCTTCCCCCAAAGAAAAATCCAGGCCCAGATGGTGTCTCATACAAACCCAGAGAATAGAGGATGAGGAGGGGGGGATACTGACTGTTCAGTTCCTTTTCTGAGGTCAGTATAACCCAAGACAGAAAATTAGCAAAGAGATTACAAAAGAAGGTTATAGGCTAATAGGTCAGGTGAATACAGACTTAAACATCCTTGTCAATTATTAGCGAATCAAGCTCAATGTTCTATGAAAAGATAATACATCATGGTGTGACAAAGCAGGATTTATTCCAAGAGTGCAAGGTTGTTTTAATATTTGAGAATCAGCCAATGCACACTTCTCTCGCTCCTCATCCCTACAGCCCTGCAGATTAGACAGCTAGAAGCACTTATTCAGAATCCTTATGCTTCCATCCTGTGTTTCAGAATGCAGCACTTTTTGGATTGTAGAAATTATATGACACCCTCAGCAGGCTCTGAGGCAGCACCTCCTAATCAAATGCATTAATCAATCATTCTGCAGCAGAATATAAAAAATATTCTCTCTAAGCAAGATGAGCCAAGACTGCAATTGGCCTCCGATTAGCTCAGGTTAGTCTTGCTGATGAATGAATTGGCCTCAGATTTAACAAAGCCAAAACATCTTACTGTTTTTCAAGACTGTGAGTTTGGGTTGAAGGTCAGAGATTTTGTCTTTTCTTTTTTTTTTTTTTTTTAAGATTTTATTTATTTATTCATGAGAGACACACAGAGAGAGAGGCAGAGACACAGGCAGAGGGAGAAGCAGGCTCCATGCAAGGAGTCTGTTGTGGGACTCGATCCTGGGTCTCCAGGATCACACCCTGGGCTGCAGGCGGCGCTAAACCAATGCGCCACCGGGGCCGCCTGTCTTTTTTTTTTAAGATTTTATTTATTTATTTGAGAGAGAGACAGAGATAGTGTCAGCGTTGAGTGGGGAGGAGAGGAAGAAGCAGGCTTCTGCTGAACAGGAAGCCTGATGTGAGGCTCAATCCCAGGACCCTGAGATCATGACCTGAGCTGAAGCAGACACTTCACTGACTGAGCCACGCAGACACCCTGAAGATCAGGGATTTTGGATATGAACTGTTGTTTAATTTAGGCCACCCTTCTGCCTTTTTTTTTTTTAAGATTTTATTTATTTATTCATTAGAGACACAGGGAGAGAGGCAGAGACACAGGCAGAGGGAGAAGCAGGTTCCTGTGGGGAACCTGATGTGGGACTCCATCCCAGGACATGGGATTATGCCCTGAGCGGAAGGCAGACGTTCAGCCACAGAGCCACACAGTTGTCCCTATTTATTTATTTATTGAGGGACGGTTGAGTTGCTTACATATCTTGGCTATTGCAAGTAAAGCTGCAATAAACATAGAGGTGCACATGTCTTACTGAACTAGTGCTTTTATTTTCTTTTTCCTTTTTAAAATTTCATTTATTTGAGAGAGAGAGAGCACAGCAGGGGGAGAAGCAGAGGGAGAGAAAGAAGCAGATTCTCTGCTGAGCACGGAGCCCAATGTGGGGCTCCATCCCAGGACCCCGGGATCACGACTTGAGCTGAAGGTAGATACTCCCTCAACCACTGAGCCACCCAGGCGACCCTTGTCTTTTTATTGTGATAGGTGTGTGGTGATAGCTCACTGTGGTTTTGATTTTCATTTCCCTGACGATGTGTGATGTTAAGTTCTTTTTATGTGTCTGTTGGCCATTTGTATGTCCCCCTTTGAAAAATGTCTATTCAGGGCAGCCCGGGTGGCTCAGTGGTTTAGTGCCGCCTTCAGTCCAGGGCCTGATCCTGGAGACCTGGGATTTGAGTCCCACGTCGGGCTCCCTGCATGGAGCCTGCTTCTCCCTCTCCCTGTGTCTCTGCCCCGCACCACCCCCTCCCCGTGTCTTTCATAAATAAATAAATAAAAAAAGAAAGAAAAATGTCTATTCAGGTCCTCCGTTCATTTTAAAATTGGATTATTATTATTATTACTGGTGTTGGGTTGTATAAGTTCTTTATAGAGTTTGGACATTAAACCCTTATTGGATATGTCATTTGCAAATATTCTTCTTCCATTCAGTAGGTTGCCTTGCCATTTTGTTGATGGTTTCCTTCACTGTGTAGAAGCTTTTTTTTTTTTTTTTTTTTTTTTTTTTTTTAGGGTTTTACTTACTTACTTACTTAATTTTAAGAAAACTCTACACCCAACATGGGGCTTGATCTCACAACCCTGAGATCCTGAGATGAAAGAGTTACATGTGCCACCAACTAAGCCAACTAGGTACCCCTGCAAAACCTTTTTATTTTGGTGCAGTTCCAATAGTTTTGTTTTGCTTTTATTTCCCTTGTTAGAAGGAGACATCTAGAAAAATATCTCTATGGCTGACATCAAAGAAATTACTGTCTATGTTTTCTTATAGGAATTTTATGGTTTCAGTTTTGAGTTGCATGTTAGAGCTTTTGACTCTTTGTTTTTCACATATTTGATACATATTTTCTCAGCTTGTCATTTGCTTCATACATTTTCTTATAGCTTTTTCTAGGAAAGTTTAAAATGTATGTGTGAACATATCTTTTTCTTTTGGCTTTCTGGTTTCCAGACTTACTTAGCAGGTTTTTTTCTCACTCCAAAGTAATATAAATGTTTTTTTCCCCTTCTATTATATTGTTTTTAAAAAAATATTTATTTATTTATTCACGAGAGACACACAGAGAGTCAGAGACATAGGCAGAGGGAGAAGCAGGCTCCCTGTGGAGAGCCCGACGTGAGACTCCATCCTGGATCCTGGGACCATGCCCTGAGCCAAAGGCAGATGCTCAACTGCTGAGCCACCCAGGTGTCCCTATTATATTGTTTTATATTTAAATATTTATTATGAAATCTTTAATGCATCAGAAAAGTATTTTGGTGTTTTGTGTTAAAGATTTTACTTATGTATTTATTTGAGAGAGAGAGAGAGAGAGAGAGCACAAGCAGGAGGAGGAGCAGGAGGAGCAGAGGGAGAGAGAGAATCTTAAGCAGACTCCATCCTGAGCAGAGTTTGACACAGGGCTCAATCTCATGACCCTGAGATAATGACCTGAGCCAAAACTAAGAGTCGGATGCTTAACTGACTGAGCCACACAGACACCCCAGGTATATTGTGTTATTTTAGAACACAATTTCTCAACCTCAGCACTAATGACATTTGGGACCAGATAATTCTTTGTTGTGGGGGCTGTCTTGTGCATTGTAGGATGTTTATTAGCAGTATCTCTGTCTACACACTAGAGGCCAATAGCACCAACCACAGTTGTGACAACCAAAATGTCACCAGGTATTGTCGCATGTCCACAAGGAGCAAAATCCCCCCCAGATGAGAACCACTGAGATGGGTCCAGCTTTGTTTTTTTCCCCCATAAGCGTGGCCAATAATGTCAGCACCACCCATCAAATTAATCATTGGGGCACCTGGGTAGCATAGTAGGTTAAGTGTCTGAGTCTTGGTTTCAGCTTAGATCATAATCTTGGGGTCATTAGATCAAGCCCTGCATCTGGCTCTGAGCTCAGTGTAAAGTCTGTTTGAGTTTCTCTCTTTCTCTCCCTCTACGCCTCTCTCTTGTGTTCTTTGTCTCCCTGCCTCTCTCTTTAAAATAAATAAATAAATCTTTTAAAAAATTAATCATCTCTTTTTTTCATTCGACAGATATGCCACCTTAGTTATATATTAATTTCCCATATATATCTGCAAACTGTTTCTGAATTTGTCTCATCTATCTTGTGGCCTGTCCCACTTTACCACCATTCTTCAGTTCCCAAAATTCTGGGATCTACTCAGGCATATGTTCTTCAATTGAACTTTAAAATCATTTAAACCAGTTCTAGGGGTGCCTGGCTGGCTCATGCAGTAGAACATGCAACTCTTGGCCTTAGGGTTGTGAATTTGGGCCCCAAGTTGGGTGTAGAGATTACTTTAAAAAAGTCATTTAGGGTGCCTGGGTGGCTCAGTGGGTGAAGTGTCTACCTTCAGCTCAGGTCATGATCCCAGGGTCCTGGGACTGAGCCCTATATGGGGCTCTCTGCTCAGTGGGGAGTCTGCTTCTCCTCTGTCCCTTTCCCTGCTCATGCTTTCTCTTGCTCACTCTCTCTCTCAAATAAATAAATAAAATCTTGGGAAGTCTGGGTGGCTCAGCGGTTGAGCACCTGCCTTTGGCTCAGGGCTTGATCCCAGAGTTCCTGGAATGGAGTCCCACATTGGGCTCCCTGCATGGAGCCTGCTTCTCCCTCTGCCTATGTCTCTGCCTCTCTCTCTCTCTCTCTCTCTCTCTCTCCCTCTCCATGCGTCTCTCATGAATAAATGAATAAAATCTTTAAAATAAATAAAATCTTTTAAAAAAATCATTTAGGGGAATCCCTGGGTGGCTTAGCGGTTTAGCACCTGCCTTCAGCCCAGGGTGTGATCCTGGGGTCCTGGGATCGAGTCCCACATTGGGCTCCCTGCATGGAGCCTGCTTCTCCTTCTGCCTGTGTCTCTGCCTCTCTCACACTCTCTCTCTCTCTCTCTCTCTCATGAATAAATAAATAAAATCTTTTTAAAAAATTAAAAATGAAAAAATCATTTAAACCAGTTTTTTTTTTTTTAAGATTTTATTTGTTCATGAGAGACTCACAGAGAGAGGCAGAGACATAGGCAGAGGGAGAAGCAGGGTCCCTATGGGGGACCCCGATGCAGGGCTTGATCCGGGAACTCTGGGATCATGCCCTGAGCCAAAGGCAGATGCTCAGCCACAGCCACCCAGGTTCCCCTTATTTAAAATAAAATATTTTTTTCTTTTTGAAAAGAATAGAGAATTCTATTGTGTCTGTCTTTTTTTTTTTTTAAGATTTTATTTATTTATTTATGAGAGACACAGAGAGAGAGAGAGGTAGAGACACAGGCAGAGAGAGAAGCAGTCTCCATGCAGGGAGCCCGATGTGAGTCTTGATCCCAGGACTCCAGGATCATGCCCTAAGCCGAAGGCAGGCGCCAAACCGCTGAGCCACCCAAGGATCTCCTCTTTCTTTTTTCTCTATTTTTTTTTTTATCAAGTGCCTTTCTGAGTATCCATGGATATAATCACAAAATTTTTCTCCTTGATTTGCAAGAAAATGAATTATCCTTTTTATTTCCTGGGGTACCACCTTCCTTTATTTTTTTAAAGATTTTATTTATTTATTCATGAGAGACACAGAAAGAGGGAGAGGCAGAGACACAGGCAGAGGGAGAAGTAGGCTCCATGCAGGGAGCCCTATGTGGAACGACCCTGGACCCCAGGATCACAACCTGAGCCAAAGGCAAACACTCAAGCTCTGAGCAATGCAGGTGCCCCTATATTGCTTTTCTGTTACTGCTGTAACCATAAGCAATAAAATTACCACAAATGTAGTGACTGATCACATTGTGTTCTAAGAAGAGTGTGCCAGTGTTGTTTATGCCCTCCCTTACTCTTCTCTGCACCCTGCTCTGCTTTCCACCCCTCTGCTCCACCTAACCTACTCTTGCTAAAGGCACCAGTGACTTCCATTGGCCAAATTCCAGAGTCCCCATTCCTCCATCTTCTGAGTCCTCTCACTAGAATCTGGTGGTGTGGACCACATTTTTCCATTTGTCTTTTTTGCTACCTTTGTCATCCTGGTGGTTCCCAAGCTTTGCTCATCTCTCTGGCCATTCATTTTCAGCCTCTTTTGCTGCCTGCCTTTCTTCCTTCTTTTCCTCCTTTTTCTTTCATTGACGCGACCTCCCAATCTTTAACTTGTGTGATGCCTGATGTTGGAATAGAGTACTATTATGTCTTTTTTTTTTTTAAGATTTTATTTATTTATTCATGACAGACAGAGAGAAAGAGAGGCAGAGACACTGGCAGAGGGAGAAGCCGGCTCCATGCAGGGAGCCCGACGTGGACTCGATCCCAGGTCTCCAGGATCACGCCCTGGGCTGAAGGTGGTGCTAAACCACTGCACCACCGGGGTTGCCCGACATTCAGATTTTTATATCCTGCCTAGGCTACTCTTGTGGGCTTTAAGCTCATAAAACTCCAGCCACTTGTACGACATCTCTGCTTAGACATCTCAGCAGCATCTTGAATTGAACGTGTTCAAAATGGATCTACCGACATGCCCCCTCCTTTCTGCCTGCCTCCAGCTCTCTGCATCTCAGCAAATGGCACCTTCATCCACTGAGGGGCATTGACCTTCACAGGTCCTTCTCCCTCTTCTCTTTAATCCTTCTCTCATCCAACACTTGCTTGTTGATGCCTGTTACGTGCCAGGCACTCTGTCCTAGTGCTAGTGATATAACCAACATTCTGGTGTGGGGAAGAGCCAAGAAAAAGTAATCATGTAAATAAACAAGATGATCACATGGTGTAAAAAAGGGTATGAATGACTCAGATAGAGGAATTTGATGGAGGAAGGTCCAAAGAAGGAGCTGCTGCTGATAGTATCTGAGGGAGAGTGCTCTGGGCAGAGGAATCCGTATTTGCAAGGGCCTGTGGGTGGGAAGGAGCAGAAAGGTCAGTGTGGTTGGAGCATAGGGAAGTAGGCAAAGAGGTCATGAGAAGATGGGAGGTACATAGGAATCACATCATGCAGGAGCTTGTTGACCATGGCCAAGAAATGACTTAACTTGAAGTACCCTGAGAACCCTTGAAGAATTCAAAGCGGGAGGCTTGTGTGATCTTGATTTGCAGTTTTGAAAGCTCACTTTGGACTGATCATGAGTAAGGGGTTTCTTTTTGTGGATGATGAGAATTCTAAACTTAGAATGTGGTGATGGTTGCAAAATTCTATGACTACACTAAACGATTGTATGGTATGTGAATTATATCTCAGGAAAGCTGTGAGCAGGAAAAAAAAATCATTCTCTGTTGAGTGAGCTGGCAAAGGACAAGAGGATAGCCCAGGAGATCAACTGTATTCATCAGATAACAAAGTGTAGGATGATGGAGCTGGGCCAGAGTGGTACCCACCTGTGGGTGCAAGGTGGGATGTGGTGACTGTCAGATCGGGTGGGGGAGGAAGGAGGATTCCTTTATCAAACTATTGGCAGCACAACAGCAAGAATAATCTTTGAGGACATAAACTGGATCACGCCACCATGCAGCTGGATCCTTTAGTAGTTTCCTGAGTAGAACCATGTCTGGCCTCAGGTCTCCCAGCCTCCAAAAGCTGGGTTGCCTCTGCAAAACCACTCTGTCTTGTCCAGACCCTATCATCTCTGAAATCCCAATTTAAGTGCCACTTTTGCAGCAGCTTTCTCCAAGCTCAAATTACGTGAGAGGCTCTTGCTATCCTGCACAGCACTTCTCAGAATCTGTAGTTATGGAAGTTGCAGAATTATTTGTTTTTGTTATTGTTGTTCACCTCCCCCACTAAACTATAAACTCCTCCAGGGCAGGGATTTTTTCTCCTGTGATTATGCCTCCAGTGGTCATCCAAGCATAATATATGGAATGCACTGGAACATTTTTTGGGTGAATGAGTGTGTGAAATGAATGCAATATGTGAGAAACTAGTAAGCAATGGGTCAAGGACACTTCTGGAAGGAGAATGAATTTACAAAGACTCAAAAATGTAAGGGACAGGAGCACCTGGGTGACTCAGTTGGTTAAGCATCTGTCTTCAGCTCTGGTCATGATCTCAGGGTCCTAGGATGGAGCCCTGCTGTTGGGCTCCCTGTGGAAAAGGGAATCTGCTTGGGATTCTCTCTCTTTCTCTCTCTGCCCCTTCCCCACTCATGCATGCACGTGCACTAAAAATAAGTAAATAATTTTTTTTTAAATGTAAGGGACAATCCACAGAATGAGAGAAAATATTTACAAATCATATATCTGATAAAGGATTAATATCCAGGGGATCCCTGGGTGGCTCAGCGGTTTGGCGCCTGCCTTTGGCCCAGGGCGCAATCCTGGAGACCTGGGATTGAATCCCACGTCGGGCTCCCGGTACATGGAGCCTGCTTCTCCCTCTGCCTGTGTCTCTGCCTCTCTCTCTCTCTCTCTCATGAATAAATAATAAATAAAATCTTTTTAAAAAAAGGATTAATATCCAGAATATATAAAGAACCCCTAAAACTCACTGACAACCCCCTCATAACCACATTAAAAATGGACAAGGAACTTAGATATTTCTCCAAAGGAGACAGACACATGGCCAGTAAGCACATGAAAAGATTCTCAGAACCAGGGGATCCCTGGGTTGCTCAGTGGTTTGGCGCCTGCCTTTGGCCCAGGGAGTGATCCTGGAGTCCCAGGATCCAGTCCCACGTGGGGCTCCCGGCATGGAGCCTGCTTCACCCTCCTCCTGTGTCTCTGCCTCTCTCTCTCTCTCTCCTCACTGTGTCTATCATAAATAACTAAATAGATCTTAAAAAAAAAAAGATTTTCAGAACCACTATTCATTATGGAAATACAAATGAAAACCAATGGGAGATATTACTTCACACTCCTTAAGACAATTACTGTAAAAACACAAAAACAAAAACAAAAACAAAAACACAAAAACAAATACGAAATCCTGAAAATAACTAGTGTTGCTGAGGATGTGGGGAAACTGGGAGCCCTATGCGTTGCTGGTGGGAATGTGAAGTGGCTCAGCCTCTACGGAAAACAGTAGTTCTTCAAAAAAGGTAAATATAGGGGCAGCCCCGATGGTTCAGCGGTTTAGCGCCGCCTTCAGCCCAGGGCGTGGTCCTGGAGACCTCGGATCAAGTCCCGCGTGGGGCTCCCTGCATGGAGCCTGCTTCTCCCTCTGCCTGTATCTCTGCCCACCCCACCCCCTCTCTGTCTCTCATGAATAAATAAATGAAATCTTAAAAAAAAAAAAAGGTAAATATAGAATTACATGTGATCCAGCAATTCCACCACTAGGTAGATACATGAACTAATGGAAAGCTGAGAACCAGCTTCCAAAGTTCAAAGCAGCATTATTCACAATAGCTAAAACCCGGAACCCAACTCCAATGTCCACTAATGGATGAATGAATAAATAAATGTATGGGACTCCTGGGTGGCTCAGTGGTTGAGCATCTGTCTTTGGCTCAGGGTGTGATCCCAGAGTTCTGGGATCGAGTCCCATGTCGGGCTCCCCGTGGGGCACCTGCTTCTCCCTATGTCTCTGCCTTCTCTGTCTCTCATGAATAAATAAATAAAATCTTTAAAAAATATGTAGTATATACATACAACAATATTTAGTTTACAACAATATTTAGTTTTAAAAATAAATTCTGGGGGCAGCCCGGACGGCTCAGCGGTTTAGCACTGCCTTTGGCCCAGGGCGTGATCCCAGGGTCCCAGGATCAAAGTCCCATGTCAGGCTCCCTGCATGGAGCCTGCTTCTGTCTCTGCCTGTGTCTCTGCCTCTCTCTGTCTCTCATGAATAAATAAATAAAATCTTAAAAAAAATAAAGTCTGGGTGGCTCAGTCAGTTAAGTGTCTGCTTGTGGCTCATGCCAGGATCTCAGGGTCTCTGCTCAGCGGGGAGTCTGCTTCTCCCTCTACTCCTCCCCACTGCTCCTGTGCTCGCTGTCTCACACATACTCTTTCAAATAAATAAAATATTTAAAGAAGAAATAAAAAAGGAAACTGACATATGCTACTACAGTGGACCTTGAAAATATTGCATTGGGTGGAATAAACCATACACAAAGGACAAATATTCTACCATTCTGCTTACATCAGGTACCTAGAATAGACAAATTCCTAGAGACAGAATAGAGGTCACCAGGGACTGGGGAGGGAGAATGAGGAGTTAGCACTTAAATGGCAGCTTTTCAGTTTAAGATGATGCAAACCTTCTGGTGATGGTTGGTGGCCATACTTGAACAACATTGTGAATGTGTTTAATCCCACTGAATTGTACATTTAAAAGCGGTTAAAATGGTAACTCTTTTGTTATGCGTATTTTACCACATTAAAAACTGTTTTAGTATTTTTTTTTAGTATTTTTTAAAAAATTTATTTATTCAGAGAGAGAGAGAGAGAGAGACTGAGAGGCAGAGACACAGGCAGAGGGAGAAGCGGGCTCCATGTAGGGAGCCTGATGCGGACTCGATCCTGGGCCTCCAGGATCAGACCCCGGGCTGCAGGTGGCGCTAAACCGCTGCGCCACCGGGGGTGCCCTGTTTTAGGATTTTATTTATTTACTCATTTTTAGAGAGAGTGTGGGAGAGTTAGGGGAGGGGTAGGAACAGACTGCAAAGGACAAGCAGGCACCTTGCAGAGCCTTGCAGGGCTGGATCTCCCAACCCTGAGTTTCTGACCTGAGCTGAAACCAAGAGTTGGAACTCAACCCACTGAGCCACCCACATCCCCACCACAATAAATTTTTATTTTTTAATTTATTTATTCATGAGAGACACAGAGAGAGGCAGAGACACAGGCAGAGAGGGAAGCAGGCTCCCTATGGGAAGCCGATGAGGGACTCAATCCCATGACCCCGGGATCACAACCTGAGCCAAAGGCAGACGCTCAACCACGGAGCCACCCAGGTGCCCCAAGTAAAAAAAATTAAAGGTAAGAAATGACATTAGCCGTAAGTGCATCTTGAACACCTGACTTAAGGATTCAACCACAATGAGAGGCTGGGCTAAAGCCTAAAGACCACAGTCACTACCTAGAAAGTTCAAAACAATGGTAGTCGCGTTCGGCCTCAGAGGAGATGCGGGCAGCCAAGCGAAGGGGCGCGCCCCTGGTGCAGCCCACTCGGCGGGGAGAGCCAGGCCCCTCCCCCAGGACGCTCCGCCTCCGCCTTTGTCTCTGCTGCGCCAGGCGGCCGGCAGCCCGGAGGTTTCGGAGCGAGCCCGGGGCCTGGGAGCGGCGGTTGGCCCTGCGGAGGCCGCGTGGCGGAGGGGCGGGATGTGCTGATACTGGCTCCCGGCCCGCCAGCTCCAGCCGCTCGTCTGGAGGCGCTAGCAGGGCGGGAAGACACCACGTCCTGCGGTTCTCAGGCTCAGTCACAATTTAATGTGAAGTTTCATATCTACAAATGACAAGTGTTGAGCGTTAAAACGATGGGAAACACTGAGAAACAAAACAAGGCAATTCACGCATGCTCACATCACCTAAAGTCCCTGTAAGCATTTTGGATGATATTTTGGGTGTATTTACACATAAACGTTCTGTACGTGTGTGATTATAGTACACATTTCAGAAAACTGAGCTATGGATTATTTTTCACACAATGAATATTGTAAACATTTCAAAAATATACACTTAAATCACCGTGATTTTTTTTTTAAGATTTTATTTATTTATTCATGAGAGACACAGAGAGAGGCAGAGACACAGGCAGAGGGAGAAGCAGGCTCCATGCAGGGAGCCTGATGTGGGACTCGATCCCGCGACTCGATCCCGGGACTCCAGGATCACGCCCTGAGCCGAAGGCAGGCGCCAAGCCGCTGAGCCACCCAGGGATCCCCCTACTTTTAAATTTTTATTCACTTTGAGAGAGAGGTCGTGTAAGCAGGGAGGAGAAGCAGAAGCAGAGGGAGAGAGAGAATCTCAAGCCGACTCCCTACTGAGCACTGAGCCCAATGGGGTGCTAGATCCCACAACCATAAGATCATGATCTGAGCTGAAATCAGCAATCAGAGGCTTGAAATTAATAGTCAGAGGCTGAACGGACTGAGCCACCCCGGCATCCCCACTATTTTTATTTCATTGTATTATTTTTTTAAAACATTTTTTGAAGATTTATTCATGAGAGACACAGAGGGGCAGAGACATAGGCAGAGGGAGAAGCAGGCTATGCATGGGGAGCCACTAGGGGACTCCATCCCAGGACCCGGGGATCACGACCTGAGCTGAAGGCAAGACGCTCTACCACTGAGCCACCTAGGTGTCCCATCCCCATTATTTTTAATGACTGTGGAGTATTCCATTATATAGATCAATTTTTCTCAACTTTTTTTTATGATTGCCACCCAAAAGAGACTTTTGTTCAGTTTTTCCCCTCATGCTTCCCCCACATGAAACGTTAATTGCATAGATATACTGTATATTTTTTTAGGTGGCCATAAACCATTGTAATAACGAAGATTGTATTTGCCTACCCTCCCCCCACTAGAGAACCAGTTTTTGCCACTTTCAGAGGCAATATCAACCCAGGTGAGAATGCATGGTAAAGGGGATCCCTGGGTGGCTCAGCGGTTTAGCACCTGCTTTCGGCCCAGGGCATGATCCTGGAGTTCCGGGATCGAGTGCTGCATCGAGCTCCCTGCATGGAGCCTGCTTCTTCCTCTGCCTGTGTCTCTGCCCCTCTCTCTCTCTCTCTGTGTCTCTCATGAATAAAAAATAAAATCTTAAAAAAGAAAAAAGAGAATGCATGGTAAAGCTGTACCACAGTTTATTCAATACAAGAGACATTTCAATTGTTTTCTAAAATTTCCCTATTTCATGTGGCAATGAACATTCTTGTAATTTTTTTTTTTTTTTAAAGTAAGCTCTATACCCAACACTGGGCTTAAACTCACCACTCCAAGATTAAGGGTCCCATGCTCAACTTGCTGAGCCAGCCATGCATCCCTTAAAAGGAATATATATACATATATCTTAAGACTTTGAATATATATTGCATATAGTCCTCCAGAGAGACTGTACCAATTTACATTCCAACCACAATGCAATATATGTGTATGTCACCTCCGTGCATTCTTTCCAGTTCTTTTTTTTTTTTTAAGATTTTATTTATTTATTTATTCATGAGAGACAGAGAGAGAGAGGCAGAGAGAGAAGCAGGCTCCATTCAGGAAGCCTGATGTGGGACTCCATCCCGGGTCTCCAGGATCAGGCCCTGAGCTGAAGGCAGCACTAAACCGCTGAGCCATCTGGACTGCCCTCCAGTTCTTTATTACTTGTTTTAACAGTCATTACTTTGTAAATTAGTGGTGAAAGCTGTTGTACTGTTATTTCATTTAATTTGTATTTCTTTGGTCACAGTTTTTTTTTTTAATATTTTATTTATTTATGAGAGCCATACAGAGAGAGGCAGAGACATAGGCAGAGGGAGAAGCAGGCTCCATGCAGGAAGCCTGATGTGGGATTTGATTCCAGGGCCCCAGGATCATGCCCTGAGCTGAACAGACTCTCAACCACTGAGGCACCTAGGCGTCCCTGGTCACAGTGTTTTAATGTAACATTACTATAATTTTGTTTTCTGCTCTTTCCCCCCATACAATTATGACAAACATTTCTTCACAATATCAAAAAAATCTATAAAAATATTTTGATAGCTTGCAATATGTCATTAAAAAAATTAAAAAGTGGAATATACCAGTTTCCATCAAAACTAAGATGTTGGGGCACCTGGGTGGCTCAGTCGGTTAAGTATTTGCCTTTGGCTCAGGTCATGATCCTGGGATCGAGCCCTGCATCAGGCTTCCTGTTGGGCGGGGAGTCTGCTTCTCCCTCTCCCTCTGCCTGCTGCTCCATCTACTTATGTTGTCTTTCTTTCTCTTTCTCTGTCAATAAATAAGTAAAATCTTAAAAAAAAAAAAAAAAACCCAAACTAGGATGTCATCGATTTAAGACAAACCATTATTTTAGGTACCAGTAAGAAAATAAACGCTGCCAATTAAACTATAACATGCCACTCTTTTTTTTTTTTTTAAAGAATTCCTATTTTAGAGAGGTTAAACTGTGAAGAAATGTTTTTTTAGAATTGATGAAAGAGATAGATGATGAATAAACACATCCTTTACCTCTGTATGGGAAATGGCTTTCTAAACTTAAAGATAAAAGAAAGTACATCTTGGAGGGGGGAAGGAAAGGAGAGGAAGTGAGTGCTTTCATCATGAACTTTTATGCAGTTTGTGTTTTTGTTTCTTGTTAAGGTCAAAGATCACATAACTGCCAGGGCAGGGCACCTGGGTGGCTCGGTGAGGTAAGTGTCCGACTCTTGATTTTTGCTCAGGTCATGATCTTAGGATTGTGAGATTGAGACCCACATCGGGCTCCTGGCTCAGTGAAGAGTTGGCTCAGGATTCTCGCTCTCCCTCTTCCTCTACCCCTCCCTCAAAAATGAATACTAAATAAAACATATTTTTAAAAGATTTTATTTATTTATTTGTGAGAGACACAGAGAGAGAAGCAGAGACACAGGCAGAGGGAGAAGCCAGCTCTGTATATGTTGGGAGCCTGATGTGG
Source organism: Canis lupus familiaris (assembly GCF_011100685.1). Lineage (NCBI taxonomy): Eukaryota > Metazoa > Chordata > Mammalia > Carnivora > Canidae > Canis > Canis lupus. The sequence continues at coordinate 2,312,536 of NC_049232.1, forward strand.
GACTCAATCCCCAGACCCAGGATCTCACCCTGAGCCGAAGGCAGACACTCAACCCCTGACCCATCCAGGCGTCCCAATAAATAAAATCTTAAAAAAAAAAAAAAGATTACATAACCATTATATAAAAAAAGATAAAAGACAGTAAAATTAATAAGATAAAAGAAAGTATCCATGGCTTTGACTTCATCAAAATTAAAAACATCTTTGTTTCTAATTATTAAAACAGGGGTGCCTGGGTGGTACAGTTGATTAATTGTGGGACTCTTGGTTTCAGCTCAGATTGTGATCTCAGAATGGTTGAGACTGAGCAGTATGTTGGCTCCACTCAGCACAGTCTGATTGAAATTCCCTCTCCCTCTTTCTCTGCTCTTCTCACTAGTGCTCTATCTCTAAAACAAATAAGTCTTTAAAAAATAAATATTAGAACAAGTAAGAGATAAGCAAACAGAAAAATATTTTAGGTAGGGATTAATGGCCTTAATAAGGACCAAAAGATCACTGAAGAAAGAAGAAAAAGTGACAATCTATATAACAGGGAGTTGGCTATAAATGTATAAAATTCATTCTACCTCACCAGTATCAAACAGATGCAGATTAGAGACAGGGTTTTTTTCAGTATTACATTAGCAATGATTAGTGGACAGGAAATTTTCAGTGCCAGCAAAACAAGATGTATGGAATCCTCACACACCACAAAAAGGTTTGTGAAGTGCTAGAACCTTTATTAGTGGCCTTCAAAAGATTTAGATCCTTTTGTTGAATAATTTTACTTCTAGAAATTTATCCTAAGTAAGTGATCTAGTCTATGATGATCATACAATTACATTTATTTTTTTAAGGATTTTATTTTTAAGTAATCTCTACACCCAATGTGGGGCTCAAACTCACAACCCCAAGATCAAGAATTGCATGCTCCACCAACTTAGCCAGCCAGGTGCCCCCATTCTTATTTATTTTTTAAAATATTTTATTTATTTATTCATGAGAGACAGAGAGAGGCAGAGACACAGGCAGAGGGAGAAGCAGGCTCCATGCAGGGAGCCGATGTGGGACTCGATCCTGGGTCCCCAGGATCACACCCTGGGCTGAAGCCTGCGCTAAACCACTGAGCCATCCAGGCTGCCCGCCCCCATTCTTATTACGTTAGAAAATCCCAAGAAAACTATAGAAAAAAATTAGGAAAAAACAAACATCTTGGAAGTGTGGCCATATTGTTAAAAGGTAAAAAACATGATTTTAAAAATTTATTTTATTTTTTCTTTTTAAAAATATTTATTTATTCATGAGAGACACAGAGAGAGAGGCAGAGACACAGGCAGAGGGACAAGCAGGCTCCATGCCGGAAGCCCAATGTGGGACTCGATCCCAGGACTCTGAGATCACACCCTGAGCCAAAGGCAGACACTCAACTGCTGAGCCACCCAGGCATCCCTATTTTATTTTTAAAGATTTTATTTATTCATTCATGAGAGAGGCAAAGACAAGCAGAGGGAGAAAGAAGCAGGCTTCATTCAGTCGGCTGTTTCAGGACTTGATCCCAGGACCCCAGGATCAAGACCTTAGCAGAAGGCAGACACCTGAGTTAAAGGCAGACCCTTAACCACTGAGCCACCCAGGTGTCCCAAAAACGTGACTTCTTAAAACACCCTACCTAAAGGGATCAGGGGTTTTCCCCCTCATCTGACCATAAACCAGTGTTCTTTGCTCATTTAATAAGACCAGAACTCTCAAATGCTGTAACCTATTAAGACATCGCCAGATGTTAAAGTTATATCCTAATTAAAACAAAAAATTAGGGGGCCTGGATGGCTCAGTTGGAGAAGCATCTGCCTTCAGCTCAGGTCATGATCCCAGGGTCCTGGGATTGAGCCCCGTGTGGGGTTCCCTGTTCAGTGGGGAGTCTGCTTCTCTCTTTCCCTCTGTCTGCCACTGCTCCCCCTGCTTGTGCACTCTGTGTCAAATAAAATCAAATCTTAACAATAAAATATTTTAAGGAGAAGAAACGTCTGGGAGGTGTCTGTGATATTCTGGAGAGAGCATCTAAGAGCAAAAAGTGTTCTTCATTTTGAATCCCCCCAGAGATAGACCTATACTGTCTGGAAGATGTGGGAGTCCCACATCTTGGTGACTCCAGCCAAATTGCCATTTCCTCTAGCTCTGCTTTCACTTGAGGGCAGGCAGCAGTACTCACACTGCCTGATCCTTCTGGGTCCCTCTTCCTCCCTCCCCGTTTTCCTGGACAAACAGCTCCTGTTGCTCACTGTTAAACAGCTGGTAATGCTTTCCCCTCTCTCGGGGTTAACACTGTTGCCAAGACCTAAATGGTCGGCCAAGATCGTTCCAAGGTCTGGCCCTTCCCCACTCTGGGGTTCCTCTCTTGGATCATCGATCCTCTTTATTCCATTGATGTCTTTCTCTCGTTTTCTCGGACCTGCCAGATCTGGATTTGGCCTCCAAAGCCATTGCGCTTGGGCAGGAGCACGCTTCGCCTGCATCTTCCAACATCAGGGAGGCCTACCCTAAGCGCTCCACGTACCTTACTGCTCACGTGTTCAGGGCCTGTGCCCACCGGGCCCGAGCCGGTGAGGACAGGCGGGTCAGGTAGTTTCCCGCAGTGCCGGCGGGAACCACGAGTCTCACGAGTCCCGTACCAGGTGCGCACACGGGGAGGCCCGGGGGTCCCGCTTAGCCTTTGAAGAAATAAGCAGGAGCCCACTTGGGGGAGAGCGGAGCCCGGCGCTCACTAGACACCACGGGGGACGCGACATCCGGCTGCCCCCGCCCGTGCACGACCGGCCTCACCCGGGATGCCCCCCGGGATGCCGCGGCGGGGGTCGCAGGGTGCGGGCCTTCGGCACGGGCACTGGGACCCCGCGCGGGCAGGTAAGGAGTGGAGGCACACACACCCCCGACGTGCCCCTCACGTCGCAGCCCCGCGGAGGGGCCCAGCGGGTCGTGGGCCGGCTCTGGGGAGAGGGAGGGTACAGGCGGCCCCAAGGCGGGGAGCGGCTGTCCTTCGGGCCGGCTCCGAGCACGGTAACAGGCTAAGGGCGGCAGGACAAGGCCACCGCGCCACACGCCAGGGCTCGGGACTGCCTTACAGACCGTACCCACTGGGAAGCGATTACCACCATTCCCCTCCCCCACTCGGCGGGCGAGGCGACAGAACGGTTTGAAGGAAGACGCATGCGCCTGAAACTAAACTCATAAACCGCGGAGGCTCCAAGTTCAATAATCGCGGGATGACGCAGGCGCAAAAAAGCAGAGCGGGTTTCTTGGGGTGGGGGGGAATAAGCCTAAGACGCAAGCGCAGAATAGCTCGCTGGCGGTGGGGGGCGGCTCGAGAAGTTACGCATGCGTCGGGGCTCTCTGTGACGCAAGGGGGCGGTGCGGGCACCCAGCTGCGCGTGCGCAGAGCTTGTTCAAAGGGCCTTATTTAGGTTGCGCAGGCGCCCGCTGGCCATTTCTTCTCAGCCACGCCGAAGTCGTGTGTTCAGGTGAGTGTTGCCGCTTGGTGTTCGCCGCCCAGCGATCCTCGAGGATGCCATTTTTGGGAGGATTGCTTACCTCCAGACTTCTGTAGAGCCTGGGGGTGACCGGCGAGGTGCGGGCTGCCGCTTGGAGCCAGGAATAGTTGGCTGAGTAGCGGCGGGGCCGTGGAGGCCTGCAGGCCGCGTCGACTCTATTGTGTGAGATGTCGGAGGAGGCGGAGCGGAAGCGGCCGCCGCCATTTCCTTGCATCCACGCTGGCGCCAGGCCAGGGCCCCCTCGCCTCGGAGCGTCGGCACCGGGTGTCCAGAGCGGCTTTGGGGGCCGGGCCGCTGGCCGAAGGGGTGCTGGGTGTCGGAATGGGCAGGGTTCGGGCGTCCGTACGGGCTCGGCCCCTCTGGGGCGCCGCGGGCCGCCCGGCGCCTCGAGGTCGGAGGGCAGTTTAATTATGCCTTTTCCTCGTTCTCTGACGCTCGTCGCTCGTCTTGCAGCCTGTGTCGGCCCCGAGACCCAGTAAGAGACGATGATGTTGGGCACCGAAGGCGGAGAGGGGTTCGTGGTGAAGGTCCGGGGCTTGCCCTGGTCTTGCTCGGCGGATGAAGTGCAGCGTTTTTTTTCTGGTGAGTTTGAAGCGGAGGCGGGAGTTGGTGGCCGGGGCCGGCGGTCGGGCCGGCGGTCGGGCGGGGAGGCGGGCGGCTGGGGCGGGGCGGGGCGAGGCGGGCCTGGGGCGCCCCCTAGCGGGGCGCGGGCTGCAGCCGTTCCTGCTGGGCTGCTCGCGCCTGGAGGGCTGCTGTTACGCAATGGAAATTGCGAAAGCCCCGCCCGCCCTCCGAACCCCGGGGGGTGGAGGTGGGGGTAGGGTGGGTGAGAGCGGCCTCTGGCGGATTTTTTTTCTTCTTTACCTACTTTTAAGCCTTAGTCTTTTCTATGGCTGTTTTTTCGAAAGGATAAATGGAATTTTCCTCTCCATTTTGAGAAAATTGTCCAATAGCTGGGCAAACAATACTAAACATTTTGCAAATCTTTAAAGTATAACAGTTTATTTCCAATTTCGGTATGCCCTTGAAGTGGGGGCATTCGGCTTCAGAAAGTTAAAATGTCTCTTCTTAATTTCAGACAATTTTCTTAATCAAGATTTGGTAATTGTGAAAAGTTCTTGCTCATTTAGTTCTTGATCTGGCTCACTTTATAGTTGACATTGAAGCCCCAGGGAAGTTCACTTGTCTGTGGCTTTTTTCCAGTAAGCAGGTTTCCTGAATAATTTCTACAAAAATGTCCTTATTGTTAATGTGAGTTTAGACTGAGAAGGGTATATTCGGAAGAAATTCACAGGTTTTGGAAGGATACTTGTAGTATTGACTGAATTTAGCGTTGGTAATGGAAAAGGACCTGTAAAACGAGAACCAAGTACACTGGAAGCCACCTTGCAGTGAGCAAGACTGGGTTTGGCTTCAGCTGTGCAACTGGAGCATTTAGCTTGCTAACATTGATCCCCTTTTAGGTGAGTATTGGCCCTGCAGTTTGGATTCGCAGGAGAAATTGTATGTTGCTGCTAGTAAGGTAAAACCATCACGTGTCCCAGACCAAAACTTGAAACCAGACTCCGTGGCATAAAATTAGACTCCAGACTTTATGAGAAGTTACTAAAGATGTTCAGTGGAGAGGACTTGGAGATAACTTTAAGAAACTGCTTTGGCTATTGGATTTTCCTGATGTAATGGGAACATGTCTAGGGAATAAGAAAGTTTGGGAGAAGATAAATGCTTAAGTACTGGAAAGCAGCCCTGGGAATTGGTAATATGGGTCATTCTGTGCTTTGCAGAAACTTTACTTTGTAGCAGGGGCATGAACAGGTGTTTCATCTGTATCACCCAGAGGTGGTTTTTTTTTGTTTTGTTTTAAATTCCGTATTAACGGTTGTTTTCTTTCCAGACTGCAAAATTCAAAATGGGGCTCAAGGTATTCGTTTCATCTACACCAGAGAAGGCAGACCGAGTGGCGAGGCTTTTGTTGAACTTGAATCAGAAGATGAAGTCAAATTGGCCCTGAAAAAAGACAGAGAAACTATGGGACACAGATATGTTGAAGGTTTGATTTATGTTGCCCTAGTAACAGTAAATAAAACATTAAACACATAGAGCTCTATCTTACCCCTTCTGAATTTTAGGTATTTGACCGCATGGAAATGGTCATCTAAGGGAGTTTATGGCAGCTCTTCCTAGATTATCTAAAGACCCAGGAAGTCTGAACTTTGTTCTCTAACTTTCCAAAATTGACTAATTCTAAGCACCTCTTTCAGTATTCAAGTCAAACAACGTTGAAATGGATTGGGTGTTGAAGCATACTGGTCCAAATAGTCCTGACACGGCCAATGATGGCTTTGTACGGCTTAGAGGACTCCCCTTTGGATGTAGCAAGGAAGAAATTGTTCAGTTCTTCTCAGGTATGTAGTTCTGTTTGATGCTGAGCAGTGAGTTCTGGCTAGTTTCTGGCAACTTGTGATTTAATAGACCTTAAAGTTGAGTAGCTTAGATATTTAAACAAGTGTGAGTATATGCAGATGAATTAAATGTTTTCTTCTTCCTGGAGACCTTCAAATAATTTAAGCCCATCTTAAAGGTGGAAATTAAGTACTTCCAATATGCTAACTTTGCCTATACTTAGTGTTGTAGTTAGAGTAGATCTTTAAGGATTGTCCTCAACAGCTTTACTTTCCTCACAATGCTGTTCAGCAAAGTACTTCAAGTTAAAGGTAAGATCACTTAACATTAGATTAGTATCAGTTAGGTTGTTGTAATTTATGGCAAGTGCCTATGTCTTAAGACACATTTGGGTCTTGGGCCCAGAAATGTCTCTAATGGTCTAATTAATTTTCTGTAAGAAGAAAAAAAAACTTATGGAAGGAGCTGTTGGTTTTTTAGCCAGGGAATTAAATATAAACCAATCTAATGTAGGAGTAGTTTGAATGTAGTCTCAGTATCTGAAATACAGAAAGTGTTTTGAAATTGTTCTGGGCCTAAAGTATTTGAATGTTTTTATGCTGAAGAGCTGATAAAATTGCATGTTTAGCAGAATGTTAAATCATATATTTTCAGTAACTTTTAATATTCATGATGTGATAAAGTGGAATTAACAAGAAATCCTTTCATGGTTTAGTGTAGTATATAATAAAATCTTAGAAATGTATCAAGTCCTAATGTTTTGCCAGAATTTTTGAAATCAAGTCTGTTTTGATTGTTTTTGTCTAAATTGGTGAGAATTGAATGCTATCTGTCAACGTTAAATATGAACATAATTTCATATCTTCTAGGAAAGTGCTTTAAGCCCTTTTTGTAAGCTTGGGAATGTATCCACGGAAAGGATTTTTCATAGACGGAAATTCCAGAAGTGAATCATACTACTGTTAGAGCATAAGAGTGCATGATTGTGCTGTGTAGATCAGTTGTTTGTTGAAAAGTTTAGATTGTATGTTTGTCAATTATATGACTTAAGCAATGTTTCAGTTTGTATATAAAATGTTTAAATGTATAATTTTTTTTAAAAAAAGTTGAAGTTCCACTAACTTAAAACATTGAAATATAAAATGAGGTAAAAGGTGTGTTTGAAGTTTAGTAACTGTTGTATATATTGCTTGAAAATTATATTAAATTCTTGTGTAAATCTCAACATTAATTTGCATAGATTAGAGTGTTAATTGTTATTCTTAATGCATCCTGTGTTCAAGTGTTTTTGTTTTTGTTTTTAACATACTATGCCATGGGGTGTGTTAAGAATTGAGTTGTACTTTGTAATAATGGAACTTCATATTACAATGCATATGTAAACAGTACTGTTGAAAGCATACCGTTCACCTAAAGTTAAAATTCTGGTTTATTTAAAGCTATAAGAAGAATCATTTCTGGGCTTGTGATGTTAATATTGCCCCCCTACTGGGGTTATTTGTCCTTGGGTTGAAGGGTTGGAAATCGTGCCAAATGGGATAACATTGCCGGTGGACTTCCAGGGGAGGAGTACGGGGGAGGCCTTCGTGCAGTTTGCTTCACAGGAAATAGCTGAAAAGGCTCTAAAGAAACACAAGGAAAGAATAGGGCACAGGTGGGGATGGATGGTTGGTTGGATTTGTCACTTTTCTTATGGTAAACAATTAAATCCATATTCTCTCTGCTTAGAAGAAAAATATATTTTCTAGTCTCCACTAATTGATGTTTGCCACAATTTCCAAATTTTCTTTTAAAGTCCCATCATACATTGAGATGAAAGTTTAGGTTTTAAAATTGCCCCCAGTTAATTTGATCTCCCTGTCAAATATTGTAAGATTCCTAATTCTAATCAATAGAGTTGAGAGACTATGGCTTTAAAAAAATGTTAATACAAACCTGGCTTTAGCTGTAATAACACCCACCTAGTAAATTAATATTACCATAAGAAAATGTGATACTTTCTGATCTTGTTTTTAAAGTTGAAATGCAACAAACTTTTTCTTGCTGTATATATATTCTGCATATGTATTAATAAGCATAGCTTTCAAGAAATTGTCACAAAAGGTTTTATTCTCTTTGCTTGTGACTATTTTTCATTGAAGCATGCGCTTACCTATGCTGATTCCTACTAAAAGCATAGGCCTGGGGTATTACTGGCGAAATGAAATGTGTAGTGTGGGCTAGACTGTTGGTGGAGGCTGGCTTTTTAGCCCACTTGCTATACATGCTGCCAATGGATTTAAGACCTGAAATGTTGAAAGTTGAGTGGAACTCTTTCCCTCCTAAGACATTTATAGTACTCCTCTTTACCTCTAAGGTTGGGCTCTGCCTCAGAGGAGTGTTTTACTCTATATATAAAGTTTACATTTATAAAAATCTTACATTTGAGTGAATTTCTGGTCATTGCCTATGCAAATATAAGAAATCTGGCTTTAAATATTAGTCAGTTTCATGGCTATGACTACATTGTTTTCTTGTGTAACTAAATACCTGTATGAAGTGGACTAATGTTTTCTCTCCCCTCCCCATCCCCTTCCCTCGTGAACAATGCTTTAGGTATATCGAAATCTTTAAGAGCAGTCGAGCTGAAGTTAGAACTCACTATGATCCACCACGAAAGCTTATGGCCATGCAGCGGCCAGGTCCCTATGACAGACCTGGAGCTGGCAGAGGGTATAACAGCATTGGCAGGGGAGCTGGCTTTGAACGGATGAGGCGTGGTGCTTATGGTGGAGGTACGTGAGAATATGCAGGCATCACAGGGTCTGTTCCTCATGTAACTGTTTTCATTTGATTGATTGTACTTACTGTTTTTCAGGTTATGGAGGCTATGATGATTATAATGGCTATAATGATGGCTATGGATTTGGGTCCGATAGATTTGGAAGAGGTAAGGTAAGAATTGAACTTCTCAGCTGAAGAGTACTTACACTCTTGTCAATCTAGACCTCAATTACTGTTTTTCAGGAATGTCTGATCACAGATATGGGGATGGTGGCTCTACTTTCCAGAGCACAACAGGACATTGTGTACACATGCGGGGATTACCTTACAGAGCTACTGAGAATGACATTTATAATGTAAGTGTAAGATAAATTTATAAGTTTTCTGTTCCAGGAGAGCAGTAAAACTTCAGTCTTAACTCTAAGTGAAACATTAAGCTGTAAATTGTTTTTTTTTCTTGTAACAGTAGATATTTGACTTTGTTTTCTGAAATACCTTGTATTTAGTTTTTTTCACCGCTTAACCCTGTGAGAGTACATATTGAAATTGGTCCTGATGGCAGAGTAACTGGTGAAGCAGATGTCGAGTTTGCAACTCATGAAGATGCTGTGGCAGCTATGTCAAAAGACAAAGCAAATATGCGTAAGTGTGGTTTTAAGTATCTTGGGGTCTCTTTTAACGGTGACCAGACCAATGTTTGTGGATAGAGAAGTAATAAGGATGTGTGAGAAATTTATTTTCCAATAATGCGTTAGTTCTTTTGGTGTGTGTTTAAAAAGCATGTGGGTTTTAAAAATTAGTATGATTGAAAAGGAGTTATTGATGGTAACACGAACTTGAAGTATATTCTTAATTGACAAATGTAAAACAATTTAGGTGAATGTTTAAATCAAAAGGCTGGTTTTTGAAACCAGTGTAGTTAATCCTCTGAGAAGCAGCTAGAATTATTTTTACCAAAAGTATTTGAAGTTCACAGATCTACTTGTTTAAGAACTTAAAGTGCTTATCTTCTTTCTTTCACCAACAAACACTTTCAAAATTTTTTTTTTCTCATTTCAGAACACAGATATGTAGAACTCTTCTTGAATTCTACAGCAGGAGCAAGCGGTGGTGCTTACGGTAGCCAAATGCTAGGAGGCATGGGTTTGTGTAAATATCACTTTAGTGTCTTTTTTTAAGCTAACCTTGTATGCCTTTTCTCTCATTTCAGAACACAGATATGTAGAACTCTTCTTGAATTCTACAGCAGGAGCAAGCGGTGGTGCTTATGGTAGCCAAATGATGGGAGGCATGGGCTTGTGTAAATATCGTTAGTTTTTTTAAAAACCAAAACATATCTATATAAGTCAATTATATAAGTTAATTTATATTTTAATGAGTTTAGCATAATGCAGTTAAGCAAAGAGGTTTCAATTTGGATTTTGTGTCTGGCTAATTTAAATCCTTGTGAGTTAAAATGTTTAGATAACTAGTTTTAAGTAGTTTTGGGGGAGGGGACTGTGGAAACTAGTTGAATTATCTTAAGTATGAAGTAGAAGTCTGAAATTAATGATTAGTTAAAAGCACAAGGTCAAAGTTTTGGGCATGGTTAGTTGGGTATAATTAGGTGTTCGGTGATCAACTGTATGACATAACCTTACTTACAAGTTATGGGGGAAAACCCCACTAAATCCAGTTAAGCAGTATTCTAAAATCATCTCAATGCCTCTACCTACTGGAATCACGTGGATTTAGTCCTGCTGATGTGCATATACTGTTAGCCTTTTGGTTTATAAATGTTTGTCTAGTTTATATGATGGATAGAAAGGTAGTTTGGTCATAGGCAATAGGCAGGAGGAGGCAGAGGGTTATAGTGATATCAGATCAAGACTGGAAAATCATAGACTTAGAATTACAAGCCCGGTACCACCAGGTACCACATTACATATGGAACAAGGTTCTAATGTTCTCTTAACTTAACAGCAAACCAGTCCAGTTATGGTGGCCCAGCCAGTCAGCAGCTGAGTGGTGGTTATGGAGGCGGCTATGGCGGCCAGAGCAGCATGAGTGGATATGGTAAGGATGTCTTTTTATATACTTGAAATAAGTTTTAGGCAGGTTTCTTAGTTGGGGGAATATGCAGGCTCCTTTTGGTAAAACTGGGTTAATAAATATTTGCTTTTGATCCAAAAGTAACTTGTTCTTATTAGCTTAATTTTCAGAACCAATCATGGGGAGGGGGAAGTGTTACAGAAATTGAAAGTAGTCATTGCAACTTGGAATAATGTCGAGCCAGAAAACATCTGCCTCCGTTTATTTAAAAAATTAAACTGTTGATTTTTTTTTTTTTTTCTGTCTTTGGTTAGCATTAAATCCATTTTAGATGGAGGGAGAATTTTAAATAGTAGAATGGTGGTTGGGTTTAGGACCGTATTTACTAGTCAGGTTTATCCTAGGATTGCTTTATTTTTATTTTTTTTCAATTGGTCTAAAGAATGGTGATTTTGGTATTATAGTCTTACCCTACAAAATCCTTTTGCAGACCAAGTTTTACAGGAAAACTCCAGTGATTTTCAATCAAACATTGCATAGGTAAATATTTTCTCAAAAAATATAAATTCCCAATAGCAAATACTGATATGTTGTAATATTTCTATAGCAGTCAATGGCTCTGACTTAACTCCATGGAGGCTGCCATTTTGGGCACAGTGAGTTGCCTTTAGTCCCAACTTTTGTCATCTCACTTCCTGCCCACCATGAATAGGAAAAGCAAGAGACTGCCCCTGTCCTCCCTATTCATATATGCCATTCGATGGACACATTGTGAATGTTTATGGTAAAATTTTTTTTTAAAAATGCCTTGCTTAGCTTTAAAAACAACATTTAGTAATTTTGCAATTTTTGAAAAACACTAGTTTTCCTTTAAACTTAATTTTCTATGTTGATCCTGAAGCATCCAATTAAATGGTAGCACAAGAGTCTGGCAAGTTGGTACTGCAGAGAGAAGGGGTTAATTGAGACTTGTTTGGAGTCGGGAGTCCCCTTTCCCAAACATGCTTCTCGCCACTTGGACAGCAGCCATTTGTACTCGTATACTTTTTAAACTTTTTCTTGGAATGCTATATTTTATTGGCCTGTTAATCTGATGATTCTGCTGACTTGTCACCTGGATCTCTCTGCAGGCAGCCAAGGAGCAGTGAGCAGCAGCTACTACAGTAGTGGAAGCCGTGCATCTATGGGAGTGAACGGAATGGGAGGGATGTCTAGCATGTCCAGTATGAGTGGTGGATGGGGAATGTAACTGATCCTGATCACTGACTCTTGGTCAACGTTTTTTAAAGAAAAAAAAGTTTAACAGTTTTGCAATACAAGCTTGTGATTGATGCTTATTACTCTAAGTGGGAATCAGGATTGTTTTAAAGACTTAAGGTTCAGTATTTTTGAACACAAACATTCATCTAGGATGTAACACCTGAGTAAACTAGAACTGTTAAACAATTTTCAGCTTTTCTCTAGTTCTATTGTAGGATGTACTTAATAAGCAGCAAGTGTATTTAGGTTAAAGCAGTTGAATTATGTTAAATGTTGCTCTTCTACCACGTTACATTGAACACTGTTGGGATGCATGTTGAAAGACATGCTTTTTTGTAAAACGCAATATAGGATCTGTGTCTACGATTAAAAGTGAACACATTTGGCATGTTTGTTAATTCTAGTTTCATTTAATAACCTCTAAGGCACGTAAGTTTAAGCTTTTTTTTTTTTTTTTAAGTTAATGGGCAACTTTGAGACGCAACACCATACGTTAGGATTTTGGTCTTGGTGTTTGTATGAAATTCTGAGGCCTTGATTTAAACTTTTCCTTGTATCGTGATTTCCTTTTAGGTGTATTGCGCTAAGTGAAACTTGTCAAATAAATCTTCTTTTAAAAACTGCACTTTGTCTTGTCTGTGCTTCAGTGTCATGTGGACTGTTTCTTGGTGCTCTCTTCCTGCCTGGGGCGTAGGTGACAGTGGCCCGTGTCTCTGGCTGTGGCAGGAGGCTTGGCAGTCGAGGCCATTGTGTAGAGGTCGGCCGACTCCTCAACTGAAGGTAAATGTCACTTTTGGGCCCTTGTGGAAGGGCTGTGTGATTGGCCTGGCTGCACAGGATCTAACCTAAACTGTCTAAATGGCTGTGTGCTTGGACAAAACAAAGGGAGCAGTGGGAAGTATGCTCACTGCATGTTGTGCATGTTCTTGGAGTCCTTTAGCAGTGTGGCTAAGGAGGCAGGGCCATAGGCAAGGGGGTTCTGAGGAGGAGCTGCCCTTCCACCCTGGTGGCCTCTTGAAGTTTTGCTTGCATGGGGTGGGGGTCCTTCAGAAGAACTAGCTTATTAAGTGATTTTCAGATGAAGTTCTTCGATCTTAACATTTGATTCCCAAAGACCACAAACTGAGGATCAGAATTGATTTCTTCTGTGATGTTTCTGAGGTAGAATACCAAGTCCTAGAAAGGACTAGTCGTTTTAATGCAGTAACTGAAATCCATTTGTTTTGGCAGAACTCCTGGTAACTCTTGAATAGGTGGCATTAAACACTTTTTAAAGGTATGGTCCCCAAAGAATTCAGTAGATCCTAGTAAAGACTCAAAGCTTGAACCATAGTGATTTTAAGGCATTTTCACTTCACTGTGAACGGTAAAGATGTTCTTTCATCTGGGATGATTAGGATTCTAGCTGTTTTAAAGTGTCTACAGATGGTAGCATTTCAGAATGTTGCACAGAACTGTGTGAAGGGTTCCATGGATCCTGCCAGCCTGCTGCAGGCCCTCAGAGAACTGGGTGCCGCCCCCCGCCCCCCCCCCCCCGCCCCCCGTGGTGGAGGAGAAAGGTCTGTAGTCAGGCTGGGGTACAAAAGTCTTGTACTTGGAATGTGTCCTGTAGGCTGTCTTTTGGGTTAGAGCAACTTTACAGGGGAGGTGTAGTTCTGGGGTTGCTATTCAGCTGTGTTCCAGGCCTAGTACTGCCCCTGGGATCTTGCATGGAGTTGTGTGGGGAACCGGCTCATGGAGGGCTCCTTCCCCAGGCCCATCAGCTAACTTGGTTTATGGGAGGGTTATCTGTGTTGCAAAGGCCTGTTGGAGGAATCTGAGAAGGAACTAGAAGTGGGAGGAAGGGTAAGTTCATGCAGAAAGAACCATTTAGCTTTTGAAAAGTGAGTCTTGGGACCCTTCTGCTTTTTTGGAACCTTGTGTTCCATCGGCCTGCAGTACTTGTTGGCCAGGACCAGAACCCCTCCAGATGCTGTGGGGAGTTGGCCCCTGGGTAATGAGTGGGTGGTTCAGCTGGAGGAACACTGGCCTTGGTCATCTGTGGTCCCTTGTTGCCCAGGGTCAGGAAGGTTGCCAGACCACAGTCTGCATGCAGGTCCCAGAGTTCAAGTGCATATCTGATGCATGAGTAGGAAAGTTCTGTTGCACGCTGCTGAATATTTGTAACTGGCTCTGTGATCTTTGAATAGTGCCTGTCTAGTACTTGTAGATGGGGGGAGGGAGCAGGAAAAACCTGGGTAGGATACAGGCAAGAGCACTGAATACCCTGCCTGGTGGTCTAGGACTCAGGTATTCTGCTTCCCTTTTTGTGTGTGCAGATGAGCGCTAAGGCACAGAGGTGAAGTGACCTGCCCAAGGCTCCCCAGCAAGTTGGAGTCCAAATTGGGTACCCTGAAAACCAGGTACTGATAGCTCTTTCGTGCTAGACCAGCTGGGGGCAGTGCAGTGGTATGTATAAAGGTTCTGGAAAAAGCTGCTCAGAGGAAGTGATGAAAGGGAAGGGGGACCCTGGCAGCTGCTCTGGCTGCCATGTACTTCTTGATTGGATGGGAAAACCTACAGCTCGCAAGGAACAGGACTTTGTACCTGGGCCCCGCAGAACACAGGGACCTAACTTTGCTGAGCTGCCCAGGTTCCTATTCTCCTAACAGATGGATTTCAGCGAGCGGTAGCAGATTTGGAATCAGCTAGGCTGCGGGGACCCTCCTGCAGGGTGAGAGCCCAAGACGAACCAGGCCAGCCTAGAGGACAACAGGGAGGTGGACTGGGCAGTCCCCTGAGGGCAGGTGGATGGACTAAGTCTGGACAGCGTTACAGCACTTAGTTTTGCTTCCTTTTGAACACTCGAGGCCTTGGTCCTGTTGGGGATGGGGGTGAGCATGCGTGGAGTCCGTTTTCACAGCTTATAAACAGTACCTGTCCTAGCATGGCTTTGGAAGTTAAAAAATGCCCTGGCAGGTGCTTTCCACAGGTGTCTATCTGGAATCCACTAGATCAATCCCCATCGTTTGTGTCAGCTCCCTGTTGTGTAAAGGAACAGCATCTGAGATCTGGTAACAGGAGTAAGGTTATCTCCCCTGTGCCCATTGGTGGAAACCGGGCAGGGCACAGCCTGTGCCTGAACCCAGCAGATGCACCAGCCCTCACCTCCCTAGGGTCTTTATTTAGTCCTAGGCCTGACAACAGGGGTGGCACTGAGGCCAACCCCTTTGAAGCCTGACACAAGAGCCTACAATTTTCTGCACCAGAATGAAAAATAAAGGATTTTATTGTAGGCCCAGAGACCTATAAGGGTGTGACATGGCAAATCTCTGAAGCAGGGAAGGCACAGTGCAGGGTTGGGGGTAGGAGGAGAGGAACTGGATTGCTCACTACACTAATATATAGCTGCTGAAAAACTGGTTAATTTTTTGAAAAGTGAAAAATGACAGTAGCAAAAATCATGAAATTATCATCTGAGCCAAAGCCGGCGATGTAGCCAAGTGAGAAGGTAGAGTGTCTGTCCCCATGGGTTAATTCCAGACAGCATGGAAAAGTGCGTACCTCCCAGGCTGGAACATGGTTCTGGAGCGCCCGCAGACCCAATGGGGATCAGAGTCTTGCCTCTGATACCCTCAGGAAACGCTTCCCTGCCCCTCCCCACCCCCCCGCATCAGCCCCTGAGACCGAGGTTTGGCACTGTTCCAGGGTTGCCCTGGCACCGAGACAGGCCCTGCGGAGGCCCTATGCCTAGGAGCCAGTGGAGGAGCAGCGCTGCAGGAGCAGGGTGTGGCAGCTGTCGCACACGCGCACGGGCTTGGGGTAGGAGGGCAGGGCCAGCTCGTTGCTGGAGCACATGTTGCAGAAGATGTGGCCACAGTGGCGGCAGTGGTGCTAGAGAGCAGAGAAGAGGCAGTCACAGTAGGCCTTTGGAAGTCCGGCCCTCCCCCAGAAGCAGGTGTCCAAGTGGAAGGGGTCCTGGTCAACTCTGGTTTCTAGGTTTGTGCTCCTCTAAGGGCCGTGAGGTACTGGTAGAGGGCGTGCCTTTGTGTGTCTGGATGACTGAGCCTCTCCTGCTCTAGCATGTGTCTTACTGGGGTGGCTGGTGGGCCCTGATCCCTGTACTCCCTGCAGTCAGCTGGAAAAGACTCCAGGTTTCTTTAGTGGTTCAACCCTGCCTGGTGGCGGGGCAGCTGCCTAAGCCCTGGGCACAGGTCAAGACAAGCATCCACGGAGCCTGCCTCCCTCAGGCTAGACCCTGGACCTTGGCCTCAGGGTGGGGCCACATGTGGGGCAGCCTCAGGACCTGCAGTGAGGCACGGGTGAGGATTTGGGGATGGATGAAAATGCACCCCCATGCGGTACTGTTTGCTGGCAGGGGAGGGGTCTGTGGCCTGCCCCTGTCCTGCCCAACTAGTTCAAAGCCTTGTCGACCCTGGGCCAAAGGCTGGGCGAAGACTTCTGTCCTCGAGGACCTGGAGGCCCGCACCTGCCCACATCGCCAGCAAGCTCTTCATGCTGCTCAGATGCCCGTCCTGAGGCCTGCTAACAAACCCACAGGTTCTCTTCAGGTGGTTTTTGCCTAATTTGGCCAGATATTGGTCCTGTTGCTCACAGTGAATTTTCGGTGACACACCTAGTGTTCTCAGTTACTGAAAAGATTGGGTGGGGACAAGCAGGAAGGCTGTGTGCGTGGGCCAGGACCCCAGCGAACATGGTCACGGTGCAGTAGCCCCGACCCACAGGCACCCACAGAACGGGCGGAAGGGGCCCTCCAGGAGCTGGTGGGAGACCTGCTCCATGTACCTTTCTCCGGGAGATGGAGAACTCCTTCTCACACTGCTTACAGTGCGTTGCCTCGTCATCCTTCAGCCACGTGTGGCCCTGAGAGGTGAGAGACCACAGAGAAGCTCACTTTACGGCAGTGGCCGGGCCACTCTTCTAACAGTGCTTTGGAGGGAGGGTGGCCTCTTCACGCACGACGCAGCCTCCCAGGCCATGGGCACTTGGGCTTCTGGGTCCCTGCAGGTCACCTCTGGGCCTCAAGCCGGAGTCCCTGGCTTCCTGTCACCCTGAGCCTCTCCCACCCCTTCCTTGGGCTGAGGTAGCAGAGTTGGGGTCTGAGGAGGCCTGCTCCACGGCGGCTGCTGGCTGAATGGGGTGGAAGGAGGGGCCGGGCCCATCACAGACCACATGGACCTGCCACTGTGCCCCTGCCCACATGCTAAGCCTCAACCCTCAGAGCAGAGCAGGGAGAGGCGGAATCTGAGGCTTTAAAGTGCCTTTCTGGAGATCTAAAGGAAAATGAGAATGTGCCATTAATTCAGCCCCAGAAACTAAATGCTCAAATGATAAGCTTTTCTGGCTCCTTAGCATCCTTTAGCCATCACTTTCCCAGTGACAGAGTGACCTTAGGAGCTGCAGCGCTGGTCCATCAGCTCCTTCCTGTGGTGCTGTCACTGACACATGTGGGCAGCAGGGACAGCAAAGATAAGCAGCTCATAGTAACCACATCCAAGGAGCTTTCCATCTACGAGGGAGGGAAAAGCTGGTGACGCTAAGGACACGTCCGGGGCTGCCACCTCAGACCTGTGATTTGCTGGGTCTCTGATCCAGCGGGGGCCTGAGGGCAGACATGCCTGTCCCAGGCAGGCCACCCCTTCCTCTCTCCCGTCTCTACCTGGCCAGATTGGCACCCATACTGGGTCATCTGGTTCACAGGTTCCTGCTTCCTCCCCTGGAGATAGTCCAGAAATGTGGCCCAGCTCAGGGCCTGGGCCTGGGCTTGAATGGTCCTCAGAAGCAGCACAGAGCACTGCAGCAGGGCAGGGTGGCTCTGGGCCCCTGCACTTACAGGGAGAGGTCTCATGCTCCCTATTTAAAAATCCCAGCTCTCTTTCTGCCACTTTCTGTGTCCTTGATTTGGGCACCCATGCCTTAGGCTCACTGCCGACCCACGGCGGCTAGCTGAGGGGCTGGAATCAGGACCCAGGTGCTGGGCTGGGCTGGGCTGGGCCCTGCCACCCATCAGCATCATGTGTCAGATCACGTGGTTCTGGGCAGCACTGTCTGACCTGTCAACAGGTGACAGCCACCCCTGCCGCCTCTAGGACACTTCCTCACCTAACTTGAGAACCTGAGCATACACAGAGCATGAGCTGGGCTAAGCCGGAGGCAGTGATTCTGATGGTAATAACGTTAATAATCTAGTACCTTCAGCGCCTTGTTTACTTCCTTGATGTCTTCCATCTTGAGCTTTGACCTTAAAAAAAGAATGAAAAATAATTTATAGGTGTGAGAAGCTCTCAGATGCAGCAAGTCCACAGTGACTGTCTGGCTTGGGGAGGGTGACGGGTCTTAGGAGAGCAGTTCCAGAACACGCTTTTCACCTTTTATCATCCCAGAGTCACAGCATGCTGGCTCATGCCTGCCACACTCTGAGGCTGAGCCTGTGACCAAATGTGGCCCAAAACAGACTGTCAGCCTGTAAGTTTTAAAAAGACTTTGAAAGGGGATTCCTGGTTGGCTCAGCAGTTTAGCGCCTGCCTTCAGCCCAGGGAGTGATCCTGGAGTTCGGGGATCGAGTCCCACGTCAGGCTCCCTGCATGGAATCTGCTTCTCCCTCTCTGTCTCTCATGAATAAATAAATTGAATCTTTAAAAAAAATAAAGACTTTGAAATACTAGGGACCATTTAAAAATTGAGAAGAAGGGATTCCTGGGTGGCTCAGCGGTTTGGCGCCTGCTTTTGGTCCAGGGCGCGATCCTGGAGACCCGGGATCGAATCCCACGTCGGGCTCCCGGTGCATGGAGCCTGCTTCTCCCTCTGCCTAGGTCTCTGCCTCTCTCTCTGTGTGACTATCATAAATAAATAAAAAAAAATTAAAAATTGAGAATAATTTCCTAGAAGTCAGGTTTCTGGCTTCTCTGGGCAACCTTCCTGCATGGGACATGTGCTTGAGTGGGTGTGTGGGGCCCCTGTGGGGCTTCTGTGGGGCGGGACTCCAAGTCTGCAGGGCTGGCCTAGCCCCTCCTACTGCTTGCTCCACCTATAATCGTCCTGCACAGAGGTCAGGGCCGCTTGGTGTTGCCCTAGCTCCTGAGCTGTCTACACAGAAGACAGGCCTGAACATGGTCTAAACTGGTAGAACTGAACCAGTGTGTATTTCTAACTGTGGGGTGGGGCGGGGGTCTGAGCCCTTTTGTGAAAGCTGAGATTGGCCGACACAGTCAGTGGGGTTAACCTGATCTAAGTGTCAGATTGGCAGGGTTCTGAGCCACGAGACTCGAGGGCTGGGAAACAGCGCTAGGGCCTTCGTCCCACCCGGAGCGGCTCAGACCAGAGGCTGCTCAGATGGCAGCCTGAGTGTGCAAGCACATCCCTGGGAATCCCAATTGGGGAAGGGCCCAGATGCTGCCAAAATACAGAACCTGGGCCGTGCATCCAGCTGGAGGAGGGGGGATATGAAGAGAGCCCTGTCCTTCTATCATGTGGTGTGGGCTTGCAAGATGCTGGGGCGGGGGGAAGCAGCTCCTTGGGGACCCCTGCCCATGTCCTATGCTCCTGACATGGCGACCTCTACGCAGCCTGATGAGGGATGTCTGGGACATGCGCCACTGCTGTGTGTTCCTTGCTGCTTCTAGGTCACTGTGCTTGGGGCAGGCGCTAGAACAGGATGCTTGTGGCGCAGTGGGAGCCCAAGCCACCTGTGAGGGAGCAGAAGATGGACAGCCAAGGCAGGAGTGAGACATGGGTTCCGGATGGCTTTTTTGGCTCAAGTATGTGAGTTGGATTTCGTCCCTCTGCAACCATGAATCCTGACTCATAAGGGGATAAGGCTCCCCAGGGGCTCCGAAAGCGCAACCATCACACAAATAGGCAAATCCTACCATGCAGCACTGTGACCTATCAGATGGGCAGAGCAACCTGGCGGGACTGGGACACCAGGGCAGACAGGTGTCAAGTCAAAGGAGGGGCAGAGGTTCCAAGGTCTGTGCTCCTTGAGCAGCACCAAGGACAGACTAACAGATGCTGGCAGGTGAGAACATCCAGAAAGGGAGGTAGGGATTTGTGCTTACCCTGTTGGGGGGCTGGAACCCTCAAACCATGGGGCCTCATCTGGTCTAACTGCAGCCCAGCCAGCACCCTGCTTGCTGCCCCTGCCCACCTGGCTCCCTTGGGACCTAGAGGCTGAGCTCGTGGACAGGAGGGCTCACCAGGGGGATTTCTGGATGCCTCAGTTGATCGGCGCTGGGCTCTGAGGCCTGACTTCTCCTGGGAGGTTGCCCTCCAACACTTGGCAGGCCCCCGGACCAGCCCTTCCTCTTGTGAACAGCAGAATTTGTCTGGGGCCCAGTGGACAGGCTAGTGTGACTGTTGGGGTGAGGGTAGTGGTGGCCCTGACGCAGGTGGGAGGGCAGGGAGGGTGGGCTTCTTACTGGCTGAGGTGCAGGCCCATTTCCTGGAGAGCTTGCTCCTGCTCGTCACAAACCTTCTGCAAGTCTGCCTTCTCGTCCTGGAGCTCCTGCAGCTCCTAAAATGGACCAATCGGAGGCTTGTCACCCTGATGGCAGCAGCAGGGAGGTCAGGATGTTTTTCAAGAACAAAGCAGTTTTGTGGTGTTGATCTCACTGGAGCAGGGGTTATTTTGTGGATTACCTCTGCTGAGTGGCTCTCCTGTCCCACGGCCCTGGGACAGGAGAGCAGAGGCCCTCATGGGGTGAACCAGGCCTTGCCGGCTGAGTGGCTATAAAAGTCTATTTAAACAGAGAATGGCCTCTACACCTGCACAGCCACGACTCCTGCAGAAGCACAGCGAAGGCTTATCTAAAGAAACGGATTTCTGGGAAGGGCAGGTCTGTTGGAAACTAAGACACTTCCTGGGAGTGAATGACCAAGGCTGATGGAGGCCACATGTGAAATCTCATTCATGGCCTAAGAATGGAAAGCCTTCTGGAGCCCCGAGACCACCTGTGCATGTGGGCAGTGAAGCTCACATGTGGACACCCACTGCCATCTGTGTCCTGTGCCCTTTGAAGACACAGGCTGGCGACGGCCCAAATACCCAGGAGAGTGATTTGGGGTTCAGAGCTGATGAGGGGGAGCCTGAGTGGTGGGCACCTCCCTCCCAGCTGCCCTGGGGCCTTCTCCCTGAGAACCTGATGACACAGGCACATGAGGGCCCTATGACCACGTTATATGTAGTTTGTTGTGTGTGTATGTAAGTGCAGGTGGGGGATGGGGAGGGTGTGCAATTCAAGTGTTAGACCAAAGAGAGCCTCAGAAGCCCCCAAGGAAGCTGTTCCCCTCCCCAGTGGGCTCCTCTGGGAGAGACTCTTAGACACTTTCCAACAAAGATCAAAGGGGGTTGGTTGGCTCATTGGGGCCGTGCAGCAGTGCCCATCACCACGTTCAACACAATGAAATCCCCAAGGGTCCTCTGCTAGGGCAGGTGTGCAGCGGATGGTGTACCAGTCCTGCTGGGAGCAGCTGTGGAGGCCACAAACACCCCCAGTAACCCTGGCAGCAGCCGGCTCTCACTGGCACTGTGGGGGAGACCGCTGGGGATTTTATCCTGAGGAGAACTCATAGCCTGCCTGGGTCCCCTGGGGGGCCTATTCTGCAGGCAAAGATGCCATTCGGGTAACCTACTTCCCCATGCACTCTGAAGCCTTTGCCTCAAGATCCAGGGCTCACCTTCTCCAGAGAACTGAGGGGACTCCAGAGAGAGACTAGACTCAGGTCTTGTCTAGAGGGGTGGAGGGTTCTGGTTAGCTTGGCTTCCCAGGCGTGGCCCAGGACCAGAACCAGATGGTTCTGGGGAACCAGGATAGCCAACCCTGGGCAGTGGCCAAGCCCCTTTCGGGGGAAGCCGTGGACTGGCACTTGCTGTAAAGTGTTCACGTTTACGGTTTCCTCTCCTGCAAGCCCAGCCCCCATCCACACAGTAGCTAGTGACCATCCTAAAACCGAAAGGGATCCAACAGCTTCCTGCTGCGCTCAGGATAAGATCCAAATCTCTTCCAGAGCCTTCGGGGGCCCATGATCAGTGTGCCCACCCAAGGCTGCAGCTCCAGTGCCTCCTTCCTCCACTCGCCACTACTCGGCCTCACTGCTCTCTGCTCCTTCTCCATGACAGACCTTCACGCTTCCTGTGGCCTGAGAGGTTCCTGGCTTGCATCTCTCCGTGGCGTCATCCAAGCCTCCTCCCTGGCACTCTTCCCGGACCCCCCTCCCAGTGCAGCCGTCTCCCTGTTATTGCACCCCTAGCAGGGCTCCAAGTGGCCAGGCTTCCTGGAGATGCCGGCAGCTCTTCTCCCCAGGATGGCTGCCTTACCTTTTTTAATCCTTCCACTTGCTGTAACTCGGCTCGGAGTAGGGAGGAAGTGTCTTTCTCCTGTTGTAATTCTCGCTGAAGAGCCTGTCTCTGCTCTTTTTCTGATTTCAACTCTTTCTCTAGACTCGAGCTGTTTTCCCAAAATGAACTTCAGTTAGTCTCAGAGGGAGAGGTGCATGGAAAATGTATAACCTCCAACCCATTTTCCACCTGGGAAATGGGAATTCATAGCAATCAGAACTGCCATACGGGTGTCTGAACCCGTCACCTGCAGGGATCCGTCTGCCCTTCTAGAGGGGACACCAGGACCCTGCAAGGAAGCAGGGCAGGCACACACTTGATCCCACGTGAGTGGAGAGAAAGGAAAAGTGTCCCAAACACTTTCTACTAAGGGGGTGGGGGGGACTGCAACACGTGTTCTGCTTTCTCCAACCCATAGCCAGCTTCCACTGGAGGACACAGGATGGGGGTGGGAGAGCTACTGCACACCTCCTGTCACCAGCTGCGGGGCCCAGGGATGTTTCTGAACCCCAACCCTCTCCCTGGAACTAGTGCCCTCACTTATGGAAGGGGACACTGGCACTTCTCATCACTGGGCTGGACACATTCTGATCCCAGCCTTGCAGGGCTAAACTCAGAAGGGAGCCCCCAGGGAGCGCCCCCTCCCCTCCACCTACCACTGCTCATGCAGCTGCGAGAGCTGCTGCTGCAGTGCGCACGTCTGGCCGCCCAGCTCCTGCTGCACCTTGAGGCTCCGCTCCTCTGCCCCTTGCCGTGCCCTTTCTGAGAGCTGTAACCTGCACCCAAAGAACCAGGTGTGCGTGAGAAAGCTGCCCTCATGACTGAGGACTGGCGGTGGTAGTGTACCTTTTCAGACTCCTGTGGCTTGGGTTTTAAATACACAAACAGTAAAACTGACTCATGGCTATTGCGGCAACCAGGAGGATCAGGAGACCAGGAGACATAACAGCTCTGTCACCCTGGAAGGCTCCCTAGTGCTCCCCTCTGCAGTCACCCCTAAACCCTGGCAACCACTGATCTGTTCTCTGATACCATGGCTTTGTCTTTCCAACAATGTCCTTCAAATGGAATTATTCCTCCTATAACCTTTTGAGACTGCGGCTTCTGCTCAGCATGGTATCTGAGATCACTCTCAGTCTGGGTATTAGTGGTTCCTTCCTTCCAATGGGCCAGTATTATTTCACTGTATAGAGTGCTGGTTTATTTATCCTTCACTAGATGAAAAGACTTCGGATGCACTTCTAGGTTTGGCAACTATGAACAGACCTGCTATATAAATGTTTGTGTAGGAGTTTTTGTGTCAGCATTAGTCTTCACTTTCCTTGGGAAGGACTTCTGGGTCCTATGGTAAGGGTATGTTTAAGCTTTAAAAGACTGTTTCCAAAGTGGCTGTACCATCTTGCATCCATGCAGGTAATGTAGGGGAATTCCAGTCACTCTGGAGTCTTCTCAGAACTCACTGCTATCATTAAAAAGCTCTGGCTGTTCCAGTAGTTGTGTATTGGTACCTCAATGTGATAATATGCGCAGCCCTGATGGCTAGTGACAATGAATATCTTTTTATGTGCCTGCTTGCCATCCATATGTCTGTCCTTTTTGGTGAAGTGTGTGTCCAAGACTTTTGTCTATTTTTAAAGTGGGTTGTTTGTTGAATTTTGAGAGTTCTTTATATATTCTGGATACAAGTAGTTTGTCAGTTATGTGATCAATTTGTGGACATTTTCTCCCAATCATTAACAGTTTTATTCTCTTAACCATGTCTTTTTTTTTTTTTTCTTCTTTTTCTTTTCTTAACCATGTCTTTCACAGAACAAAAGTTTTACATTTTGATCAAGTCCAGTTTATCAAGTTTTCCTCCCGTGGACCCCAGGCTTTCATGTCTTGTCTAAGATCTCTTTGACTAATCCAAGGCCACAAAAATTTTCTATGTTTTATTCTACAAGTTATAAATTTTAAGTTTTCCATTTTGACTTATGATCCCTGTGCAGATAATTTTTGTATGATGCATGAGATATAGACTGAGGTTCATTTTCTTAAAGTTTATGGATGTCTGATTGTTGCAACATCATTTATTAAAAATACTTACCTTTCTCTACTGAAATGCCTTTGCACCTTTATAAGAAAATCAGTCGCCACATTTGTGTGGGTCTGTTTTCAGACTATTGTGATCCACTACTGATTGATGTGTAAATATGACAGTGACAAAGAGCTCACTGTATAGGTCTGACCCCCTGAGAAGACAATGTGATAGTCACTAAAACATTGGTTAAAGGAATATACACTTAGGCAAGGCTGGCAATCAGCCCCCTTGCTCAGCAGGACTAGGTCCCAGAGGACCACTAGAAGGAAGTTGTCTGTCCTTCTGAGAGAGACTTCAGGTCCAGAGAATGTCCCATGCATTCTAGGGAGTATTTGCCAGGGGGAGTGATTACCTTTCTTCCATCTGTTTCATGCTGGACATAACTTGGTTGTTTTTTTCTTCAAATGATGTGATGGCGTCATTCTTCTGCTGTAAACAGCTCTCTGCATTCTGCCAAGGCAAGGAAAAGGGGTCATACTCTGCCTCTCTCTTACCACTGTGCCTACTCGGAATTAAGAGCAGGTTTGATTTTATCCTCTGCTTTAACAACACTTTCAGGAGCATTTCATTAATTGCTGCTCTTCCCCACAATGTGGGTCACAGCTCCCAGCTTCATCAACACAAAGAAAGGCCCCGAATGAAGTAATGAGCCTTTCCTCTACGAAAGGTTCATGTTTCTTTTCAAAAAGGAACTTCAGAGTGGGATCTGACCCTGTTACTGAGCTGTTCCCATGTGCCCAGCATACAAGTGAGCTCATCTGGCCTTGGAGGGATGGTTAGCCCCCTTCTCTGGGCAAAGGGAGGCTCAGAGAGTGCGCCTGGGTGGAGACTAGCATGGATGAGTGGTGCAACAGGTTCACGCCTGCGACTATGTGACTTCTGAATCCAGGCTTTGAACCAGGGCAGGTGCTGAGGGAGCAGGTGGACAGGGTATGGCAAAAAAGCACATCTCTGTGTGTCTACAAGAAGACACTCCCCACCCCCTCTCCCCAGCAAGCTTCATTTGAGAGACAGTGTGCTCACAGGTGTGTGTGTGTGTGTGTGTGTGTGTGTGTATGTGAGGGGAAGAGAGAGAAGCAGATTCCATGCAGGATGCAGGGCTCTATCCCAGGATCCTGAGAGATCAGGACTTCAAAGTCAGATACTTAACCAACTGAGCCATCCAGGCATCCCAAGAGACACTTTAAAAATAAAAGTTCTTGGGGATCCCTGAGTGGCTCAGCGGTTTGGTGCCTGCCTTTGGCCCATGGCGTGATCCTGGAGTCTTGGGATTGAGTCCCACATCGGGCTTCCTGGACGGAGACTGCTTCTACTCCGTCTCTGCCCTTCTCTTTCTCTGTTTCTCATGAATAAATAAAAATCTTAAAAAAAAAGTTCTAATACATTGTTAAGAATAATATACAGACTGTATTCTTGGATCTTAATCTAAAACAATTAGACATTAACAACAAAACAATGACTAAAAGTCCCTCATATCTTGGAAATGAAACTAAATGGCATATTACTAGAACTATTGAGCTAAAAATATAAACCAGAGGAATAATTATGAAATACTCAGAGGTAAAAGCTAGTGAAAACATTATGCAATATTGTGTGGTACTGAAGATGTACCGAGTGTAAGATGTGTCTTAATTTTATATACTACTAAGAGGGATCCCTGGGTGGCGCAGCGGTTTGGCGCCTGCCTTTGGCCCAGGGCGCGATCCTGGAGACCCGGGATCGAATCCCATGTCGGGCTCCTGGTGCATGGAGCCTGCTTCTCCCTCTGCCTGTGTCTCTGCGCCTCTCCCTCTCTCTCTCTGTGTAACTATCATAAATAAATAAAAATTAAAAAAAAAATGTTTAAAAAAATTTTTTATATACTACTAAGAAAGAAAAACCTGGTACTTGGAACACATCATGCTACTGACTCTAAGATGCATCTAGGTTTCGGAGATGCTAAGATGTGAAAAATGTGCTTCTTAGATGATATGCTTTTGTTAAAATTTGAGGACCACAACTAAAGCTGCACTTGCGGGTAATTTTTAACTTCAAATAACATTTTTGTTATTTATTTTTATTTTCTTAAGTAAATTCTGCCCTCAGCGTGGGGCTCAAAGTCATGACCCTAAGATCAGGAGTCACACTCTACTGATGGAGCCAGCCAGGCACCTCCATATAACATTTTTTATGATATTAAAGAAAAGATAAAATGGATAAGCCAAGCATGCATTTCAGCAGGTGAAAATGAAGTACAGAGCAAACGCAAAGAAATCAGAAAGAATATAATAAAAGTAAGGGTGGAAATCAATGAAAAACATTAAACGATAGACAATACAGAATATTAGGAAAAGAAGGTGGTTCTTTGAGCTAAAACATTTGAGAACCTAAACAAAATACATTTTGTAAAAAATGTATCAAAACTGTCCAGAGAAGAAATAGAAAGTACAAATAGGTTAGTAAGCATTTAATAAATTGAAATGGTCATCAGAGTCTCCCTGCTCCCAAAGTCTCAGACCCGGGCGAGTCCTGTTACAGAGGTGGGTTCTCAAAACTCTTTGAGAACAGACATTTGTTATCTTATATGAATAATTCCAGAGAAAGCGAGCTTTAAGAGAGCAGGAAAGCTTACGGTGCCAGCCCAACCTTCTGAAGGCAAATAAGGTTAGTAAGAGGAAAGGTAACTAGAAGTCCACCTAAAAAATAAACATCTATATTATATACAAACTATTGCTAATGGTACTGAGTCTATTTAAATATATCATAAGCAGGTAGGATTCCAGGAATGTTAATCAATATAAATTACAACACAAATAAAGGGGAAAAAAAGAATATGATTATCAAAAGAGATACAATACAGGGGAAAAAAAGCATTTAATAAATCCAACACTCAATCATGATAACAGAAGTGAACCGCCTTAACTCACTGAGGATCACACAGCAAACATCTAGCAAGCATTACAGCTAAGGGAGAAGATTTTAAATACATTCCTTTTAAGAGCAGGACCTCAAGTTTGCCCATGGTTTCTGCTACTGCATAATGTAGTCTTGGACAGCTTGGCCAATGCTCTAAGAAATAAAAATTGAGGGTAAAGAAATTAAACTCTATTTACCAATGATATGATCAATTACACCTCAAGCCAACAGATTAACAGAGAACTGTCAGGTCCTGGTGATGTGCAAGGCTGCTAACAGAAGATCAAGCGCGCAAGCACACGAGCTCTTTCCTGTATCAGTAAGACCAACCTAGATGATACAGCAAAATAAGGCACAGTCACATGAGCAACAACAATTATAATCCAGGAACTCACCTGGAGAAAATGTAAGACACTTATCCAGTAAAAAGGACAAAAAAAAAAAAAAAAAAAAAGGGGGGGGAGAGAGAGAGAGAAAGAGTATGTGACTAAATGAAAAGCTATCCCATACTCTTGGGATGGAATGACTTTATATACTATGGAGATCAATTTTTCTCGAGTTAACCTATAAATCCAATGTAATCCCCATTTATGAAATTCAGTTGAATTTTTTTTTTTTTTTTTTTTAATGAATTTACTCTGGGACCTCCTACCTCAATCCTGGGCTCCAGTCCCACCTGCCCCTGCTGCTTGTACTGCTCCAGCCTGTGGGTCCAGTCACAGCTTGGTTCAGGCTGGATTATTTTTAAAAAAATTTTTAAAAAGATCTCTTTATTAGGGACGCCTGGGTGGCTTAGTGGTTGAGCATCTGCCTTCAACTCAAGAACATGATCGCAGGGTCCTGGGATTGAGTCCCACATTGGGCTCCCTGTGAGGAGCCTGCTTCTCCCTCTGCCTGGTCTCTGCCTCTCTCTCTCTTTCTCTCATGAATAAATACATAAAATCTTAAAAGAAAAAAAGATCTCTTTATTTGAGACAGAGAGAGAGAGCACGCACACACACAAGTTGGGGAGGGGCAGAGAGGGAGAGAGAATATCCCAAGCAGACTCCCTGCCAAGTGTGGAGCTCAAATCCCACAACCCTGAGATCATGACCTGAGCCAAATCCAAGAGTCAGATGCTCAACTGAACTGCCCAGGTGCCCATCAGCTTGATTTTTAAAAGGAACTTTATAAACTGTTCTAAAATTTGCATCAAGAATAAAGGTTTACAAATAGAGTCAATCTTAAAAAAAGGAGGGGGAGGGAATAGGGGGCAAGGAGGGCAGGCTTGTCCTCTGTAATGGGTTGAGTTCTGTACCTCTCAAATCTGTACATGGCAGTCCTAACCCCTAGTACCACACAACATGACCTTATTTAGGAAGTGGGCCATCATGGACATAATCAGTGAAGATGGCATCATAGTGCAGTAGGGTGGGCCCTTAATCCAGTATCACTTGTGTCCTTGTTAAGAGGGGAAGTATGGACATAGTCATGCCTGCAGGATCGTATGTCAAGTGAAGGATCACATATGGTGGTCAGCAACCACCATGAGCCAAGGAGCCAGGGGTGCTCTGTCTGGTCTTCCTCACAGCTCCCAGAAGGCGACTGTGCTGACACCCAAAGTCAGACTTCTGGGCTCCCGACTGCAAACCAATGCAGCTCTGTCAAGCCACTTGGTCTTTGGTACTTCGTTACAGCAAGCCAACAGACATGAAACTTACTACACAGAGCTGTGCTGATTAGGTAACTCAAACAGGTAGACAGACTCAAGAGAGACCTCAGGAGCAGTTCCCCTCACATAGGAACCTGATCTACGATCAGGGTTGGCACAGCCAATGTGAACGAGAAAAGAGAAGATTAGTTTTGTGGTAGCTGACTGTGTAGAGAAAACCAAATGCAGATCTGTAAGACTGAACATGAAAGTTAACTCTAGATACTTTCAGAAACCTATCTGTCAGGTTCATCAAACTAGTGTAGAATGTCTTTGACACACAGGCTTGGGAAAGGGCTTCTTAAAATCCCAACTTGAGCCCATGACGTGAAAAGTTAGCACACCTGGCTACATCAAAAATAAGGACTTGAGGACACCAGAGGAGGAGGAGAGGGGATATACTGTATTCGAGGAAGGGACTGATATCCAGACTACATGCAGAATTAATGCTAATCGGGAAGGACAAGACAAGGGGAGGCTCTAAGACGGTGATGCACAAGACCGTAACCTCTCCTCCTCCAGACACACCAAACCTACACCAACACCTACTGTGATTTCCCCCTAAGAACATAGGGCTGACCAAACAGTTTCTGCACGCCAAACAGAGGGACCACACGGAGAAGGGCAGGAGAGGTGCGGACACAGGACGGTAACCCAACCCTGGTGCTGTACCTGTGGCAGGGTGGGAGAGCACCAATTGGCCTATGTGCATGTGCACCTGCCCTGGGGCACGGGGAAAAGCTGCAGTTTAAAATGGTAGCTGGATTGTGCTGGATTGTGGGTGAACTCCCAGAGCATCTGCCAGGCTCTGGGGGAGTTTGCTGGAATGCTCCCCAGTTGCTGGGGAGCAGGCGCTGGTGAGGACCATTGCTGATGGTCCCCCTTCACCTTGATAGCACAAACAGCAGTGTGGTCCAGCCATTCTGGACAGCCCAACACCTCAGTGAGCCCCAGTTCCCCAGCTCTCATCAGCCCTCAGCGTCCCCGAGGGGCCCTCCCAAGCTCCAGCTGTCCTGCCAAGGTGGAACCAGTGCAGCACATACTGGACACCCCGGATGGTGCCTGCTACAGCTCCAGCTGTCTTGCCAAAACAGGCCTATACCTGCTTTGGCTCTATATGACTTGCCAGGGCACCCATTGCCCAGGGCACCCTAGGACCCCACCTTCTGCCTTGTCTATCCCCACTTCAGCCATCCCACCTGGCCCTCCACCCCATGTGGAGCCCTTCAGGACCTCCTGGTCTGTACCCATTTAAGCTCCAGCCATCCCACCAGGATCTTCAGTATGCAGAACATCCTGGGACCCGCCCCCCTCACTTCTTGGAGTACCTTGGGGCCCCCTGGCCCATGTCCTCCATCAGCTCCAACTTCCATGGAGTGCCCTGGGAGCCCCAGCACACGTGCTTGATGAAGCCCCAGCACAAAACCTCAGACACACGCAATCTACACAGGGCACAGTCCTACACAAGGTCAGTCACCTCTTTAAGACCTGAAGAGGTAGCTATTCTGCCTCATACACATAAATAAGCACAGGAAGTCAAACAAAATGAGGAAACAAAGGAATATGCTCCACATGAAAGAACAAGTCAAAACTTTAGAAAAAGAACTAAATGAAAGGAAGGTAAGCAGTCAACCTGATAAAGAGTTCAAAGTAATGGTCATAAAGATGTTCACCGGACTTGCCAGAAGAGTGGATGAGCTCAGTGAGAACTTCCACCAAAAGAAATGTTATTTATTTATTTATTTTTAAAAAAAAATTTTTAAAAGGAAATTTTAAAAAAGAAACAGTAAGAATTGAAGAATACAATGACTGAAATGAAAAGTATACCAGAAAAACTCAACAGAGATCAGGGGATGCAGAAAATCTGGCTCAGTGATCTGGAAGACAGAGGGAAAATTGAAAGCATCCAAGCTGAACAGCAAAAAGAGAAAAGAATACTACAAAAAGGTTAAGGAACTTTTGAGACATCAAGCATGCCAACATCTGAATAATATATATCTCAGAGGGAGGCGAGAGAGAAAGGGGCAGAAAACTTATTTGAAGAAATAATAGCTGAAAACTTCCCTAACCAAACCTGGAAACTAGCTGAAAACTTCCCTAACCAAACCTGGAAACAGACATCCAGGCCCAGGAAGCACAGAGAACCCTAAACAAGATGAATCCAGGGAGGTCCACACCATGATACATGATAATTAAAATGGCAAAGCTTAAAGATAAAGAGGGGATCTTTAAAGCAACAAGAAAAAGGCAAATAGTTACATATAAGGGAAATCCAATAAGGCCATCAGCAGATTTTTCAGCAGAAACTTTGTAAGTGGGACGCCTGGGTGGCTTAGCAGTTGAGCGTCTGGCTTTGGCTCAGGGTGTGATCCTCGAGTTCCAGGACTGAGTCTCACATTGGGCTCCTGCATGGAGCCTGCTTCTCCCTCTGCCTCTCTCTCTGTGTCTTTCATGAATGAATAAATAAAAATCTGAAAGAAAGAAAGAAAGAAAGAAAGAAAGAAAGAAAGAAAGAAAGAAAGAAAGAAAGAAAAGAAAAGAAAGAAAGAAAGAAAGAAAGAAAGAAAGAAAGAAAAGGAAGGAAGAGAAAGAGAAAGAAAGAAAGAAAAAGAAAAAGAGAAAGAGAGAGAGAGAGAGAAAGAAAGAAGAAAGAAAGAAAGAAAGAAAGAAAGAAAGAAAGAAAGAAAGAAAGAAAGAAAGAAAGAAAAACTTTGCAGGCCAGAAGGGAGCAGCATTATGTATTCAAAGCACTGAAAGGAAGAATCCTACAACTTAGAGTACTCTACCTAGCAGGAGAGATAAAGAATTTCTCAGACAAACAGAAGTGAAAGGAGTTCATTATGCCTAAACCAGGCTTATAAGAAATATTTAAAGGAGCTTCTTTGGTGGAAGAGAGGAGGCCATTACTACAAGTAAGAAAATTATGAAAGGGAAAACTTTCACTGGTAAAAGCAAACATAAAGTAAGGGTTGGATCAATCAGTTATGAAGCTAATAAGAAAGGTAAACAAGAGTAGTAAAGGCAATTATATCAGAAAGTAGTTAAGGGATACATAAAATAAAAGGATATAAAATACATCATATACATAAAAAGAGAGTAAAAGTGTAGTGATATATATATATATATTATTACATATATATATATAATTGTATATATATATTATTGAAGCTCAATTTGCCAACATATAGTATAACACCCAGTGCTTATCCAATCAAGTGCCCTCCTCAGTGCCTGTCACCCAGTCACCCTATCCCCCAACCCAAAATGTAGTGATTTTTAGAATGTGTTCAAACTTGACAGACCTTAATAGACCTTAAGAGAACTTATTATAAACTGTTTATATTCAGAATGTTATATATGAGTCTCATGGAACTACAAATCAAAAACCTACAACACGTACACAAAAAGTAAAGAGAAAGGAATGTAAGCATAACACTGTGGAAAGCCATCAATCACAGGGGAAGAAAGCAAGGAAGAGAGAGGGACGCCTGGGTGGTTCAGCGGTTGGGCCTCTGCCTTTGGCTCAGGATGTGAGCCCGCAGTTCTGGGATTGAGTCCCACACTGAGCTCCCTACAGGGAGCCTGCTTCTCCCTCTGCCTGTGTCTCTGACTCTCTCTCTGTGTCTCTCATGAATAAATAAATAAAATCTTTGAAAAAAAACAAAAAAGACAGAACTACAAGAATCAACAGAAAACAATGAATAAAAAGGCAGTAAGTACATACCTGTCAGTAAGAACTTTATTCTTTATTCTATTTATTTTTTAAGTTGCATTTATTTATTTTAGAGAGAGAAAGAACACATGAGCATGGGGAGGGGCAGAGGAAGAGGGAGGAGCAGGCTCCCCACTGAGTAAGGACAGCAACTTGGGGCATGTTTTCATGACCCTGAGATCACGACCTGAGCCAAAATCAAGAGTTGGACACTTAATTGAGCCACCCAAGCACCCCTATCAATAGTAACTTTAAAATATTTTATTTATTTGAGAGAGAGTGAGCACGAGAATATGCATGCAAGCAAGGGGGAGGGCCAGGAAGGCGGAAAGAATCTCAAGCAGACTCTGTGCTGAGCGTGGAGCCCAATGCAGGGTGTGATCTTACAACCCTGAGATCATGACCTGAGCTGAAACCAAAACCCGGATCCTCAACTGACTGAACCATCCAGGCACCCCATCAGTAATAACTTTAGGTGTATATGGTCTAAATATGCTCCAATCAAAAGACATAGGGTGACGAATGATAAAAAAAACAAGACCCATCTACATGTTGTCTTCCAGAGACTCCCTTCAGACCTAAAAACATACACAGATTGCAAGTGAAGGAAGGGATAGAAAAACATACTGCATGCAAATGGAAGTAAAAAAACCCAAATCAACCCAAAAACTGGGGTAGCAGTACCTATTTCAGACAAAATAACGTTACATAATGATAAAAAGGGATCAATCTAGCAAGATGAGCTAACAACTGTAAATATCTGTGAACCCAACACGGGAACACCGACTACAAGGAGCAGCTGTTAACAAACATTAAGAGAGGACTGATTAAAAAAAAAAAAAAAAAAAAAGGACTGATAGTAATACAATAGTTGGGGACTTTAACACCCTACTTACATCAATGGATAGATCATCCAGGCAGAAAATCTATAGGGAAACAGAAGCTTTGAGTGACACACTGGAGTAGATGGACTTAACAGATACATATAGAATATTCCATCCTAAAGCAGAATACACATTCTCTTCAAGTGCACTTGGGACATTTGCCAGGAGAGATCACATGTTAGGCCACAAAAGGAGTCACAATAAATGTAAGGAGTCTGAAATCATACCAAGCATCTTTCTCCACCACAATAGTATGTAACTTGAAATCAATTACAGGAAAAAACCCATAAGAAACACAAACATGTGGAGGCTAAACATGCTACTAACAAATTGGTCAACTAAGAAATCAATGGAGAAATTTAAAAAAGTACCTGGAGACAAATGAAAGTGGAAACACAATGGTCCAAAACCTTTGGGATGCAGCAAAAGCAGTTCTAAGAAGGATGTTTATAGTGATAAAAGCCTCCCTCGAGAAAAAAGGAAAAATCTCAAAACCAACAATCTAACCTTATACATAAAGCAACTAGAAGAAGAGCAAAAGCCCAAAGTCAGTACAAGGAGGAAATAATTAAGAG